>NW_017731766.1:1562925-1563910 GCF_001890085.2 Hipposideros armiger | reverse complement strand
TCCTAATTGATATAACTGGTCACTTGAACATTGTTCAGACATGCCTCTACCTGCTTCAACTCTGTGAAAGTCAGTGACATATGGTGGGTAGTTTCCAGGGCTCTGCCAGACACCATTTCAAGGCTTTCACACATTTACAAGACAGCAGGTGACACCTGAGAAGACTCCAAGCATTTCCAATGCCTCCTCTTCAACTGTTTCCTCACTTGCTGTCAGATATCACATCTCACCAACAGAGCTTATTATTCAAGGTGGCTAAACTCCTCCAGGTGAAGTGAGAATATCTTGACCTCTTTCTGTGGAGCATTACCCTTTCTGTAAACTTAAGCAGTGTTGCTAATGGAAGATGAGATGCTCTACCAAGCACTTTGGTTCCTATAGATTTCTTAGATTTATTTGAACAAGCCTTCTTCCTGCCCTCAGTAGTTGGCTGGGCCAAGGAGATGAAAACCAAATGAAACCACTTGTGAACTTGTAGTTTCCTCTTAAGCCAAAAGGTTCTTCTGGAGTAAGGGACTGATTGATTATTTAGTATAAGATTTTTAGAAACAGAGGATTTTAGAGCCAGAAAGCATCCTACCAGTTATCTAGTCATTTAGAAGAAGGAAAATATAGAGCAGAAAGTTTAATTTAACTTCCTATGATCATGGAGCTATGTAATTTCAGTACCACGACAAGGCAACCTCAAATGTATAAAGTATCTGTCACTAGGCGCTGTAGTAGGTTTTACACACACAATCTTATTTCATCCTCCCAACAATCCTAGGAAACAGATGCTGATATCACTATATTACACATGGGGAAACTGAGGCACAGAAAGCTGAAGTAACTTACCCAGAGTTATAAAATCTTTAGATGATGTGGTAGGTTAGATTATTATTTTTAATTACTTCTATCGCCCCATATTGGAGTGTATTTCCCTACCCTATAGATGTTGGACTTGGCCATTTGACTTGCTTTGGCCAATGGCGCATGAATGAACAGG
>NW_017731766.1:1536805-1561534 GCF_001890085.2 Hipposideros armiger | reverse complement strand
GTCACTGTCCTCATCATTGCTTATCTGGAGTCCCCTGCCCATCTCCCTGCCTTCCAGTCTTGCGACCCCTCCTGGCCATACTCTGCACTGCAGCCAAGGCAATTGACTAGCTTCCAATCTGTCCTCTCTCCTACTTAATAATATGATTGGCTCCTCTTGCTCATAGGATAAACCCAAACTCTTTAATATGATAGTCAAGGCTCTTCAAAATATGACCTTACTCTATTCTTTTAATTTTACCTCCTGACGCATCTGTTCATGAACCCTACGTTATAGCCACAACGGATGACTCATTACTCCTTCATCACAAACTACATATGCTTCATGTGTCCTACTCAAGTATTTCCTCTGTATATATTACAAAAATGTGACCATCCTCTCTACCCCAACAGCCTTACCCCTTCTCCCCTACATACATTCTTTGTTTCCCTGGGTAAGTCTTACACATCCTGCAAAGACCAGTGACATATCACCTTTTCTGTAAAAGCTCCCCCAATTTCTCCCAAAAGGAGTTTCCCTGGATAATGTAGCACTTCAGACTTGTCAATGAGTGAGTTAGTTTTCTAAGACAAGCTCACGTGAATGAATGCATCTTACCTGACTCTTAAACATAAGAGAATTCAATCCTACTAGAAACTTGATCTTAGTACTTAGGATTAGGTGAGTGCTATAAAGAATATATCGCTTAATGTCAACTATGACAGTGGTTTGGCTCTGTCCTCTATCATCCCAAGTTGCTGAGTTGAATTGACTGCTCTGACTAACTGAGCAAATGTCCCTTTTATCCCATCTAGCTCCAAGTGCGCCCCCTAAAGCTCTTAACTGGTCAAAGAAGGCAGCCACCCAAGGCATAAAACAGGATTTACAGGATGACAAATGGGCTCCATTCTTGGACCAACACCTTAATGAATTAGTAATGCCCTCCTAAAATGCTATATTAAGACAAATTCTAAAGCCACATCCAGATTTATAGAAAAAGAGTGGCATGATTAATTAGTTTTGGCTGCCATGGTCCTGGAAAAATGAGTAGCATTTATTTCATAATTTTGTCATCTTATGAAGGATGTTTGAATAGCTACAATCCCATTCTTTAGTCACCAAAAAAGCTTCCAGTTATCTTTTTAATGTGAACTGTGTTTGCCTAAAGTCCTAGTGATATTTACATTTCCTTTAAATAGTATTTTTGTTTATCAGAGTTTGTAGCTCTTATGAAAAATATTTAATTAGAATATTTAATTTAAAGAAAACCAACAAATACTTTTTGAGCATACAGTACTAAGCAAAGAAGCATGAAATATAGTCTCTGCCTTCAAGGAAATCACTATCTGTATAAGACGACAAGCCATTCACTCATTAAAAGTTTTTTTAATTATGAAAGTTAAAATAACAATGCAAATAAAAATGCAAACTATGTCACAATCACTGCATAGTTAATTGTCAAATGAGGACTTTGAATGGCAATGGTGAAGAGAGCATAAAGATATTTGTTGCAACCTTGATCACTCCTATCATTTGAAGAAAATAATTGGTAAGATTGGGTCCTTGCTAAGAATATAAGATGTGAAATGCACAACACATTTCTGTGCCATGTAACCACATTACCTCTGAGGAACAGTAAGATAATAAGGTTTTAGTTTAAACAGATTACTGTTTGCCGGGAGTCATGACTGATGTAGATATTTTCTTCTCTAAAGAGTTCTGTGACTGATTAGTCTTCCTGGTGGATATTCGAAGTGTTTTGACCACCCAGCATCACTATACTTACCTTAGCTTTCACAGGGTGATGCATATGGGACTCCCCGCTTCTTACTCCTGGGCTAAAACTTGTATCCCAACACCTAGGTCTAAGCCAGCTCCATATCTTGGCCACATTGATTGGTTGAGGATAGACATGTGACCCACACAAAATAAGTTTCAATTAAAGTTAATTGAGGGACTTCTCTGCCAGGCCAAGAAGAAAGAGGCATTCACGCTTTCCCACCAGGCTTGAACTTGAGAGGCTGTACTTGCTCCAGCTCCCTTGCTATCATGCAAAGCCTACGAATGAGCACACCACACACAGCAGAGAATGGCTGAGTCCAGAAACAAGATCCTTGTAGCATCTCTTTGTCCTGAGTCCAGCTGTACCTGAAACAAGATTCAACCTTAAACTTTTCAATTATGTAAACCAATGAGGTTCCTTTTCTATTGTAGCTTAGCCCATTGCAAATTTCTGTCATTTACAACCAAGAGTTCTAGTGTTAAAGTCCTTAGCCTCACTTCAATATAACACCTTGAATATAACATTTAACACACTTCACACAGAACATCGCACACTACCCCCTTTTACTTGTTCTTCCTAAGCTGACCCATACACTAACGTTTACAATTCCCACCACAATTTTCTGAAGTAGAACAGGGCCAGTATTATTAACCCCAGTGGATAGAAGCATTGACTGTAACCCAAAGAGGCTGAGTTACCAACACTTCCAACGGGAGTCCCCAAATTAAAACAAAAATCCCTGATCTAGAGTCCAGGTCTTCTGAGTCTTAGCCCAGGTTCTTTTGCTAAATCTTTCCCTGCTCCCTAGTTTGCCCATCTTTTCTGCACCTGCCAGTTCTCAGAAATGTGATTCCTAGTTGGATTATGGTAGGATTGGAACATCTTTCTTGCTGAAAATCCTTATAGAGGTTGCTGCAAGACCAAAGAGGTTTTGGTGCTTAGTGCTTCTCAACCTGGAAAATTGCCCCTGTTAGGGATAATTACACACCTATCTGATGGGGCTTAATCTGTAGTGGTGTTTGATGATGATAATGATGATAATGATGATGGTAATGATGATGATGGAGATGATGGAGATGGTGTTGAGATAATGATGACCAGAATGAGGAACAGCTCCAAATGGTAGCAGGCTCTAAGAAACCAAGGTGAAGAGATTGACCACATTTGCAACTAACAGTGACCACCACTGACAACTCTGACCTTAGCAGCTTTCACCCTTGGCAGTCAGTCACACTTTGTGTTAAATTAAAATGTTCTCAGGCTGAGTGATGGAGTGTAGCATCACTAGAAATCAGACCCCCAGGTGCTGGAAGCCACTGGAGTCTGGCACATAGACAGAGCGACTTGGCAGTACAATGTCCCCCTCGGGGAGCAAACTGGAAGCAAAATAAATGAATTTGACAGTATGTGCTATTGCCAAGCATAAAACTGTTTCCCATAAGCAATCACTTGCAAGACAGTAAGATAATTCTGTTCTCTAGAGAGAGGGTCCCCAGTAGGGAGGTTAGAACCTCCAGATGGATCTCAGGGTCTTCCCAAGTAGATCTTAGATGCCAGAATGGAGCATTCTTCAACTTCACCTTGCTAATATCAAGAGCTGATTCACCTCTAAGCCATAGTAACCACCTCTGCGCTTTGATGGATCTCCCCCAGGGAGGCTTATTCAACTCCCTCTTCTGGGCCTCTTAGGAATCTCAATTTAGGACCTCTCCATTTGACTCAAGTACTCAGAATTACCCTCCACACCTCCCAAGTCTTTTGTTGTTGTTTTTGCTGTTTTCCCACGTGGGAGTCGAACCAGCAGCCTTGTTGTTAAGAGTGCATGCTCTAGGGGCAGGCCAAGTGGCTCAGTTGGTTAAGAGCTCACTCAAGAGTGCGAGCTCTGAGCAACAGTGGTTCGATTCCCGGCCTGAGCTGAGCTGCCAGTGAGCTGCCAACAGGTGGCAGGATGGCTCAACTAAAAAAAGAAAAGTGCATGCTCTATCCACTGAATCATCTGGGCGGCAGCTCAGCCCAAGGTGCCGAATTCAGTCCCAGCCACGGGTGGCCATAGCCCACCACCAAACAGGCAGTCTTGTCGTTAGGAGCACTTGCTCTCGCCAGCTGAGCCATCCTGCCACCTGTTGGCAGCTCAGCAAAAGCTCATCTCGGGCGCATCTCGGGCAAAACTCACTGGCCCATGTGGGAATCGAACCAGCCACCCTGTTGCTCAGAGCTCGTGCTCTTAAGCAAACTCTTAACCAATTCAGCCACTTGGCCACCCTGCACACCTCTCAAGTCTTAATGGAATAGTATTTACTATTCCAAAAAAGACTGATATCCTATCATTTATAAAAATGATTTCATTATATTTAAGTCAGTTTGTCACAATCAACTTCAAATTGTGAATGCTCATCCATTCATTCCTTTAGCACAAATTTATTCATCATCTGCTGTGTGCGAAGCACCAACATGTCAGAAATTAAGAGAACAAACTATGTCAGGTTCAGCATCATAGCACAGTACCGAAGCCATGACTTGGCACACAGCAGCATTCAATAGACATTTGCTGAATGAGTTAATAAGAGAGTTAAATAAATTTCACATATGTAAGTCCTGTGCCTCAAGGAGTTTGCAGAAAGTGCTCTGGTGTGTAAAACTAAAGAAAAGGATTGTTCACATCCCTCTCCCCTCTCCACTCTAAAGTTCTATGAACCTATGGCTCTCAGTCTTGGTTAGAAGACATACATATCAAAAGGCTAAATGACAGAGCAGGAGATGTCTCAAAGCATTCAATAATAAGGCCATATAAGATATAAGGATTGAAAGTGCCAGAAGTGATCAGAGGATGGAGAGACCTCTGTGGCCTGGGGAAGAAAGTTAGGGAAGGACTTGAGGATGGGATGGGGTTGCACGAGACCCCGAGGAAAAGACGTGTTTGTTACAAGCACAGAGTTGGCAAATCTGGGATTTACCCCAATGGAACAGAAGAGTTCAGCGTCTATGGGTCCAAATGGGACAGAGCTTTCTGAGTAGGAAGAAAAAGCAGCTAAAAGTGATGCCGCTGTTCTCCATCTGTGAAGCACTCTTCTACTTACCTGATCATGTATCTTTGCAAACATTCAACATTATTTGTTGAGCACCTACTACATGGCAAGCACTCTCCTTAGATGTGAGGAACACTGCAGTGAGCAAAAGGGACAAACTCCATGCCCTCGTGCATGGAACCCTATTCTAGTGGGGAGAGCAGATAATGCCCAAAATAAATAAATATTTAGTGGACTGGATGGTGCTAAGTGCTGCGGAGAAAAATAAAGTAGAGAGCGGGGCTGATCTTAAATGAAGTAGCCAGGAAAGCCTCCCCGACATCTGAGTGAGGGCCTGAAGAAGGTCAGAGTGAGCCTTGCAGGCAAAGAGCGTTGCCAGCAGAGAGAACAGCAGGTGCAAAGGGCCTGTAGAATGTGCCTAGTATGTATGAGAAGCAGTCAGGGGGCCAGGTGGATGGAGCCAAGGGAGGGAGGGGCTAATCACAGAAAGGTCCAAGATGTAACATGGGCCAGATGAAGGGGGCCTCAGAAGCTGTTCTGGTGACCTTTGAACCTCAGGTGGACTCATGAGCTGCCTGTCCTTTATTCTTTCAAAAGGAAAGGATTGAAGCTCAGAGAGGTGATGTGGCTCACCCAGAATTCTACAGAGAACAGGTAGCAGGGGCAGGGTTCAAACCCAGGTCAACCTGGCCCCTCCGCTTCACCTGACCCCAACGTCCCCTGCCTCAGGACAATCCATTCATGCACATGTGTGTGTACCCTCACATGCCATAGACACGTACCACTGCTCTCAATCCTCCAACACACCAAGCTCTTCCCCGCTCAGCACCTTCACACATACTGTTCCTTTTAACTAGAATGCTTTTCCCTGTATTCTTGAGCTGACCAATGCA
The DNA here is from genome assembly GCF_001890085.2 of Hipposideros armiger. Lineage (NCBI taxonomy): Eukaryota > Metazoa > Chordata > Mammalia > Chiroptera > Hipposideridae > Hipposideros > Hipposideros armiger. The sequence goes on along the minus strand of NW_017731766.1, from coordinate 1,555,853 downwards.
TCTTTTGGGCCTTGGTTCAAATACATCAACCTCAGAGAAGCCATTCCTGACCTTCTGATGTAAATCGGGTCCACCCCCACCACTACCTTCTCTCCCCAAATCCCAAGTCCTACCTCCCTTTGTAATTACACAGTTATTTACGTGTTGGTTTAACTTCTTACTCCTCCCAGACTGTGTCTCTACCCAGCACCTAGCCTAGTGCCTGGCTTATAGGAGGCAGTCAACAAACATTTATTAAGTCAGTGAGAAGATCAAAAGGGTAAAGAAGGTGACCTAGGAAGAAACCAGAGAGGCGTCCAGGCAGCTCTAGGGAGGAGAAGCCAGTGGCTGCAGTGAGAGAGAATCTCTGTGGACCTGGCCGCTTCTTCTTCAATCTTGGAATGAGACACTGCTGCTCCACAATCTAATACATTCATCATGTGACTCACACACCCCCACCTCGCCCCAGCCTCTGGAATGAATGTTATTTGGAGTAATTGGCCAAGTACTTAGGAAATGCTAAGGTTTATTTTTAAATGTGATTAGGACCTGTCTCTTGCTTTCCAGAAAGTCACGTGAGCGCCTCAGAGATACAAAATGCTCATGATCATTGAGTACTCATAAAACCAACTTTTTAAATCTTGTCTTTACAACAAACTTTCTAAGCTGGTTTAGGGCAACACATAAACGTCCCCGTGTGGATGATAGAAAAACTGAGAATCAGGAGCCATTAGATGCACCACCTGAGGCCAAAGAACTGGTTGATGGTAGAAACCAGACAGCAGCTGGGTCCACCCTCCCACCTGCCTCCCACCGTACAACACAAACCCCTCCCCCATGCAAATCATGCAGCTGGTCCCCCAAACAGAGGAATAATCTAGGAAAAGGGAACCACTGCCTTCCTGATACAGTGTTTTCTGTGGCAGCAGGGTAACCAGTCGTTCTAACTAGGCCACAGGAAGCCTGCTTCTCTTTAAGAACCCATTAGCAAGCTGGCAAAATCACATCCCATTACCGTGTAAATAAATAAGGATCAATTTGTCCCACCTCAGCCTCCCAGGGCTGAACCAAAGCTCTCCCCCTCTGCACATTTTTGATAACCTGCTCATTTTGGAATACCTTGCAATTAAGGATAGCACGCGCTGGAAGTCAATAATTCATCTTGGAGGGGGAAAAAAGAATGAGATAATTAACATTTTCTGGCTGGCTTTGGCTGAGAAACAGCTTAGTAAGCACAAAGACATTTTGAGGGCTCTTTCTATCATGAGGGTGGAATAAGTAAAATGGATCCTTTCCCGCTCTGAGCCTGAAGGACCCGCGTCAGGCTGGTAGGGCCCCAGGGCTCGGCTGACTTGGGTTCGGGCTCCTCTCCACTGTGGGAAGGATGCCAACCAGGAAGAGCAGCCCTGGGGCGGGGGCTGGAGTGGGTGGGGAAGGGCGTCTCCAGACTTCTCCTTCTTACGCTTCTAGCCCACACCCCAAGCTTCAGCTTTTCAGTGAGCTCCCATTTTTTCCGTCTCTGAGCTTTCTCAAGTCATGTGACCTCACCAAACCGTCCTTAGTTTGCCCTTCCGTAACACGGGAACGCTAAGGCGTAGCAGGCGGGTGATGGAACGCTGAGACATCCCCGTCGTCATCATCACCACCATCACCACCACCAGCCTTTGTGAGTTATTTACCGTGTGTCAGGCTTTATGATGTGCTGACTAGACTTCATGTGCATTGTTGCATTTGATGCCCACTGAGATAAATGGCCACTCTTTGAATCTCAAACAAAATAAGCTAGAAAAAGAGTTTTTAAAATTCTGTGTCACACAGTGGGAAATAAACGAATGAAACACAGAACCCCAAGGGGGATGGTGCAAAAAGTTGGAAAGGGTTTGGGTGTATTTATGCATGACAGAGCCATAAATGGGTGCTGGGATATACCTAACCTTTATGGTTGGCGTCACAGGGGGGAATGGTCTCTCTGTCTCTCAACCAAGATCAAAAGCGGAGCGGGTACAGCGTGACTGTGCCCTCTGGGTGCTCGTCCCATGGGACTTCTGTTGGCAGCCGAGTATCAGCCTGTGTGGACCATGGGTCTGTCCCAGTATGGCAATTCCTATATTTTATGATGTTATGATTCTTAAGATAAAGTTGTTTTTTAGTTACGACTCTGGCTTTTATGCTGACCCGCTGACAACTAGGCCAGCCTCTTTGTTCCCTGTAAATTCTATTTTCTTGATCTAAGTAGTGAAATTTTGGTGGCGATTTATGGTAGCGTATCAGAAAGGCATTGTCAAGTGCTGTAACAAGCACATAGAAGGTTGTCCCCCACACTCACCCCTACTTCCACACCTGTCCTGGCCTCCTTGCCTTCATGCCGAGTGGAAGGCAGGCTCATCCTCCTCCAATCTCAGGCTAATCCTAAGAGTGGCACTTCAGACCCTATGCCCCGCACATACCTCCTCTGAGACCTGACCTCATCCCTAAGCTGTCTCTCTCTGCTGCTTATCTTCAGCCATCCCCCAGCCCCCTAGCTGGCTCCTTCCCAAATGCAGCTAAACTTAGTCATGTCTCTCTCTCTCTCATCTTAAAAAAAAAAAAGACCATCCTGATCCCCGATCCTTTTCTAGCTATAGGCTTTTTTCTCTTTCCTTGTCAAAGCCAATGATCTAAGAAAGCCGTCTCCCTATGTCTCCAATTCCTCACATTTCCTCCAACACAAACACTTGTTTCTCCCTGCAGTCAGGCTGGTTGACTTTCGCTCAGCCTCTGAAACTGCCCTCACCATGACTATACACTTGATGATCGAATCCAGTAGGCACTTGGAGTCCCCTTATGGGATCACTCTGTGGTGTTGATGGGGATGGTTCCTTCTTAAACTCTACCCTTGAATTTCCCAACACTAGATTTCCTCATATTTCTTCACGTCCTCATTTTCCTTCAAAGATTTCTCCTCGATTGAGCCGTTTCCAGGCTGTCCTCCCTTCTCACTCTACAGTCTTCCTGGGACATCTGGTGCCACTGCCCAGCCCACTTGCCGATGACTCTCCAGCCTGTCCGTGTCTGCAGCCTGGATGCTTTCTCTTCAGCTTCTGTACATCCCCACCTGGACATTCCACAAGCCCCTCACATTAGTTTCTTGTAGCTGCTGTAACAAATTTCCACGGACGGAATAGCTGAAAACAACATAAGTTTCTTCTCTTCCAGCTCTGGAGGTCAGAAACCCGAAGTCAGTCTCAGTGGGCTCAAATCAAGGTGTCAGCAGGGCTGTGTCCCTTCTGGAAGCTCTATATAGAGAATCCATATTCTTGTCCATTTTAGCTTCAGGAGCTGCCTACGTTCCTTGGCACATGGCCCTGCATTGCTCCAACTTCTGCTTCTGTGGTCGCGTTTCCTCTGCCTCTGACCCCCTTGTCTCCCTCTTATAAGTACCCTCGTGATGGCGTTGGGTCCACCCAGATAATCCAAGAAAATTTCTCCGTCTCAAAATCCTTATCTTACTCACATTTGCAAAGTCTCCTTTGCCATGTAAGGTAACATAGTCACAGATTTCGGGGAATTAGGGTGTGGACATCTTTGGGCAGCCATTATTCTGTCCACCACACCCCTCAAACTCAGTGTGTCCAAACCTCTTTCAAACCAAGATGCCACTATCTGGGCGGTGAACCACCCTCCACCCCCCTGGGCCAGCCAGGAGTGTGGCATCATACTTGACTCCTTTTCTCTCATCCCTACATCCAATTAATGCACCAGTCCTGTTGATTCTTACTATCTCTCAGCTAAATTCACTTCTCTCCACCCCCACTTCTGGTGGACTGTTGATGACCCCCAAGCCATCCTCACTTCCGATTTGGATTGCTACCACAAGCTTTTCACTTCTATTTTTGCCCCCCAATTGTGGTTCACAGAGTGTTCTTTTGGAAACACAAATATTAATCTTCTTAAAGCTCATAAAGCTCACCCACTACCACCACCACCATTCCCAGGATGAGACCCAGGCTCCTTAGTGTAACTGTAAGGCCCCTCACGATCTGGCTCTCTGCTTACCTTGCCAGCCTCATCTCCTGCTACCCTCCTCTCTCCCCCTTAGTCTGTAGCCAACAGAACCACTAGCAACTTCCAGAAGGCTTTTGGATGTGTGTACCTGCTGGTGCATCTACCCCACATTCCCTTCCCACACCCCCCACCCCGTCACCCTTTCATTTGACGGTTCGTTGTTAAAAACTAGCTCAGTTATAACCTCCTCCAAAAAGTCTTCCCTGATGTGATATATGGCAAAGCTGGCCTGAATTCTTAACCCCTCCCTGTATCCTCATCCTTTGCAAGGTGGCTTAACAGCTCCTTCCGCTGAGGGGTAGAATCTGTTTCTCCACATCTTATTCTGAGTTTGACCATGTGGCTTGCATTGGCCAAGGGGGTTTTAACAGTCGTCGCACAAAAAGAAACTTACAAAAGCAGGTGTACTCTTTTTCCCCCCTCTGCCTTCACTATAAGAACCTGCCCAGACTAACCTGCAGCAAGCAGGATGAGATGTGGAACACAGCAGAGCGAGAGCAAAGCAGATACCAGCCAAAGCCCTCATTGACTAACCAACAGCCAATCCATGCCCAAATATGTGAGAAAGCACCAGCCAAGCTCAGCAGGTGTCTCTCTGCACTGCAGCTGTCTGATTACTCTTCTGCTAGCACATACAGTCCATGGGATCAGGGTCTGTATTTAATACATCCTCAACCTGTATTTCAATGCCTCCCATAGTAGCTGGCATGCAGAGGACCCTCAATAAATATCTGACACATAAATAAATTCTCGTAAAGTAACTATGCCATTTTTTCCATCTCACTATGGTTGAGTTGACAACTGCAACTTACAAGTGCTTTTGTTTATTATTCGAAATAAATAAGCCCTCCTCTGACCCCCTCAACACCAAAGAGAAAGAGATCAAGTGTTAAGTCTAGATGCAAGGAATAGTTTGCACAACAGCAGGGAATGGCATGCACAAAGACATGCGATGGGAATGAGCCTGCGAAACAAACGCGTTTAACTGGAGTAGAGTTTCTTGAGAATCAATTGTTACCACACCTGGGATTTACTCCCAGCTGAGCTGCTTATTAATGAGTGGCTTACCCTGGAGGAATTAAATTACCTTTCTAAGCCTCAGTTTCCTCGTCTTTAAAATGGAGACAGTAGTACCAACCTTGTGGGGGTTTTGTGCAGATGGACCTCCCATGCTCCTGGCCTGACAGGGAAACAAAGAGCTTGGGGAAAAGAGAGTGTCTATCGCAATTATGACAATATCTACCATATGAGCTTCCCTGATTCTAGCCAGCCAGGACAGGAGGGGACCCCAATAATGCCCGAGATGGAACTTCTTGTCAACCTGGGGGTTCAGGTTCAGAATTAAGTTGATGTAAAGGAAGCCAAGGCAGTGATGTTTCTTGCATTCATGAGTTTGTAAGGCTACTGAAGTTCATGCCCACTAGACTCGACCCAATCAGTTGAAGTCCTAAATCTTGGCACAAGGAGATGACAGATCCCCAGTGTCCTAGAGGTCCCACCATGTGGTCCTGCTTCAACCCTGAGCTCTAGTTACCTTTCAACATAAACTTGTGAGGTAGACTTGGGAAGCCCCACCTATGGGCCTCGATTTCCCCTATTGGTAAATGAAGAGTGCTTAACAAGATGAACCCTATGAACTCTTCCTGTAAAATAATCAGGAGCTGGTCCTGTGGACTGGCTCACTCGATGTCCTCTTTAAACCCACTCAAGGATGCAGAAGCTAGAAAGCTAAAACCGATATTTTCCAGGTTCCCTTCCAGCTAGGGTTCAGATGTGATTTAAATTCTGCCCATTAGATGAACATGCACAAGACCTTAATTTGGAACCAAATCCAGAAGAGAAGGCAGAATGAGGGACATGCATTTTGCCAGTGGGTGGAGGCAGAGGTAGCAGAGTTCTGGAGTAGGTGGCTGTGGTGACAGTTTTCTCATTTTGCAGCTCTGGGGGCCCAGCTCTGTCCTGTCCTTTGCAGAAGTTGTCTTTCTAGAAGCTTGCCCGAAAGTCTGTCTATTCAGCCCAGCAAACAGTTATATGAACTATTTAGTAATAATCCCCTAACAACAGCAAAAATAGTAAAAAAAACACTGTTGATCTATTTATTAATAAACCCCTTTCTAATTAAACTAGCTAGAGTAAATTCTATTGTCTGCAGCTAGGGCCTCTGACGAATATGGCAGAGGATGAGAGGAAGCAGAAAGAGATAGGGAGGAGGAAAAAGGCAAACAAGGAACAGCAGCTAAGAGAGTAGCTTATTTTCTCTTTATAGATTTCTTAATAGTGTGGCAAACCCATGGGAAGATGTCCACAACATACTACATTGTTAGAAATGTGCATGGTATCCATTTTTTTGCAAAGAAAATTAGATACACACACGTACATATATACGAAGTCTGACAACTATGTTTGCAAACTCATCCTAGAAAAAGTGCTACATACCTCATTGCTGAATATTACTACTGTCACCTTGGAAGTACTCCCCTTGGGAAGTTATGCACCAATGCCAGCCCCTAGCCCACCCTTCAAAGCAATTTTGGAACTTTTATTTGGGCATGGCCATCATCGCTGTTGTCGTATTACCCTGGATGTCCTGACTGTCATCAAAATGTCTTTCTTTCAATATTTTCTTTATATTCGGGCAAAGAGAAAAGTCATCGGGGAACAGGTCAGGTGAGTTGGGAGGGTGTTCCAACACAGTTATTTGTTTACTGGCTAAAAACTCCCTCACAGAGAGTGCCGTGTGAGCTAATACATTGTTGTGATGCAAGAGCCATGAATTGTTGGCAAAAAGTTCAGGTTGTCTAACTTTTTCACACAGCCCTTTCAGCACTTCCAAATAGTAAACTTGGTTAGCTGTTTGTCCGATTGGTACAAATTCATAATGAACAAATCCCTCTGACATCAAAAAGTTTGGCAACATTGTTACAACAAGTCAGTGAACTTGTCAGACCTTGTATGGATAGTAAACACTTGAAAGAACATAAACCAAACTTTAGTAACTATTATTTCTAGGTAATAGAATGGCAGATTTTTTCTCATTACTTTTCATTGTTCTGTAATGTGCATGCATGATAATAATAGATATGTCTCATTTCCTCTGGACCCCACTCTTATTCTCTCGTCTCTGCCAGTAACAAGTTTATCAGACACATTAGTCCTTGTAAATGAGTGCTAGGCTGAAATCTATGAAAAGTGTTGCTACTTTTACAAAAAAGAAAACTTGAGGCTGGGAGAGATGGTAGATGATCCAAATTAACTCCTTTTAATGTGTTACCTTTCCCAAGTTAAAAAAAAAAAATGCCAGTACAGTGACTAGAAACACTGGTGTCGAGTCAGAGCCTGGTTTCTAATCCTGTTAGGTCATTTAGCAGTTCTTTAGCCACAGGAGTTTCTTAGCTTCTGTGAGCCTCTGCTTCTTTTATCTAAAAATTGGGTATGATAATAGCACCTCCCTTCCCTGTTGGTGTGAGGGTCCAATCAGACCCTGCATGTGAAAAGCTTAGTACACTGGTTGGCAAATCATGCTCAGTAAATATTAATTACTACTATTATTATCGTACTGTAATAGGATTCCATTATGCATTTTCCTTTAATTCTGAGAGGAATTAGAGCAAGGGTTTTTCTCCTGGGGCACATTAATCCACGCTGATTCTGAGCTCTGCAGCCGTGAAGATACGGCCCTCATCATCTCTTTCTCAGCATCCATGTCCTCATAGTGGATGCTATTTTGGATGAACGAGTAGGTAGATGGATAGGTGGATGAAAGAATAGACAGAGACAAATAGATAGGTGGGAGGTAAATAAATGAGTGCGTTACTGAGGTGAGGAGTGGATGTAGGGAGGGAGGACCTTAAGTGACTTAGTATGTCAGACGCCTGGAAAGGAAGGCAGGTGGTTGAGTGCGGGAGCAGAAGGGTGGATAATAATGGGATGAATGGATGGGTGGAGGAATGAATGGGAGGAAGAGGGAGTCTTCAGTGACCCCATGTGGGGGGAATGCCAGGGTGGATGGGAAAACTGATGGTCGGGCCAGTGATTGACGGACGCACAGATGACTGTTTCCTGGGTTTTCTCCCCTTCATCATCCGTTCCTACGTGCTAAGGCCTTAAGACACTCAGTCTTGTGGAGGGTTGTGCGTCCTTGGGGAGCTTCCTGGCGGGTCTGCAGCTCCAGGACCGCCGCGCAGGGCCGTAGTGGCGCTGTGATGGGCGGGGCAGTGGCCGAGGGGCGCGCGTTGGGATCGCCTTGCTCGCCTGTGCAAGTGCGGGGCCTGCGCCCGGCTAGTCTGCATTGACGTCGGCTCTGAGGAGCCGCGATGAGTTATGATGCACATCCAGCACGACTGCTAAAAAAAGGGCAGTGACTCACTGCTGGCCGCGGAAACTTCCAGGAGCGCGGGCGGCTCAGGGGCGGGGGCGGCAGGCAGGGGACTGGTGTCTCGAAAGCAAAATCGGAGGACCATGGCGTGGGGTCGAGAGGGAGCCCGGGAGTCCCCAGGGCCAACGGCGACTCCTGCGCCTCGGCCGCCAGACCTGGGTTCCACTGCTCCAAACTCAGGCTCCGCCTTTGTCCAGATGAAGAACTCTTGTGTGGCCGGTGGCAAAGTGGCAGATGGCTCACATTCGATGCTGCCCCAAGCACTCTCCGGAAGAGTGGCAAGAAATGGGAAATAGGAGCCCAGTCAGGGAAGGGAAACCTGCTACGGACTTAGCCCGAGGGCAGACAAGCTAAGAACGCAGCACACAGCCGGCCGGCTCACAAGGAGCAGAGTGACATCAGTTCTCTCTGTACCTGAGGGCAGAACAAATGCCATTGCTGGTGGGAAAAGGACTCCAGGACATGGAGGCCATAAAACCTCATTCAGGCTCTTTTTAGACCCTTGTGAAAGGTCAGGGAGATGTTCACATGGCCAGGGCTAATGCAGCATCATTCTTCTAGGGCCTGGGGTGTGAATGAAGCAGCCCACAATGAGCACCATGGGAACAGGAGACACAGCCCTGGTCCTAAGAGGCTACCATTCATTGGCGCCAGCAACTGGAAAACAGAATCGCTTAATTCTTCAGCAATATGTATGGAGCACCTACTATGAGGCAGGTGCTGTGATAGGCACTAGAAATCCAGTGGAGAACAAAAACAGATGTGGTGCCCATTCTCATGGAGACTAATTCTAGAAGGGAATATATTAATGGGGAAAATAAAGACCCAAATAAATAAATAAGACCCAGGTGTAAGTATGTGGTACTGTGAAAAGGCAGGAGAGAATTGCTCTGGAGAGCCTGGGCATGAGTCTTTAATGATGTGACAATTGAACTAGGATCCAAAGGGTGAGAAGTAGGTAACAAAGTAGAGATGGGAGGGAATAATGTTCTAGGCAGAGAGACCCGTGCACGCAAACCCCTCTGGGGGCAAAGAAGGTCAGGGTGACGGGGGTGGAGAATGAGGGGGAGCTTGGTACGAAATGAGGCTGGCAAGCAGGGTTTTATAAACCACCATGGCGACTGGGGGTTGTATCCTAGGAACAGTGGAAGTTGTTGACGTGTGTATCAACTGGGCAAATTGTAAGCAACACACTCCAAGAGCTTTGGGTATGCAGAGGACCAGAGAGAAACAGGGGCTCGCCATTTGCTGACCTCACTCTTTATTCATCTCACCTCATTTACCTTTGATAATAACTTTGCAAGGTTCTAATCTCCACGGTAATGAAGGGAAACCCGAGGCTCAGAGAAGTTAAATTATCTGCCCATGTCCACAGCGTGTTAAGTAGCCTCTATAATCCCATGATCTTTCTAATGGGGATGATTAACCTCCCAGAGGGTAGGGCCAGAAGTTAGTGCAAAGCAGGACTTGGATGGCCAGAAAGGGGGTAAAGAGGCTTTTCCCACCAGAGCAAGAAGTCATTAGCAATATAGAGGTTAGAGTAAGAATACCCTAAAAGAGAAGCAATGCCGGAACTGCCCACGTAGACCATAATGCAGAAAGCGTGACTGGAAGGAAATATACACAGAGTTTGCACTCAGAGGCTTATCTCTGAGAGTTATGGGTAATTATTGCTTTTTAATTTTTGCTTGATGGTGTTGTCTTAATTTTCTGTAATGAATAATGTGTTTTTTTTTTGTAAACAGGGTCAACAGTAACAGTTATATTTTATGGGGATCATGTAAGCTTACTCAGTTCGTGCAGGCAGTGTCTACATCTTATTTATTTTTCATCCTCCCATGGAGCCCAGTACAATGCCTGGCACATGGTAGGCACTCAATAAAAAAAAAAAAAGGTTAAAGGCGGAAGTAGTGGGAGAGAAGGGTTAAAGATGACAGGAGGCCAAATCTGGCATTTTTTTCTGAAACAAAGTTCAGGTCGACAGGTAAAAAATCAGTCAGTCTTGAGACAAACCCTTGGTACTGTGAATTCACCTGCAGTCGCCTTCATAGCACGTTGTGACCCCACCCTCGCCGTATGTCACAGTCACAGCCAACAAATTCCTCGCGAGTTTTAACTGAGCTCTTTCAATGTGGCCAACCCCGCACAGGCTCTGTGGGGGAATAGATACAAGAGCAGCATAAACCAGGGCCCCTTGCCAGAGCAAATATTTTGATGCTGAATTATTTGGCTACATCCAAGCAGGCAAGACCTGAGAACACTCACTCAGAAGGCGCTCTCTCCTAACCAAATGGCACAGCATACTATGATGTGATAATATTAGGTGCTTAATCATAGAAACACTGGCATCTGTGTCGGCGGAAGCTCCCTCCCAGATGGCGCGTCCCACTGTTTTTGTCGTCTGGAACAGTGTGAGGTTTCTTAAATGGCTTTAAGCTTCCAAATCATCCTCCACACAATGGCAGCCTGTTAATTAAGTGGTTCCTTTGTGATTGCATTTGATAAATATGAGATGAGAAGGGTTTATTGGGATGTGAAGAGGAAAGCAAGACAAAGCAACAGGGAGGGGGGGCTCTTGCGTGCAGAAAGGCCTCTGTGTTGGTGTCGTCCATGGGTCTCCAAGGGAATCAAGACAGCTTCGGATGCATAGGAAGTAGACTGGGATTCACGCAGTCAGAGCTGCCGCCTATACCGAGCAGACGCGGGCCAGATGCAAATGTTGTGTGAGGCGCCTCATGGCCACGGGCCTGGAAGCCTTCCAGTTCTTACTCAGAGCTGAGTGACTCGAGCAGCTCACCGATGTGCCGTTGTCAGTCACACTGCCAGGCACTGTTTTGACGCCAGTCATTGAGATCCGAGACGTGCAGCTCCAAAAAAGGTATCTGCTTTGGAAGCAGTGTTCTGTGTTCTTGGAGCGGCAGATGACTGGTGACAACATACAATTAAATATAAACTCTGGGGCCAGAGAACTTGCCGCGGGGGGTTGGTGAAGTTTCAGGTCTGACTTGTTAAACTTGGCCTTCTCCAAAGAAGAGGGAACTTTCTCCAAAAAACAGCACTCCAGGGAATCAGGCCTAAAGATTAAGTGGAGCCTTCAGTTGAACAGAGACCTCCAGTCAGCCATCCTCCTGCCTCCGAGCAGAAATACATCGGCCCCAGGCTACAGAAAAGGATCTTTGATGCCTGAGGACTCCTTTATCTTTCCTTCTCATTCTAGTGTAGTTCAACCATTCATGCAATGAATACCTACTAGGCATCCACTAGGAGGAAGGCACATATGCGAGGATATAGTGACCCGGCTGATGTGCTCCTGCCCTGAGGAGCTTACAGTCAAGCAGACTCATGATTCTGCAAGCCGCTTGGGACACTGGCTTTGGCTTCTATTTGTAGTAAGTAGGTGCTCAATAAATGTTTGCTGAATGACTGCATGAATGAATATTATTCCCCACCCCCTCCGGTAGTTACTAGTATTCTATATGTGTTTAAACTTCCTTCTCCTGCTGTTGTTAGTGCTTATTTTTCTGGCTTTGGTAGCTATAGAGAACAGCTGTGTCTCAACGTCTGCACCATAATGCTTTACGTACTTGGAAATGAGTAATAATTCACCTCTTGGCCTTCACTCCTCCAGCTCTCCCTAGTCTTCCCCCGGCATAAGCATCTGCTCTTGGTCACCTATAATAGGAAAAATCATTTGTTTTGTCATCTAATGGTCCTTTACACTTGTTTAAGTATGACTTCTCCCTATCACGCTCCAACCATTCAGGTTGCACCCACCCAGACACCACCCCTCACCCCAAACCCCCAACCTTAATGTCCAACATTAGCAGGTTTAAACTTTCATTCTACCAGTAAAGTAAGATTTAGAGAGCACTTCCCCTAAAAACAGGCATCACATTGACATTCACATGTTTTCACACTAGTATAAATTATACCAGACCCTATGCTGAAGGTGGGTTATAATACAGAGGCAAGAAAGCTGGAAAACCACAGGAAAGTCCAGAAAATTTGCCCCAGATCAGACCTGCGCAGCAACAAATCTGTAGCATGAAGATTTAGCAGTTACTAACATCTTTTTATTATTATTATTATTACAACTATCTAAACACTAGTCCAACAGATTTCTGCTTCCTTCTTGAAATGTAAGCTTGACTGTTGATTATTTTGTTCACAGCTGTCCACAAACTAGGCTAATCTTTTTGTGTTTATTCATTTTAAGTGTCAACAGATGTTCTCTTAAAATATTCACAAGCTATAACAAAGGGAAAGGTTTTGATGACTAATAAATTGAAATAGAACTGGAACTAAGAGAAAGGATTTCTTTTAGGTAACAAGCACAAGACAGTGTCGTCCAGTGTAGACACTTGCTTCCATGCCTGTCTTTTAACCAGTTTCTTCTCCTTCCCAGGAATGGGACCTCCTCAGTTCAGAGGCTGACTGTGGAGGATGTTTGTGGAAACTGGTTAAACTCTTTGTCACATGTTCCAGTGATGGGCCAGTAGCATCCTTGACTCTGAGCACTTTTCTCCCACTACAAGAAAGTTACCCCTCTTGTTCTTCCCTATCACAGCCACCACCAGACCTTAGCTGTGAAGTGGCCATCTCACTTCACACTGGCTCCCCCTGTAGAAGAACGTTGGTAAGAGGCTTTCTCATCACTGGGTTGGGTGCTCCTGCCTCCTACCCTTTACCCAGTTATTCACTCGGCTTCCGATCTCCTGCTTTCCTTTCCGAATTCCGTGTATTTCTTGATTCCATGCCCATGATCTGTTTAGACTTCTCCAGATGCCTCTGAGATAGATGTTGCTCTTTTACCTGCTTTCCCCTACCCACAAGCCATCATGATCACGGCCCCCACAGAACAAGCACAGAGGATACAAAGCCATAACTTCCCCCACATCCCCTTGAGATGACAGAGTGAAGCAGCCTGACTGCCAACTGCTGAGCAAGAAATGGGTCACAACCTGCCACAAACAGGGCCTTGCTCATCTTGATTATTCTAGTCCGTGGCCTAATTTCTTCCTCACACGACCACAGCTACACTCTGATCCTTCTTGTGTCCTGACTGCCCTTCCTGGTAAGATGGAAGACATTGAATGGCAAATGCAAATCCATAGAAGAACATGAGTGTTCAACGTCTCCTCTCAGCCTTGCTCACAAGGAAACATAATTTCCGCCAGAAGAATGGAGGCGAATGTTGTTGTTTTAATCGACTTTATTATTTTTTTAGAGCAGTTTTAGGTTCACAGCAAAATTGGGCAGAAATTACAGAGAGTTCTCATCTAACCACTGCACCCACACGTGCACAGATTCCAGAGTGGTACATTAGTTACAATCAATGAACCTACATGGACACATCATTATCACCCAAAGTCCATAGTTCACATCAGAGTGCATTCTTGGTGGCATATATTCTATGGGTTTTGACAAATATATACTGACATGTGCTCACCATTATAGCATCATACAAATAGCTTCCCTGCCCTAAAATTCCTCTATGCTCCAACTCTTCATCCGTTCTTCACCCCTAACCCTTGGAAAAGATTGATCCTTTCACTCTCTCCATAGTTTTACCTTTTCCAATCATACAATATGTAGCCTTTTCAAATTGGCTTTTTCACTTAGTAATATGTATTGGAGGTTCTCTATGTCTTTTTGTCACTTGAGAGCTCACTTCTTTCTAGCACTGAATAATATTCCATTGTTTGGATGGTCTACAGTTATCAATCCATTCAACTACTGAGGGACACCTTGGTTGCTTCCAAGTTTGGGCAATTATAAATGAAGTTGCTATGAGTATCTATGGGGAATGTTGCTTTTAGTTATATTTCTTACCAGTTATGGCTTCTTGATGGTCACGGATGAGTTCCAACAAACATATGTGGCCCAGTATTTAGGATATGGGGCCAACCTTAGACTTCCCAAAAAGCTGTCCTCAGATTGTTCCCAGATAAATCACTCTAAGAGCATGTAGAAGGCATGGATGTTGAGCCCCACTCCCAAAGGCTGATTCGGTAGGCCTGGGAAATCAGCAGGTATGAGGAACCCAGGCTTAACCTTTGGAAGGAAGGAAGCAATAGAAAATTAAAATCTCCTTGTTCTCACCAAGGAGGATCCTGTAAAACAAGGAGGTCGGTGACTAACATCCCAAGCTCATTCGATGGAGACATTTTGTTCTTCTCTGAGCCTCTTGGGGGAATGACATGGTGGCTAAAGGAATTGTTGATATGTGCTATCCTCTCCCATTAAAAGGAGCTAAAAAAGCCCTGGGCACCAAGATGTGAGCTATTTCCTTCAGGGTAAATGGAGCCACTAAAAATAGCCTTGGAAAATAAGGAGTTGTAGAGGTTCAACAAGGAAAACAAATCAGAAATAAATTTGGCTCCAAAAAGAAAAGAGACTGAGTCTCGCAGGCAGTAGAGAGAAAGGCTATTCGCTTGGGTACATAAAAGCAGGTACATTTTTCCCACCCACAAAGCTGCTGGCTGTCTTTCCTGCAGCATAAATTAGTCCCCCAGAGCAAAGGGAGAGGAGTTAGAGAGTCAGCTGGGATAGGCGAGGTGATGCCAGGGTAACAAACAACCCCCCCCAATCTCAGAGGCTTAAAAAGCACAAAAGTTTCTCATTTGTGTGATCTGTCCAGTGTGCATTTAGTGGGGGCTCTGTTTCTTGCAATCACTCAGGGATGCAGGCTGACAAAGGCCTCGTCTCCATATGTGCTTCCAGGACCACTATGGCAGGAGTTGGGAGTACTGCACTGTCCGGTGCTGACAATTCAATACACTGCCCGGAAATGAGGCATAGCCCTTTCACTCACATTTTATTGGCCAGTGCAAGTCACATGGCCTGCTTGTGTTCAAGTGGGCTAAGGAAATGACATCATACCATGTGCCCAGCATGAGGAGAATGACAAGAGGTATAAACTACTCTGCCTGGCTGCTATAGCCAGATAAAGGAGCTGATGGAGGGCAGGTAGGGGACAGTGGACAGAAAGGCACCTTTAGAACCACCCATCTGCAATTTGTGTTTCATCTCTCTCCTTACCAATCAAGCGGAGCAGCCTCCAATGCCCCTGGGGGGCATCCCGGGCTTCACGTCCTGCCTTCAAGAAAAAGGATAATGTAGTGGTGCACAGCCTGAACCCTAGAGTCAGGCCAACCCTGGTCATGCCTGGAATCTACCAGTTTTATGACCCTCGGCAAGTTATTTAACCTCTCTGGAACTCACTTGCCTTAGCTGTCTGAGGTGAATGTCAATAGTGTATCGTGGTGATGTTGTGAGGATTAAATGAGGCCATACAAGAAAAGAGCTTTGGAGCAGGGCTTCTCAAACTGGGCTGTGCCAGGGAATGACTCGGGTGGCTTGTTAACATGCATTTCTGATTCAGAGGTCCTGGGTGAGGCCTGAGATCCTGCATTGCCAGCAAGCTCCCAGGTGATGCCGATATTGCTGGTTCACAGACTGTTCTTCAGTAGCAAGGATTTAGAGCAGCCCATGACTCGACATGGGTGATTATATGTGTTCTTAAAACTAAATTGAGAGATGCCAAAGATTCTGCTGTCCTTTCCCCCACCCCCGATGAATGGAAGTGACAGCTGTTTGTTGGTGCAGATGTCTGTGTCTGATGCTTCCAGGGACAAATGTGCCATGGGGGCCTCGTGGTCGATGGAGCAGGTGCGAGAGTCGGAATGTCTGAGTTCGTATCCGAGCTCAGCCACTCCGCAGCCCTGTGGACACTCCCTGAAGCTCCGTGTTTACATCTGTAAAATGAGCATTATCATATAGGCCAGCCATCCCTCGTCTGTGATTCCACAGTCCAAAGAGCTCTGAAAACCACAAGTTTGCCTGCTGAGTTTGGCCTACATGGACCTAGCAGCAAAGGCTGACCTCTAGTAACACGAGGCTATTTATAGCCTTGATTTTATCCATCTTTTGGGACAACTTCCCTCTTTCATCACAGAAATATGAATGTGTTTGATGACAAGATGCTGCTACAGACCACGCTGAGGGTGTTGGATAACGTATAGCAGGCGTACCACGTTCCCTTTCTAACAACTAAAAAATTCTGAAACATACCTGGCCTCCAGGATGTTAGAGAAGAAACTATGAGCTCTTTCTCCATCCCGTAGCTGAAGGAAGTAAGGAAAAATAATACACGTAAAACACCTAGCAGCATACCTAGCACAAAGTAAGCGCTCAACAAATAGGAGTTGCTACTGAAATTATGGTTCCTCCTGGTGCTGCTCATGGACAGAAGTGAAGGGAATGTGAGAGGCAGTGCTTAGGCATTCTAAACTAGAAAAAGAAAAGGCATGATGATGAATGTGTGCAGCGAGAGTTCAGACGAGAAGGCTGAACAAAAGCAAGACTCAGGCGGGTGGAAAGGGCTCTCTCTCCCCTGTGCCTACAGAAGACGCCCAGCAGGATCCCAGCTTCACAGGCAGCCGGGGACACTTGCTTTCCTTGAAGCCTCTCTGAATAAACTGTGGAAGACTCTCACTTAAAAGGGGGTAGGGGAAATCTTGACTCCTTCCTGCTGGGGGGACTCCGGGATTCTTTCCTCTTCCCAGGTCTCAGTTTTATGTGCAAATGGGGTGCTAATGCAGTCCCTGCTCCAACGGCCTGATTGGAGGGGACACATGAAAAAGCGGGTCACAGAGGTGAATGCATTTTGAAAGGGAGAATCTGTGTTCTCAGGTAGGGAGGATAATTGTGATAATTGTTAATGTGACTCCAGGCAGGACATAGGTGAGAGGACTGACATATCACAGGGAGCTCTGGTGAGCTCTTTCTTTAATCATACTTCTGTTGTCAACTCTGATGCCATCCGTATTTGCACTTGGCTCTCTCAGCCTGGCCAGAGTCCTTTGTGCTGTCAGTTAAGGCTGGATGATTAAGTTTTCATGAGACGTGAATGAACCGAGCTGCTCCAGCCCCATCATTGCTTATAGACAATGTAATCAAAGCTTTTAGATATTGTTTTTCAAGCTAACAAGTGACAATTATTTGGAAAAAATATATATAAACAGGACAGAGATGTGAGAATTTGTCCTCCCCACTTCCATCTTTAGCTGTGTCTGCAGACTTGGCTAATGGCTTTCTCGCTGTCTCCATGTTCCATACTAAGAGCAATGGCTTTGGAGTCAGACAGACTAGAGTGAGCCCAGTTCAGACTTTTCCGCTGCCTTGCTGTGTATCATTTGGCAAGTTGTTGAACTCTCTGAACCTCAGTGTCCTCATCTTTAAAATGGGGATAATTAGAGTTGGCTGGCATGGGTTATAGTAAGGTTTAGGTATATAAATAGGATGTTAAATTCAAATGTCACAAAGGGGCTAGAAGGGAGTTTGTAAGAGTGTTCAGGAGTGCAGTGTTTGGAGGTCCAAAGAGATCGACCTTCTTTCCGTCCCCTCCTTGAGTTCAGCTCACTCAAACTGGGTACAAATATTAAGTACCTGGCTCAGCTGTCAGTGGTTATTCCTGTTATCTTTATCTTAACACCCACTGCAAACTCATATAGACCTTTTAGTCAATGTACAGAAATCCTGTGCACCTAGTAAATGAGAGGATAGAGAGATATCTTACCCTGTTTTAAAAAATTGTTTAAAGCTCCTGCCTTCACAGGCGAATTCAGAACCGTCTTTAGATCAGGCTGCCGTGCAATCTGTCGATATATTATAAGTGAGATCTGCAAGGGCCCTTTTCACACCTCAGGTCATCATGGTGATGTTGTGTCTGCCACCAGCTGCAGCGGTAGGGAGGGAGCGTGGGGTTACTGAGGTGGCCGTTTACCTTCCTGACGCCTGGTGAAGGCACCATGAAAATCGGATGCTGGTCTGCCTCTCACCAGAACCGAGTCCCCAGCATGCTCAGAGCAGCCTTCCTCTCATTGTCCCCCATCAGAATCTTCCTGTTCTAGAGCTCATTTCCTTCTGGTGCTGCGTTCTGCTTTCCTCACAGGTCTGTTTGTGGACAAAGCTCCAGGGCAATTACCTTCCTCTCACCTGGCTTCTGCATTTCTGTCTGCACAATGGCAGTGGTGGTGCCTGCCCTGTTGGCTTCACAGGGCGACCCTGTGTTCAGTTGCAGCTATGGGTGTGGGCTTGGAAAACTTTAAAGCGCTGTATAAATGATTGTGGAGATGCTCCCGAGTATGATGTCCTCATTCGTTGAGTCCAGGTAACACTGTATACGAATAGGCTGGACCTCAGTGGACTTCAAAGGTGGGAATTCTAGCAATGCGATAGGGTCAGTGTGAAAGGTATTTTCACTAACAGTCTATCCCACTAAAGATCCACTTGTGCTTCTGCTACTGAAGATCAAATCATACTTTGGGTACTAAAGTCTCCCTAGACTCAGTGTTTGGATAGGCCCCACATTTTCTGTGCTTTTTTTTTTTTTTAAAAATTACTATCAAAATAGGAAGCGTCTTTGGAATTTTCTCCCTCTTTCATGTAAGCATTGCCTGGGCTGGGTGCTCTAAAGCAGCTCGTACTATGGCTCAGACCAGCCCTCTCTCACATAAGGGATTGCATTTTCTTTTTTTCTTTTATTGGTAAAGATTTTATTGGGGAATTGGGAGAGGGGAACAGCACTGGGGAATCGTGGAAGGGGAACAGGCAAGTTTCTGTCCTTTTGTTCTTCAGTCTAGTTGT
>NW_017731766.1:1532785-1535780 GCF_001890085.2 Hipposideros armiger | reverse complement strand
TCTCTGTCTCTCTCTCTCTTTCTCTCCCTCTCCCTCTAGCTCCCCATTCCCAACAGTGAACGATTCGCCTTGAACATTTAAGAACATACAGTCTATTTGTTGCCTCCTGTACTTGAAGCTCCAGCACCCTCCTCCCTGACCTTGTGAAGTCTCCAAGAGTGGAGAGCTAGCCTTCTGACCCCCCCAGTTTAGGATCTGGTTATCTGTTCCTTGTGTGGGACACACAGACAGTCCCTTGACTGGAGAACAAGGGGGCTTGGTGTGATGTGGGATAGACTAATATGGAATAGTAAAATACCGGCAAGGGACTGGTGACACCAGCCTTCCCCAGGGATGGCACCCTCAAGCTACTACACCTCCAACATGTCCTCCTATTCACTTCATCAGCCAGTAGCATCTTCTTCTGCTGATCAGGGTGCTGAGTCTGTCCATCATCACTTGGATTTCTTGCTCTCTCTTGGGCTTAGGCAACGAACTTACAATTCATTTTTCCGCTCTCTTCAGGATTAAAGGACCCAAGGGTAGAGTGGCTTGTGAATGTGTGTAGTTTGTTCAGTGACTGATAAAGAAGCATGTGACCAGGATCTAGAGAGACCCAGAGTAACAGAGATCTGATAGGCTCAGAGGGTGAAATGTGTGACTGATCCTCATGTGGTCTCAGCAATGTTCCCCCATAGCTATAATGCCTATATTTTTATCCTTATAAAGGCTTTTGAACCTTGATGAAGGGTTTATTCTGAAAAGCCTTGATCTGTAATGACACACCTGGTAGGTTTTCTTGGAGATAAAGTGAAAACCTTTAGCCAGTTCCCTTCCCATGCCCCATAATAGTAATACTAAACTATTATAAGTATTGCCATTTAGGAAATATTTGGCATTCAACACAGTCTATTTCCAATACTCAGAAACTGTAAAGATTTTTATCATACCTATTTTACAGGTTAAAAAAACTGAGGCACAGGGCGGTTAAGTAGTTTTCCCACAGCCACATGGTTAATTACAAGTGGAACTTGTGTTTGAACCCAGAATGTCCTCGCTCTGTGATGAGAGAGAAAAGAGATAAAAAGTTGAAGGGGGGGGCGGGGGGAGTTGAGGCATAAAACAGAACTATCAACTCTTGGGAGTTTGGTATTGTTTACACCCAGCTCCCCTTCCAGCCTCAGTTGACCTCCTTGAGTGATATACGCTGCCTGGAGGACATGTCCCTGTGTGCAGGGACCCAGTGTGTTCATCCAAGGGGGATCAGGGCAGGAGGTCTCCATGGGAGAGGACTCGTGTCATCTTTGGGCTTTTTGGCAATAGAGACATCAGCAGATCCAGCAGGAGGTTACTCGGGGTCAAGTCAGGAATCTAAAATCACTGAAAGTTTCTGGGGCTGGTCTTTGGACTCAAACTCCCCAAAATGTCTCTTTGTGCCAAGGTCAGGACATAGAGTTAAGCTGTGTCTCTATTCATTCCTCTCCCACCCCAGCCTTAGCCCACCCCACCATGGTTGGCACCTTGCCGCAGGGAGCAATGCCTTCTGGGAGAGCTGGGCCCTGGGGCCTCGGGCCACTGTCCAGGCTTGGGAGGCTGTGGGAGGGCCCCCTGGGGTGTGAGGGAGCCCAGGCTCTAACTCCCACGCCTGGGCACAGGCGCAGATCCAGCAAGCTCACAGAGAGCGGTGACGACAGGGCGGGAAGGCCACTTGAGGAAAGACCTAGGCAGACTTTCGCTGGGGAGGGGACGCGGGGGGCTGTGCCTGGAAGCTTCATCCAAATGTAGCTTCTTTCACGGAGTCACCAGCACCGAATTTCTGAATCTCCACATCCTTGTGAGTTTGAGTGGAGAGGGTGTGATTGTGTCACAAAAGTCCTATTCATAAAGTTAAGCCCGAGAATGGTTCTAACCCCTTATTATGCTGATGTGTGGATTTAGGTATATCTCTTGACACCTGAAAAGTAGGAAGAATACTTTATAATCTAATGAAGATTAGAAGATCGTAGTTATGTATTTGAACTCTTAATTCAACCTCGTTCACTTCTTAGATACATGGCCTTGGAGAAGCTACTTAATCTCAGTTTCCTAGTCCTTAAAATGAAAATAATAAAATACCTTCTCCATAGAGGTGTGTGGGGATAAATTAGAACATGAATATAAACAGATTTGTTTCCTGGCACATCAGTGCTCACTCACTGTGAGCTTTTTATTATTGTTATTATTAATTTAGCTTCCTGGAGATAAAATAAAACCATGAGGATGTGCTTGGGACCCTAGACGTTAATGTGAGGAATTGTGAGCCTCTGTATACAGATGAATGAATTAAGTTCAGAAATGTTACCAGATTGGCCAAGCTGCATAGCCAGGCATCACTGGTTTGGGAAATGAACTCATATTGGAGATTATAAGAAAATTGCTCCCAGGCTGACCTTATTAAAGGAAAGCTTACTTGCTGGGGAAGGAGGTAGACAGGTGGCAGAGCTCCGGACAGGGTGGGGTGCACTAGATTGGGCCAATTGGTGACAGTACTGGTGCTGTCAGACCTCTCCAGAATGGACCTTGGCCAGGTAGGCAAGTGGCCCACTCTTGCTCAAGGTCACCACTTAAAGGGAAGAAGGACTGTTGCAAGTTGGGAGGGTGCATTTTCCAAATTTGCCCTGTATCCCAGTCAGTAGGATGAGTGGGAAGAGCAACTGCATTGAGGGCAGAGAAGCCTAAATTTAGCCACTTCCTCGCTGAACTTGGTCAACTGACTTGATCTCTTTGTGCCTGAGTTTCCCCAGGCTCTGTGGTGTGGATAATTAATGCTTATATTTCGGGTTTGTTGTCAGAATTAAAAGAAGTAAGTAGTAGGTGCTAAACTTATGAATGAAGCTTTTAAAAAAAAAAATTGGGGAATTGGGGGGATGGGAACAGTGCTGGGGAATCGGGGGAAGGGGAACAGACAAGTTGCTGTCCTTTTGTTCTTCAGTCTAGTTGTGGAGGGCGTCACTTCATTGACCCAAGTTGGCACCAT
>NW_017731766.1:1504462-1532445 GCF_001890085.2 Hipposideros armiger | reverse complement strand
TGATCACATCAGTGAAATGGGCTATTGGACAAATTCTGCAAAAGAGAGAGAGAGAGAGAGAGAGAGAGAGAGAGAGAGAGAGAGAGAGAGAGAGATCTGCCTTTATTAATGTCCTGAAGGCTGAGTACTAGATATGTGGAGATGCAGGGTCAACTTCCAGTCAAGATGTCAGAGTGAACTGAAGCAAGAAGCCCTGCCTCCCTAAGGTTAGAAATGTCAGACTACATATTTTTTTAAATTTTTGACAAAACATATTGGCAGAAAATCCCCAGGTGCCAGGAATGAAGAGAGAAGATAAAACTCTTCGGATAGCTTTTGTCTCATGAGAGGAAGGAAGTCCTAGGCTTGGGTATGACCGAGGAGCCCATGGCTGCTCGGAGCAATGGCCCCGGTACTATGTGAACTCAACCAGCAAAGAGTCACTGTGTCTGGTGTGGCACACTCACAGAAGCAGGAAAGCTGACTGAGACACTGTAGAAAGATTGATCCTGAGGTATCCAGAAAATCCCGTTACCCAGAATCTATCATGCTGCTGCTTTCACTTATTCCAGGTGTTATCATGTATATCAGGAAATGATTGTGCCAACTTTTCCTTTTATCCATAATCACTCAGCATGTTTAGCCACTTTTCTTTTCTTAGAGAAACCCTCCCCAGGAAAGAAGGAAATAATCTGATTATGTTTTTAAGAGACCATGAGCTTTTTTCCAGGGCACCAACTGAAGATTGTTTACAGGGGGAAATACGGAGATAAAGGCTTTTGGGGTGAAGAGCATAAGTCAGATGAAGACTTTTCAGAGAAGGAAGAAGGGGGTGCTGAGATATGACAGTTTGGTGTGGAGAGAGGGTTTTTCAGAAGAGGGATGGGCCCGGGCTCAAGTGAGCAGAGGAGAACATGCCAAGGGCTCCATTGGGCCATCCTGGATTAGCCTGCCCTGGAGGATCTGAGGACAGAATGATGTGATCTGAGCCCTGAAGGCAAGAGAACTGGAGTTAGCAAAAAGCTCTGTACCTGCCACAAAATATATAATTATTAGGGCCACATGGGTTTAAGATCTAAAGAGAAACTCACTGCTCAGGATATATTCCTACAAAGGAGAAGACTACAAAGGCTTTCTAATAAGAAAGTTGCTTTCAGATTCATGAAAATGCTCTAACTTAAATCTCCAGCAGATAAAGAAATTTCCAAGTCATTGATGCTGAGAGTGGAATAATGAAAATGAAATAAAATACAGTTTTGAACCCTAGCTCTACCACTTATTAGCCACGTGGCACAAGCGTGTCGCTTCTTACTTCTGAACCTAAGCTCCTTCACCTACAAAATGGAAATGATAATAGTACCCACTTTATTAACAACTCTGTGAGAATTAAATAAAACGACACAATATTCAAGTTACATAACATTAAAATTATGCAAGTGCAGTGATGGTTTACCATAAGCCCTAGATAAATGCCTATGGTTTGTACAAGGCTATTTTTCCAAGATGCCCGTCAGCTGTCCTGAGACCTTGATGACTTTACTTTGCAAATCTGAATTCGTAGACATAGTGATCAAGTGTACATGAACCCTGGTTGTAGAGCTGCGGACCGAATCCCAAGTCTGCCATTTACCAAAAGAGTGAGTTGGCACATATCATGTCACCTCACTGAGCCTCATGTTTTCGTCTATAAAATGGGGATGATGACAGTACTTACCTCAGAGCAAACTCTCCAGTGACAGTTATTGTTAATATTAAGAAGGCGAGGTCCCTCCTCTGTTCAGCTTTCCCTCAGTGGCCTTTGAAGAGAACAGTCACCATCCTCATGGTGGCGATTTGACGCTCGGTATTTCAGAGGCCCACAGGAAGACTACGAATCATTGAAAAGGTGTGGAGTCCTTCGTTTGTGCAGAATAGATCACCGCAAATTAACCAGGTCAGCAATTCCAGGCATAGTGTTTCAGTCTTCACCACCCTCTTACACTGCATATTGTTACCAGAATATAAGGTACAAAAAGACATCCATATTGGGGACACATTACAATAAAGATGTTTGGATTAGAAAAAGCACATACTTCTCAAGTTCACATGAATATCCCTTCAATGAATACAACGCTGAAAGTGGTTAAACATGGATAGGAATCAAGCTCCTGAGGTTGCCACAAGGACTTCCCGCAGAGGACGACATGTGTGGCCCATGTCTCATGAGCACAGGGGAACCAGGAGTGGGGTGGCAGCTGAGCACTGTGGACCAGGGAGCCATTAAGCCCTAGTGCCAGAGCAGTTTCAGGTTAGCTAATGAAAATCATTTTTTGTAGAAATGGTGAGAAACTCTTTTTATTAAGATATATTTTGAATATCAAAAAATAGAATAAAAAATAAAAAGAAATCAAATGCCAGACTGGTGTTCCCCCCCACACACACCTTGTAGACCTGAGCCTGTCGATGTGCTCTAGGTCAGACCCAAGTGGTTAGCCCATTTCCCACTACTCTTCCTACCTTTTCCTCTTCCACTAGGAAAGGGGGCACCATGGGGATCATACACCCATTAAAAGCCACATCCTAATAGGGACCTCTATCCAAGCAACTTTCAGGTTCTAATATTCAAATGACACTGATATGGTTGCTGCTTCAGGATCACCACACAATTTCTCATCATTACAAGGGGCAGTCCAAATACTGGCAGCTGAAATCATAATTAATGTTATGAGGGACAACAAGAAGAAGGGGCCCCGGAAATACCTCCGGGTAAAATCAACCTGCCGTAAACCATCCTGGCTAATGGTCTACTCAAGAGAAGCTTCCATCTCTGCTCCCACGTCTCCCATCCCTTCTGAAATGCATTTCAGAAAGACGAAGACATAAATACAGATTAGAGCTCATGTAAGTGACGAGCGAGTCAAAATATTTAGTGGGAAGGAATCTGATTCCGGCGCCTCTGATTGGAGCTGTAATCGCTCCTTTCATGTTTAAAGGGCTTCCCGGGGTGAGACTGGGAAACGGAGACAGGCCCGATACAGCAACCAGGTTTGGGGTCTCCTTCAGGTCACATGACTGTGCTGTCCCAGAGTCCAACCTCATCCCTGGAGTGCCAGAAGCTGGGGAAGAAATGTGAGTGTGTCGCTGGGGGTATTTGGAGTGTTGGAATATTGAAGCCAGGGAACAGGGAAGTCAGGCTAGGCAGTGATTTGGAACCAGAAGTGAGCGGTGTCAATTCCACCACTTACCGTGCGGCTTCAGACAAGTGACTGAACCTCTCTAAGGCCAGGACTTGCCACCTGTGAAATTTCATGGTGCTACTGAGAGAATGAAATTAAAGCATTGATACAAACCATATAGCACAGGGTCTGACACGTAGTCAGTACTCTGTAATTTATTCATTCAACATGTGTTCAGCCAACAAACAGGCAGTGACTTGATATTTTGAATGGAAATCTCAGGCCCAGAGGAGATAGGTGCAATGATCCTTTTATGACTGTACCAAAAACCAAGTGTGTCCTTGAACACAGACAGCTGGGCTCCCCGTCCAGCCAGACCCCTTCCCAGCTTCACAGCCTCACTGCAGCTCTGAGCTCCCCCGACTCTCGCCAGCAGCCCTTCGACACTGCAAACAGCCTCGACAAGACTATAAATGCCATGTCACCAGTCAGGTGATAATGTGATTCTCCTCAGCAAAGACAGTCCTAACGAGGGATTACAATGGAATTCCCATGAAATAAAATTCTTCATCTCCCCAAGGACACCACAACAATTTCCCATTTATAGTGTTGTCCTCATAAATACAAGGAAGTCATAATTCACTGCTATTATTTAACATAGCCGCAATGTCCTGGCTTTTATAAAGGACTTGGGCAGGATGTTTCCGATCAAGTAGCAGCTGGGCCTTTAGAAAATACAGAACTGGCACTTCTGCCTGTGCGGTTACCTTGAAAGTAGGGATACAGCCTGAAAGTCTGAGAAAACAGCAGCCAACAAGGTGACAGAGGAGCCGGGTTCTAGTCTTTGTTTGGGCACCCTCTGGTCTGAAGCTTTGGGCAAATCTCGAGCTCAAAATAACGTGAACCACTTGTTCAGCTCTGTGCTAGGAGCTGACAGGGTTCCGCTCCTGTCACCTTGGTGACAAGCTTCTGAGGAAGGGCCTGAGGAAATGGAGGCTCAGAGGCCTTTTTACTTGCTTGGGGCAGTTGGAACTGGTATGACAGCTGGGAGTCGCACTCGGTTACAGGGCGTCTGGTTCTAAAACCAGAATCTTTGTGTTGTATTGTGTTGTGTTTTGTTTGTTTTTGTTTGTTTTAACTCATGTCTTGTTGCCTTAGCTTCCTCATCTGCATGTAACCCCAGTGTCAGCTGAAGCTGCTCATCCCTCAGACATGTAAATAACCTTGACTCAAGCATCCCCTATCCACTGCCCGTGGGAGACCATAATTTCTCCAAATCCTCAAGAGGATGCCTTATCATGGGGGTCTTTGACCTCAGATCTGCAAGTACAATCCCTGTTCATTCCACACCAACATTCCCAAATGAGAAATTCAGGTCCTATGCAACCAAAAAAAATAAAAAATTTCAACTAGGAGTCCATGGGGTTAATGACGTTAAAACAATATGAAAGATCATAGGAGGACTCGTGGCACAGTTCAGACTCGCCCTCACCACACTCCATCTGGTCAGCTCTCTCAACTCTTCTTCTCCTTCCCCCAGAACCCCAAACATGTCTTGAGTACAGAAGTTCTGGCTCTTTCTCAAAAACAATGAGGTTGGCCAATTTTCATGGACTATAGGGACTCACCTGGTTAAGCAGATATGCCCAAGCAAGCATCGTCTCAGTAACACCAGAGCTTCTCTAAACAGAAGTCTTGGGCATCTGTTTAGATCTGTGTTAAGACATGATCTTTTTCTATATATTACATGCACAAATGAAAGAGTTAAAAGAGATCAAGATGCCCAAACTAGGTTCCCTGAACCCCTAAAACCATGAATTATTTTCAGTATTTCCAAAAGCCAGATAAAACTGCACATTTATCCTCAACAGAGATACATGCGATGTCAGGTGTTTTGTTTCGGGCTAGAATTATATCAGCTCTGTGTGGTGTGTGTGGTTTGCTCATCTGATCAAAAACTCTGAGAGACAGCTATTTATGTTTCTGGTTCATTAAAAGAGCTCTCATAAATCACTTATTACAAATGAACATTTGTTCATTCACTCATTCAATAAACATTTATTGATCAATTACTCTGTGCCAGGCTCGGGTTGTCAGTGATAAACAAGATGAAGTCCCTGCCTTCAGGGTGATGACAGGCAGTAAATACAGAAATAAATTTTCATAATAGCATTAGATTGTGACTTGGGGACTTGAGATTCTGGGATATATGCCTAAATCCCTCATTCAAATCCAGTGTGAAGGGTTCTAATTAGTTTTACAAGTCTTTCTGCAAGAGTTTTAATGTAGAGCACATTCCACCCAAAGATGTGAATCCATGGGCGAGCTGGTATGGGTCTTCATTGGATTAGGAACATGAAATTGTTTCTTTGGGGGCTATATGCTGCCAAAGTTCAGCAACTGTACAGCTACACTACTCATTCAGGAACTGATTTACATGCAATACAGCTTAGATCTTCATTTAGACCTGGGTGCCAGGGCCTTTTTCACAGAAAGGGAAGCGGCAGGGAATGATGGCTCAAAAAAGAGCAAAGTTCCTCCACATTTGTCCCTCATGCTTTAATCTCCACGGAAGGGAAATTAACCAGGCAGCATCCTCTCCTGGCTTTCATCACCCTCACTCAGAGATGAGCTTGTTCTGGACACAATAAAGTGCTTTCAAGCTTAAAAAAGTCAGGGCTTTTCAGTGAATGTAGCTTGTCCATTTCCATTTCATTCAGACCATGAGGGAAGCAAATTGTTCTTTGTCAAGTGGATAAAAAGTGGGAGGTGGAAGGAAAGACAAAAGATCAAAGATAATCTATGTTCTAAGAGTATTTTAGTAACTCTGAGATGGTTAAATCCACAGGACTGTGAGCAGTCTTTTAAGATTTCATAGACCCATTGGAGAGACTCTTAGAGACCTACAAGTCCAATTCTGTGCATTGACATAAGGGGAAACTGAGTCCCAAAAAGGAAAAGTGGTCTTTCTAAGGCTACATGGGTGGTTGGTGGCAGAGTAAGGACTAGAACCCTGACCCTCTGTCTGGTACCCTTCCTATCACATCAGATTTTTTCCACATTCCCTTTTTTCAGTTACCCTCTTCCATGCTGTTTTCATCATTTGTTCCAGCACGTAGACTCCTCCCTTTTGTACAAACCCCAAAATTCTCTAGTTTTTAAAGAACAGTCACTGTTCCATGTGCTTCAAGAAGTTAACCCAGTTATTCTAATTTCTGCCCCATTCTCTGAAATCACCCATTTGTAATCTGAGTCACGCATTTGTGTTGTAGCTTGCAAGCGACAATTTACAATTTAAATTGTCCTCAGTAAAAATAAAAGGGACCTTTTGTTAGCTGGAAAACTGAAGAATCCAGGGGTACATCGCACTTCTGGTGTGGCTGGATCCTGAGGCTCAAATGACAGCATCAGGACTTCTCTCCATCTCTCTCCTCTGGATGGGTTTCTTTCTTAACATCTCCACTTTGGGATGGCATGATGGCTGCCAGCAGCTCCATGCTGAATCTTGTCCTCTTAACGGCATGGGCAGGAAGCAATTCTCTCTTTCCCATCAATTCCACATAGTCCTCATGTAGGAGTCTGTCTCATTGGCTCTGCTTGGGCACGTGTCTATTGTTAGCCTGCTGTGCTCACCTCCTCCCAAACCCCAGAGATAATTGTCATCATTAGATGGTTGTGGCACCAGCATAGGGACACTTGCTTATTATGATTATGTAACTTGCGGAAAATGCAGCATGCTGAGGTTCCTGGAGAACTAAGAAATTGACAAGACTTGATCAAGTCAGTTTTTGCAACCATGATGCTACAGGTTTATAGGACAATGACTCACTGGGGGCTTCCTGAGACCTGTCAGGAGCTCATACCTGATGGGCCCAGTTCTATCACCACCAACCCAAGAGCATCTTCCATGGGGAACTGGGACAGCTCAAGAAGTTGAAGTCTTTAAACAGCCTACAGCCTGCTGTCTCCCTGTATGTTCTGCTAATAATATATCTTTTGATTTTATCAGAGTAATCTATAACTTCTATAAGAATTTGGTTCAGAGAGAGCATTTTTAACAAGTTTCTAATGACATTCCGCCTATCTCTGAGTCAAATTCTGTGGCCACAGAAATGTGATGCTCTAATTGGTCAAGGTTGAGTCACACGACTCCTTGAGCAGCTCCATTAGCCACATGGCAGAAATGACCAATGTTGTATTGTTTAATAGTATATTTTTCCTGGCAAATACTTAACAACTCCTAAGCGCATGGAGTGTGGAATGGCAATTCCAAGGAAAACCAGGGTCTGTTGCCAGAAAAAGAGGAAATGGTTGTTAGGCAGGGAAGAAAAATGGAGATATCTCATAGGCAGCATTCTCTTAGTGTTTCATATGTATCAACCTTGATTTGCCCAAATCAATTTTAAGCTCCTTTAGGGTGAAAATGGAGCTCAGTATCTAATCAATACATTCTTCTCGATTAGTCAAAAGCAAACATTTTTTGGGCACCCACCAACAACCAGATGCTATGATGCGTAGAGGAGTCTTAAACATCAGATGTTGGTTCAGATTCGGGACTCCAGTTTGGTACAATAAACATTTCCTAAATGTCTACCATACCAGGCATGGTGCTAGTGTTGTGGTTACAAAGTTGAATAAGATATAATTCCTGCCCTTACAGCTCTCCCCGAGTGGGAGTAAGAACAGCAATACCACATTTGTTGAGTGCCTACCATGCAACTATATTCTACAGCCATTAATTTTAAGTCTTAGCACAACCTCTGCAGAGTATGACATATTATTTCAGTGTGATTTTACTGAGACCCAAAGAGTGACACTTAAAATCTGACACTCAAGCCAAATAAAGTGTTAGCATGTCCGGAGACACAGGGCTCATATGTATTAGAGTGGAGAATCCTGGTTGCCGGTTGCCTCAGGGTTGGTTCTGATCATTTAGGTATGTGGATATTAAAATAGTGGTGAAATGAAAAGAAAAGAAAAGAAAAGAAAAGAAAAGAAAAGAAAAGAAAAGAAAAGAAAAGAAAAGGGAAAATCCATTGCAGAAGGACTTGAGTAGTTTCTCTTTTCTGGGGTATCCTGAAAAGCCCTTAAGACCTTATAGCTTGCTGCCATACACACACACCCGTTTAATTTTGCTTTTAAGCACATTGAATTCTCAATCCTTTTCTATATGAATCACAAAACCATTCCACTATTGGAGGAGCTCAGTGCCCGAGAAATACAATGTATTATAATTACCATTTTGATCATAATTCTTTTTTTCTTTAATGGAGCGTTCTCTTTATGGCCAATGAACACTTCTTCTGGTTGATTAGGCTTTTGGTATTTAATAAGTTTCAATAGGAAATGAGCACAATTAGTACAGTATCTTGAATAATGAGCCATTAATGTGTTTTTAATGACTAAGATGTTCCGACAAGAAACTTGTTGATTTTTTGTCCCTACGACATTATTGGAAAAACGATCGGCACGTAGACTGGATGGTGTCGTATTAGGTGAAATGGGATGATGTTTTTCGTACATTCAGAGCATTCTTTTAGAAGTCAACTTGACTTAGAGAAGTTGTTGCAGAAAGAAGAAAGAACTTAGAGATCAGAATTGAGTATGAACTGCAACATTTTTATAGTATTCTTACCATAAAAAATATATACGTGCGTGTATATATTTCCTGTAGAAGATCTCACTTTGTCTCCTTCGTTCCTTACTTGGTAGGCGTTATTAACCCATTTTACAAATGGGCAAAATGGCTTCCCTGCTTCTGCCGGGATCTGACTTTCAACACAACCATAGAATCAGTTTACTTGTTGTTGTTGTTTTTAGTAGAAGAGATTATATAACCTCTCTGAGTCTTGGTTTCTTCATCTGTTAAATGGAGATAATAAAGTGCATGTGTTACAAGCATTTACAAGGATGTTATAAGAATTAAATGAAAAGGAAGAATTCAATGAGATAATTCATGTAAAGTACCACTAGGTCTTCTCCTTTATTCCTTAGGCCAAATCAATTAATGTCCCCTGCCTAAGAGGCTACTCCTTAGTGGCCTTTAACATCCTACTTCCTACTTCCTTGTGAGCTCCCTGAGGTCAGGGACTATATCTTACACATTTTCCTGTTTAGTCCTTGCATTTACACAGCACTGGGCACAGAGCAGGGGATCTACACTATAAACATCTGTCAAAAGGTTGCCTCCAAGGTGCCTTCCAGCACTTACATGCTATGACTAGCCCCAGGAGACTTTCCAAGAAGAAATTGACTCATTTAATGATCATTCGCTATGACATCAAAACTTTTCAATTTCATCATAATAATGAATTTATTTGTAAGCCATCTATGGTTAGACAGCCTCTTTCCAGGAAAATATAGCTGCGAATGTTTCCTAGGGGTAAATGTGAAGAGTAACAGTAAGCAGAGTTGACCCAAAAAGAGAAGGAAGGAAGAGGCCAGGTACTTAGTATATCTGTGTGTGGTGTTTGATTTTAGATGGTGATCTGGGGTAACCAAGGAGATTGGGATATTGAAGGTAGGAAATGGTGAGGAAAGGAAAGAATATTTGTCATGTAAGAGAACACTGATGATGATGATAATCCAAATTTTTGAGCAATTACTACATCCAGGTACTAAGTCAATCAATTTACATCCATTGTTTCATTTCATCTTCACATTGCTGTTCCTCTCATTGTACAGATAAAAGAAGTTAAATTCTTTGACTAAATAACTAACAGAAGCAAAATTTGAATCCAGTTCTGATGACTTAAAATAGCATATTTAGCCAATTTTCTAGCTCAATCTTCAGCTTCTCCCTTCTCCTAATGCAAACAATAAATTAAACAGCTATTTGGCTAGACAGAAATGACTATATGTTAAGGGAATAAGAAAAACCCTAAATCTGTGTGGACAGATTTATTTAGTAATGCAATAGTAATTGCCAGAGCCTTATCAAGGGCTAACTATGGGCTAGAGATTTTATACAGGAACATTGCAGCCATTATCTCTCATCTACAACTCTACAAATAAGGTACAATAGCCCATTTTACAGATGAGGAAACCAAAGCTCATGCCACTAAAATAAACTATCCCAGTTCTCAGAGGTGGTAAATGGCAGAAGACATATCTTAGATACAGGCCATGTTTTTTGTTGTTGTTGTTGTTTTGTTTGTTTGTTTGTTTTTTCCTTTGACCACTGCTGAGGCAATATTATACCAGGAAAACCCTTCGTTATATAGAAAGAGTGGTTGGGGACAAGCTATCAAAAAGATATAATAATTCAGCTTGCTTCTCGAGTTCTGAGACTCAAGAAGGTTTGGGTGTTTTGGGGGGGTTTTTGTTTTGTTATTTCCTTTTTTAAGAAACTATTCAAAAGCATCTCTTAAATGTTTGGGATTTGGGTGAGGAATCTAAAATATGCTTGTTCCCTTGAGAATGTTCTTCTCTGTCTGTTAAAATCTCTGTATAATTTCAGGCGAAATTTAATCCATATGTTTCTGATTCATTTCTTCAAACTTATCACCATGTTTTGTAGGGCCTATGTAAAGTCTACGACTTTGGGACTCACTCTCCCAAGCTACTTGTCTTTAAAGCAGGAAGTTACCTTTCCCACGAGGGCAGAGGACCTGGCCCTCAGAGGGAAGAGAATGTGTCCCAAGCCCCAAGGTGCATGTAGTTTCCAGTCCTGACTCGTGTCTGCCTCTCCACCCCTCTCCTGGGAATCTTGGCCGGTGATACTTCACTCACTGCCCAGAATCAGACTCTGTTTCATCTCCCCTTTCCTCCAATATGCTGTTCAAAATTCAATATAGCATTTGAATCTAATATCTCTCTCCCTGAGTTATTTTTAACATCACCAAAATTTATTGCATGAACAACAGAAATGCTTTTTGTTAAAAAGATAAAGAATAGACTACATTAAAAGGTAAACAATTTTTTCCCAGTTTCCTTGCAATTCTTTTTATGCATATTCACAAATTTTTACACAGCTGAAATCAGAGTAGAGATATGATTTTATATCACACAAATTTCACTTAATTATGGCAAATTAAACTCCTAACCCACTGACAATCCTGCAAATAGCAACCATAAACTCTAGAAAACATGTTTTAAAATAACTATTAGAAGGCTCCACAGAACAAATGAAAGCAGGCATATTTTGGAGAAAAATGAAAACTTGGAAAAAGATACCAATCCACAGAGAGTCTCCAGTTTTTATAGCTTTAGCCTGAGGTGAGACTTAAGTAGGGGTGCCAGAGGGAGTAGCTAAAACTCAAGAGAAAACTCACCATCTTTCTAGCCTAAAAAACCAGAGGATTTAATTTGTCATACCAAAATGGAACTCTGGAACTCTGAATGTGCATATAGATAGATAGATAGATAGATAGATAGATAGATAGATAGATAGATATAGATATATATAGATATATACTCTTTGAAAGAATAAAAAAATTCTGAACCTATCTAATGGGACATCAAATTAGTGGCATAATGTGCAGGCGTTAATAACAGTTAAGACCAGGACCAGCCGAATGGCTCAGTTGGTTAAGAGCTCGCTCCAGGAGTGTGAGCTCTGAGCAACAGTGCCACCGGTTCAATTCCCACATAGACCAGTGATGCTGCACCGGAGCTGAGCTGCTGCTGAGCTGCCAACAGGTGGCAGAATGACTCAGCTAAAAAATAAATAAATAAATAAATAAATAAATAAATAAATAAATAAATAAATAAAAATAACAGTTAAGACCAAGTAGCAACCAAGAAACATTTATAATTAAGTGATTCCATGGTCTCCTCTATAAAACTAGGGCTAATAATAGTATCTACTTCATAGAGTTGCTGTGAAAACTTTAAAAAGATGGTAGAAATAAGGCACTTAGGACAATGACCTGGATACAGTAAATGCACCATAAATTGTACATACCTCTGTCCTTTTAAGCCTCACGACATTACAAAGTAGGTATTGTCCTTATCGTTATTGTCCTTATTTTCTAGAGAAGAAAGGAGAGGCGCAGAGAGGTTAGGTCGCTTGCCCAGTGCCACATACCTGGGGAGAGATAAAGCTAGGATTCCTAGACAGGTCTCTGACTCAGGCATTTTTGTGGCTGCCTAAGCAAATGTTCTCACTGCCCATAATGTCACACCAGATAACCTAAGTGAATTCTTGAGCAAAAGGAAAAAGAATTACAATGCTAAAAAAGAAAGAGAGGTGACAAGTACCTGACTTCTCCTTACATGATAAATTATTGCAAAAGGGAAACACAAACCTTGAAACACAAATTCTGGGAACTGGATAGGCTCCCAGAAGCCATCTGCTCCCACCTCCTGCCCAAAAGCAAGCATGGCACACAGCCTGACAGATTATGAACCAAACTCATCCCCTCTCTCCTGGGCCATCACCCAGACCTTACAATGAGATATGATGGAGTGCTGGCCAGTGGCGTGTGAGTGGAAGGGACATGTCGCTTCCAAGCATGGCCTATGCATCACCTCTTTCCTTCTAACTGCTTGAGGTCATTGAGCTAAAAGCCCACATAGTGAAGATGATGAAGCCGCAAGATGAAAGGGGCCTGAGTCCCTGAACCTCTCCCTAGGAAAGCGCTGCTTCCGCATCAAAAACAGCCAGCTGAGACTTTATAAAAGCAAAAAATGGTTCTATAATTGAACCATTATATAGTTTGGGTCTGTTTGTCACAGCAGCTGGCATAACTGACCAAAGCAGGGAAGAGGAGGAAGGTGGGCTTTCTAGCATCCCTGGCTATTGGCCACTCAACCTCTGCTTAAATCCTTCCAGTGGTAAGGAATTCATTTCCTCCTAAAGTATTCACTCGCTCTTCCTTCATTCAAGCAACCACTCTCTACTGAGTACCTACTATGTGCTAGGCCCCATGCTAGGCACTGGATGAACAAGCCACAAGTATGTGCTGCAGGTATTCCAAATAGCAGGTAGCTGGCAGCAACGATCCAGGTCGATGAGGGGGCCCCAGAGCCCCCCATGAGAAACCCTCCACCTTCATGAAGCTGGTCTCCCAGACTGGCTCACCACACGAGTGAGCAGGCAGTAAGCATGGTGTTCATTGACTTGGTGAATAACTTGAAGGAAATAAACAAATTGATGGCACAGAATAGCTGGGGGGGGGGTATGGAGTTTAGCTGGCGGGAAGACGGAGGAGTCCATGGAAGCCTTCCCTAAGAGGTCAGCAGACCAGACACAACAATTGGGGGACATCTCCGATTGTTATAATAAAAAGAAACTTGGTTTGTTGTTGTTGTGCTTGTAATTAACAGAAAAAATGTATCTGTTTGCTCCACCTTTGGTCCTAATTATATAGTCTAGGGTCCCAGTGAAGCCTACTTTTTCTCATTTCTCAATTGACAGCTTTTCCAACATCCTGCACTTACATACAGCTGGCATATCCATCCCCCAGAGGCCCTCCTGCCCCCTGGTCCCCTCAAGCAACCCCACAGGGTTTGGAAGCCCAGGCATGTGCTGCAGGTATGCAAAACAGCAGGTAGCTGGCAGCAAGCATCCAGGTAAAGAGGGGGCCCCAGAGACCCCCATGCAGAGGCTATGTGGACCCTCCCAACACCTTGGGGATACTTGGTCCCCCCCCCCCATGACTGCTTGTTCATTTCCCAAGGGCTGATTGCTAACTGCTGGCTCCCATCAGGGGTTGATTCTCTGACATTGAAAAGGAGCAGGCAGGGTCAGAGCATTCAAGGGTTCCGGCTGGAAGCCTCCTCTCCCTCTCCTCCTCTCTCTCTCTCTCTCTCTCTCTCTCTCTCTNCTCTCTCTCTCTCTCTCTCTCTCTCTCTCTCTCTCTCTCTCTCTCTCTCTCTCTCTCTAACAATTTATTTTTTCAATGTTAAAACCATGTCCCTCCCCCCTGATTTGAACACCAAAACAAAGCCAGCTGTCCCCAACGCTGGGCCCAAACCGCAGGCATTTGGCTGGGAAGCCAACAGGCAGCAGGAAACGCTGCTCAGAGCCCTGCTCCTCCAGATTCCTGCTAAGCGCCACTCAGGAGGCAGGGAGGCCCGTTCTGCAAAGGCCCAGCCTCCCCCGCCTCCCCCATATCATAATCAACCAGGAGATGCCTCAAGGGCAACAACATTGCACCGCCCTGGAGGCGGGTCACGGAGGCAGAGGCCCTTGCAAGCTCCTGGGGCCTCTGGGTTAACTGACACCACCTGCCCCACCCGCCAGCTCCACAGCCACACTGAGGCTTTACACCCCTGCACGGTGCTGACAACTGTTTTCCTTGCCTGGTTTGGAGATAAAAACAATTGCTGCTCCTTGCCTTCTCACACTTGCCACTGAGTCAAGGCTTCTAGAAGGTGTGCAATATTGGGGAAGCAAACAGCGGTGCTATAAGCACAGGACACACTCTCCCCAACTGCTATGTCGGAGGAGTCAGAGTAAAACAACTGGCCTTCTGTGGCCTTCACACACTTTGTCCCCTCCCTGGGGTCTTCTCCACTCAGCCTCACCTGTAAACATGGTTCCCCTGACTCAGGCCTGGGCCTCCTTTCTCTCCTCCACACCCCCACACCGAGGTGAAGGACTAAGCACTTAGGGCGCCAAATTTAAGGAGGCTGTCACTCCCCAGCTCATGCAAGTTCAGGGTCAGCCCTGAGAGTGAATGCCTCGTTAAATTTTGCACCCTAGGCACTTCCCGACCTCACCTTATTCCTAGCCCTGCACTTGCCACCCAAGCTTGGCTTTCCATGCAGTTCCCTGAGGAAACGTTTTATTCCTTTGACCTCCCTCATCCTCCAGCTATTGGAAAGAATCAAGAGATGGGTGGCTCCACGGTCCCATGTAAAAGATCAAATCCAGCTTGGGGAGGGAGAACTGTCTTTGTTTTTTAATTTTTTGGTCAGATAGTACTTTAATCATTTTGTTATTGTTGTGGCCAATGCTTAAAATTCAGGAGAGTTCAAATGAAAAAAAAAAGAATTGCATTTCTGGCTTCTCTTGAAAACACAGAAGATATCAGCCCTCTGGCTGGAGTGGAGCCACTGCTGCCCGTTTAGGCCCCATGGATACGGTCTGTGCTCCCCAGACCTCACAGCCCCGCATGGACCAGCTCTCTATTTGCATCCATTTATATTACCTGCTCAGCCCCCATAGGCATTTGAAGTTGCAACCTTTGATCTAAAGACAGATTATGTCCAGATAAAAAGTAGCTTGTCTCTTATGGTACAATCTGTGGCATCAGTGACTGGCCAGGGGGAACAGTGATCCAGGGAGAAAAAGGGGGAGATTTCCTGATGTCCTTGAAATCAGGCCATGGAGGCAGGTCCCCATTCCACCAGCATGAAGGATTGACACCTGCAGCTTGAGAGGGGGAAAAACATGTATGGGACAGCATCGGAAGAGCTGCTGGGACAAAGGGAGTGACCTTGAGATGAAAACAGTACTGACCAAGGGTCAGGAGGCCTTCCTGGGTAGCTAGCCCACATCTGCCCCTGACTTCTGCGTGATGTTAAATACATCTCCCAAAGCTTCAGGTTCCTCATCAATTATTAAGGAGAGATTATTTCTAAGTCCCCTTCCAGTTCTAACTCTCTTGAATTTAATGCTTACTATTCTTAGGTGGAATTATTCTAATAAAAAGAGTCTCAGAACATTGTTTGGGCCAAGCTTAGGAGAGAGCAATTGAGGAAAGCTCAGAAACCACATTTCACTGATAGCATGGAATTGTGTAATTTTCACAGCTCTCTACTTATCCTTTCATGGTTTCTCTGATTCTGCTGAGAACATTCACTTAGAGAAGCTCAAACAATAGCCTGACTCAACATCGCATGTCTGCCTGAGAATTATTCACTAGGTGTGAAAAATAGTTTGCTAAAGGCTGTGTCCCCACCTTAAAGACGCCCAAAGGGAAGAAAGCTTCCTGCCCACACCTGGGGTGATCACTCAAAGTGGAATTCACGCAACAGACACAGATAAATATCTAGGCGGTGCTCTGCAGCAGTGTGGACTGTGGGCGGAGACCAGCCAAAACAATCAGAGAAACGCCCAGTCCTTGTCCTCATAGGAGATCACAGTAGGACAGGGAGGTTAGCACAATGTCCCCAGAATCCAAATACACCACAGAGGAAGATAAAAGTCTGTAAGAATTATAAAGTGTCAGGAGGAGTCAAAAACGGAAGGCATTACATAGGCCTAAGGAGGTGAAATGTAGACAGGCGGTGAAAGATGACTAGATGAGAGGATGAGCAGAAAGGGACCCAGGCTGCAGTCATCCCTTCATCCCCCAAGGATGAACGTTTCCTACTGCCCGCCATTGCCCGCGGCACCGGGATGCAGGGGTTAACAAGACAGACGCAGGTCCTACTTCCAAGGCACTTAACTCGCTAGTGGGAAACAAACACAAGTACACAGATGCATAAAATAATTTCAGTTATTGTTGAAGGCTATGGAGAATAGTAAATGAAGTGATTATCACAGATAGTGATTATCACAGAAAGTGACTGTACAACAGACAGGGAAGGCCTCTCTGGGGAGGCTCCACTTAAGCTGTCATGAGAGGCTCTGGAGAAGAGTACCCCAAGTCATCTCCAGACGTTGCACATTGCCAAATATCCCCAGAGGGCAAAATGCCCCCAGTTGAGAACTGATACAGACCTTGCAAAAGCTAACTCCATAAGGCTACTAGGGCTAATAGGTCTTTCTTAACCCAAGAATCCTACATCCAAAATGGTTTTAGCCACCAAATCAGGGGCAGCATGAATTGGTCTCCTACAGAGAAAAGACAAATGCCTTCTTGCAAAACGTTGTTTTACCTCCATATTCTCTGGCATACAGGCTTCTTCTGCAGCCTCCTGCCACCTCCTGAGTAAGTAATGAGGAGTGGGGGGCACAGAGTGATGGAGCCTAGTGGTGGGTGGTATATTCCACCCCACAGTTATTCGCTGCCAGACAAAGCTCAGGACAATAGCCAATTTGCTCTTTTTAATGCTAGGACAAGCATCCCTGCTATTTAAGGCACAGTCTACATTGCTATTTTTGTCTATGTCTTTATTATAGTTTGTAAACATGACAAAAGGGAAAAATAAAATATGATTTGATCCAACAGATACATATTGAGCATCTACCATGTCTCCGTTATACCAATCTTCCCCATGGGCACAAGCAAAGATATGGTACATTTGAGGAACTTCACATCCTGGGTATGGCTGGAGCGTGGGTTCATGTGGCATCCAACAAGGGACAGGCTGCAGAGGAAGACTGAGGCCAGACCTTGCATGCCAGGCTAAGGCACTTTATTTCATCTCATAAGGAATAGACATTAGGAAACCATTAGGAAGACTCTTAAGCAGGAGTGTCACTTATTCAATACCTGAGGGGCGATAGGGTTAGTATTCACCTTCAGCAGAGCAGACCCCTGGCCCCTCCGTTTTATCCTGTTTCTTCACTGTTTGGTGCAGCTCAGCATGAGCGGCACAAAGGTGGGAGCCAAGAGGAACCTCTCTCGGAAAACAAGTGTTGTCCAGCAGTTGCTACATCGCTCAGGATGGATTCTTGCCCCGAAGGGTCACAGCGCTATGCCGCTGAAGGGAGAGGGCAACGGAGCTGCTTCGAAGAGACTCAGAAAACAGATCCAGGCTTGGCAGCACTTGAGAGCGTTTTTGGAAACCTTACCATGTTTCGTTGTGTTTTGTCCATAGGCCCTGAGAGTAAGCTGCAGAAACGGCCTCTGTGGGCTTGGATCCCCCATCGCTTCCCAGCTCCCACAAACTGCCCAGGGCCTCTCCTAGCCACATGCACCTCCTCAACAGTATGGTCGTCTTCTTTCCAAAATTGAGCCTACTCACCACCGAGGAAGCAGCATACCCCAGGTCAGCTCCAGGCAAAGGCGCAGAGTAACTAGAGGCTGTGATAACAACTACCACCGTCACACCCGTGACACACTGAATGCTTCCCACAGAGCCGGACGCCAAGTGAAATGTGTATCCTGTCATCTAATGGCCAGAGCAGCCTATGCAGTAGGTACAATTGTTTTCTTTGTTGATTACATAAACTGAGGCACAGAGAGCAGCTTGCCCAGTCATGCAGCTAGTGTCAGACAGAAGCTAGATTCAAACCTGGTTATGCCCCAAAGCTGGGGTCTTTGGCCCCCCAATCTCCCATTTCTCATCACTTCCCTTGGGCAGCTGCCCCTTCCTCTGTGCACTAGGTACCCACTGCTTTGCACCTCTAACATCTCAGATCAACATCCAGTTCTTCCCACGTGAAGCGCCTTTCTCAGGAGAGTGTAAGCCCTACCACGAATTAATTCTATGACCTTGGGGAAAGTCCCTTCATCCACCTGCGCCTCAATTTTCTCATCCGTACAATGGGGACGCCCTGCCTATTTTATAGTCAGTATGGGAATTAAATCAGTTTGTGAGCCCCTAACCCTCAGTCGCCTGTGATGGGCATGTCGTTGGAAGGTCTTACCATGACGATGCAGAAGTGACTCACATATCAGAGGCTGGAGCCCTGCCCGGGGGCAGTGAGCATCCAGGAGGTAGGTCTCCACAAATAGATTTCAGCAAGAGGTGTCTGCACCGGGGGCAGCTTGGTACCTGCCAACTCCGCTGGCAAAGCTCGCTCTTGGCTCTTTCCACAGAGAGAGGTCACATT
Organism: Hipposideros armiger; assembly: GCF_001890085.2. NCBI lineage: Eukaryota > Metazoa > Chordata > Mammalia > Chiroptera > Hipposideridae > Hipposideros > Hipposideros armiger. The sequence goes on along the minus strand of NW_017731766.1, from coordinate 1,513,695 downwards.
CCATGGCCCAGCAGCCCAGCACAAGAGAAAAGTGAACAGGAAAGGGGCTCTGTTTGTTTATAAAAAGGTTTGTGAGCCTCCAAGTTCTCTTGTTTGTTGCCGAGGCACGAAGACGGGGGAGGAGGAGACAGCGTCCACGGAAAGCATGGAGGCCCTCCTCCTCAGCTCTTACGCAGACGCACTGCCTCCCCATGGCTGAGGCCAGCGGCTGTCCCTCCAAGCCAGCTGCGCAGTGTTGTGTGCAGAGCTCAGGCTTGGGCCTGAGCAAACTCATTTCACCATGGAACCCTGGCATTTGGGCAATCGCTGGTCACACTTTCTTGATCTCTAGTCCAACTAGAGTAACCCCTCTAGTTCATTAGAAAACCAGGCCGTAGACTTCAGTCACCGCCTACATAAACGGTCTCCGGCTCGGCTTTCAAATCTCGGTTCCTCAGAATGAAAACAAGCTTTACTTCTATCTAAAGCATTTTAAAATTAGTTTTAATACTATGTGCTCAGTCAGTTTTCAAACAACACAGAAAAGAGTAAGGAAGATAGGTGAAGCTCACCTTGAATCTTCCCACCCCCAAATAACCTGCTAACGTAAGGTCTTTATTACTTCTGCCACCTTTTGATTGCACAAGGAGGTGACGGGGCTTAGGAATGGGCTAGGAGCTGGACCCAGAATCAGTGAGCTCAGAAGCGTGTCCTCATGTTAGCTCTTGCTCAAATTTTATGCAAGTCCCCTTGTCTTCTCGTGCCTCGGCTCCCTCTCACCCCGTTAGGGGGAAAATGTGTCTTTCTATTGCAGAGCCTAAAGATTGGTAATATGAATGGCTACCATTTATTGGGTGCCTACTAGGCATGCACAATATTATGTTATATGTTATCATCATCACAGAAATGGTTTGGTTTGATCCAAAGGTTCCTGGTGGAGTCCAGGCTCTGATTTCTTCTTCCTGCCATACGCTCAACTCTGATCTCTATAGTCGCAGTCCCAGTTAGTCCCCCACCTCTCCCGTTAATAACAGTGACCACTGGACTTCTAATCTCACCTTCTTATGCCACACCACCTGAGGTAAGAGAGAGGTCAGTTCCAGAAGCTTCCATGAAAAAGAGAAAAGCTTTCTGACCCAAAGATCCTCAGCAGGTGTCTCTTCCTGGGTCTATACTGAGTCAGGTACCCACCCCTGAACCAATAACCAAGGTCTGGGGAATCAGATAAGCTGATTGGCTCCATCTAATCCAAGTCCACTCTGGAGCTGGGGATAGGATGACTCACCCAAACAAACCATTTAGCCTGGAAATCCTGCATTCTGTCAAGAACCGAGAAGGTAGGAATAGTTGTTTTGAAAACAATCAATAAATGTCCAATACGACATCACAGACCTATATCTACTGACCAAGGAAGATAGATGGTCACAACTGTACAGTACAGTAAAATATTAGATTAAAGAAGAATATGTCTATTAATAATGACTGAGGGATGGGATTATGGGTGACTGTGCATTTTTGCTTATTAGTTTGTTTTCCGCTAATCTAGCTTTTATATAGTAGAACGTGTAGTACTTTATATAAAATTTCCAGGCAGGAACAAGTCTAAGATGCTATAAAGATACGACGTGTCATCACCAACCATCCCATTCTCTACTCTTAGCACCTGCTAGTATTCCGACCTAGGACCTAACTAAGGCTGACCTTAGCTACCATCCCTCATGTCACCATGTCACGCAATGGAACATAAGTAAAGGGTTAGGCCAGCGCAAGAAACTTTCATCTGTGTATATTGCTTCAACACCCCTGAAGCCTCACAAAACCGGCATCTCTTGCTCCGAATAGAAAGAAGTCTTTTTTCATTCCTATGCAATTCTAATTTTCACTGCTGTTCTTCCTCTCTCCTCCCCCTCTCTCCAAGCCATCTATCAGCTCCCATGACCTCATCATGATATTTAGAATCATAGTCCTTTCCCACAGGTCATCAGCTTCTAAAATAAATATATTTCCATCAACGGAAGCTGCAGAGTCACCGGAATTATTATACCTCGGTTCAGAGTCACAGGCTCATTAAAGGCTGATTATTGTGCTTGTCCAGAAAAGAATGGCAGCGGAAGAAGCAGGATGATTGTTTTTCACTTAAGTAGGAAGAGAGGTGCATAGGCAGAGTGACGGAAAAGGCAGCCTTTAGAGGAGGCAGCTGACATAACTAACAGGTAAGGAAATGAGGGAACAACAACAACAAAGCACCACCAAAGTCTTGATGAGCATTTCCTTGGCCTCTGAATTTCCCTGGATGACACCAACAGCAGTGAGGCAGCTTGGTCAAAAGGAAGAAAACTCAAGAGCAGAAGTCAGGGATTCTAGATCCCATACTGCACCTTATTCCACACAGGACATTGTCCACCTGTCAGGGACGTGGAAGTTGGGTAAAATCAGAGATGGCGAATGACTCCCCCTCTTCCTCTTCCTGGCAGCCATCACGAATCCACCCCAGAACCCTTTCCCAGTGAACCCAGATGCGGTCTGAGAATCAGCACCATCCTCCAAGCAGCCGCTCTCCACTTATCAATGAAGCTGCCTCTTTTCCCTGGGCTAACGATTTCTGAAATGCCCGTAACATTCTGACACTCTGATTTCCTTCTGCCGACCCAGGCTTCCTTAAGCTGCCAAATGGCCGCAGCTGGCATTGAAGAATCAGTCATAACATTATTAACATCATTCATAAAAACAACTGAGAGCTACTGAGTTATTGAGAGGAGATTGAAACAACGGCGACACAGCTGACTACGCATGTCCGAAGAGCTGTCATGTGCAAGAGACAGTGAGCATAATCTGTGTGATCCCAAAAGATAGAACTGGGGCCACTGAGTGCAAGTTACAGAAGATTAACGGTGGTATTAATGGTGGCGCCCATGAGAGCCTTTCTCTATCATCGCTGGAGGCATTTCAGGCAAAGTGGGCTCAGCCGCGTGCCAGGAGGCTGTAGAGCATGGGTCACAAGGCCAAACACCTACAAGGGCCAGGCAGGCAATGTAATTATGTGAGGGGGACCCAGTGTAACTGATGCAGGGCATGGTGAGCGGGGCCACTGGCGACCAGAGAGTGCATGCCTGGTCTGAAAAGAACAGCCACCAGGCTGCTGCAAACAAATGCAGCCCTGCATTTATCTCCTCCCTGCGCCCCCAGCCTCCTACTGTCCTACCTCATTTTATGCAAGCCTCCGTCTTGTCATCTCCCTTCTAGGCAACTAGCAGTGTCTGCTAGATTCATGTGTAAATAATGTGAAGGTGGTAGAAGTGGCATAAACGAGGGGCCCTAGGAACACGAAACAAAGAGAGATGGATTTGGTACGATGCAGTCGATGGTGACATCCTGCAGAAGACGCCATTGGCTCTGGACACTGAAGGGGGTTGGATCCAACATGCAGAGATACAAAGGAAGACCCTCCAAGCAGGACACTAGCAGGAGCCAACGCACTGGGGTGAGGAAATGTTGGAGCAGAGGGAGCATGAAGAAGGAAGAGATAAAGCTGGAAGCATAGGTCCCAGGCAGATGGCAGAGGTGCTCAGCCAGGAACTAGGGCTTTATGATGCAGTTTAGGGGGGTTACATTGTTCCCCACCCCTCAGCTTTCCCAGAGCCATCCCCCTGGCCGCTTGCCTCGCTCCTTACTCATGCCCCCTCTGGAGGGAAATGGGAAAGAGGCACAACTCATCTGATCTGTGTCACCTGCTACTTAACCTAATCCTAACTGGTGCAGAAGGGAAATGAGCCAAAAATGTATCTTAATCACATCATTCCCTGTCTTAAGCATATTCAAATTATGCAATCAACAAATTGAGGGCACATAAGGTGCCAGGCACTGGGGACAAAGTGACGGGCAAAGCAAACTAAGTCTTGCTTGCTTATTGCCTACAATCTATTGGAGGATATAGATGATGATTAATAAATAACAGAATAATTACCAACTGTAACAAGAACAAGAGAGAAAACAATTATGGTGCTGAGATAAGGAATGGGGGATGTGGCAGCGATCAGACGACGTATAGTAGACATGATAGTCAGAGAAGCCTCTCTGAGGAGATAATATTTAAACAGAAGCCAGAAGAATGAAGAGGAACCAGCCATGTGAAATGGAGGTGTAGGGAGGAGTTGGCAGATAGAGAAAATGGCATATGCAAAAGTCCTGGGGCAGGAAAGCCCCTGGCCTGAAAAAGAAACTAAAAGCAGACCAGGGTAGCCAGGTCATCAATGGAGCATAGACACTGTTTCTCCCCCAACTGGCATGGACCCACTGACAAGAGGAACAAGTGTATTTGAACAGGTACCCTGCTGGCCCTCGTTTTATCTTACATCTTATACGAAATAACTTTCTGCGTGTAATGGATACCTCTGTGACACCAAATGGCAAGCATTTGTGGTGAAAAGGAAGGGGCAAACCAGCTTCCCGATATTGTGGAGCTGAGAGTGATGGTGGAAAAACAGATGGCTTTCCTGTTGGGAAATAAACTTTCAAGGAGGGAAGAATATGTCCTTTGAGTTTATTCATGAGTCTACAAAACTCTGCTTTCTTAGCCAAACACACCACACCCCAGGAACCTCCAGATACCAAATATTAGCATCTTTCAGGAATTTCCACTGAAAGGGCATTGCTCAGTGGTAGCTTTTCAGGAGGGAAGGAAAATTTAGAAAAAGAAAAAGAAAAGAAAAGTTGCAGGAGCGATCAGAAGAAAGAATGGTGGAAGAATCGAAATTTCTGGGCAGTGTCTCTAAACCAAGTAGCTAACAGAACCTAGGGCAGAGGAATTAAGTGAAGGTTCCTTTTAAAAGTAAATTGACACTCCAAAGGCATTGGTTCTTAACCACCCACCCCCACTCGCCCCACCACCCCTGCAAGGCGGGGAGCCCTGGGGCCCTTGCTTCATATGCAGACACTGGGCCCACCCCCAAAGATTTGGATTTGGTTAGTCTGCTATAGGGCCTGTGAAAAAACCTGCCTTTTTAACCAGCACTAAGTGTTTCTGCCATCACCGAGGAACGCTGCCCCACTTGGGCTGGGAGAGTGGGCAGTTCAGGTAAGACAGAAGCAAGGCCAGAAAGTCAGAGGTGCAGCAACTCCAAGTCAGCACAGCTCTGAGCCGCATTCACATGGGGGCCACCCCCCCCTTCTTGCCCTCCTGTGACCGCTGTTGTCACTCCCTGCAGACACCCTCAACTCCTCGCTCTGCTCCCACCCTGTTGGAGCCGCCTGGCAAAACCCCAGCCCTGAATACGTGTATATCCAACCTTCTGCCATGCCCAGCTGTTCATTGCGGCTTGAAAAGAAGACACAGACAGGCTTTCGGGCCACAAATCTCAAGTCCCCGCTGAAGATTAGACTTAGGCCAATGCCTCCATCTGTTCAGGGAGCCCCATTGCTTCTCTCCTCCTCAGGAACTTTGCCAGCATCTTTGTCCCTGTGCTCGCCTGTGTGACCTTTGTCTCCTGTGAGCCTTTGTCACTGGATCGTTCTTAGGCCTACAGACTCGCTGTAGTATCTCCATCACCTTGAACCCACAGCCCCTCAGCAACTACCCCTATTCCCCTGTCTCCCCTAGAGCAATCCTCCTTGAAAAAGTTGTCCCTTCTTGTCAGCTGCAGTCCCTCTCCATGCATCATCTTTGTCATCCTCTTCAGCCACTCTTCAGAAATGTCTCCATCAAAGATCCACAGCCACCTCCTAATACCACTGCATTGGGGGTTAGGATTTCAGCATATGAATTTGGGGGGACACAAACATTCAGTCCATAATACACAGTAATTTAAGCATCCAGGTGTAGCTCCAGCCGCATCTTAAAACAGGCAAAATGTGTTTGGAAGTTTTCAGTTTAGTCATCATCATGTACTCACCATGGACCTGTGAGTGTGGCAGGTACTGGGTGCTCAGGTAGAAGTCAGACCCAGGCCCCCTCCCCACGATCAGACTTAGAGCCTCGTCTACTGCTCCTATAGTGTGATTTGAGAAGACCTCTCTTGGAAAATTGTCTTTTTAAAAAGGGAAAAAAACTATTTCCCTCCTCCTCAAGGATTCATGAGGTTAGCTTAATAAAACTCCTAAGAGTCCTAGGGTAGAAAAACTTGCTCCACTTTGTTTAAGCCAGTGTTTTGCCAGATTATTTGACCATGGAATTCCCATTTTGAGGAATACCTATTTGCATCTTGCAAACGTGTGTTCCATGGTACAGCTTAATATAAATAATACCCTGCTGCTTACACCTCATCCTAATCAGGCCAGTCACAGGGGCATGGTGGGGGCGCCCTCCAAGACTCCCCCTCCCAAAGTTGGCTCGGCCTTGAGTCCTCCCCGCCTCGGGCCCCTTCTTTCATTTCCTCCAGTGTAGTTACTTCCTCTGGGCCCATGGGATCCTAGAGGAGAATAATTGATACAGAAGCAGCACCAGCCCCGGGGTGAGTGGATTTCACATTTACCGGGAAGGAGCCCCCATGAGCAGGCCAGGAGACGGGGCTATTTTGGTGCAGGCAGGCGATAAATCTCAGCCGGAGACAGCTGCCCACTCCACCTACCGTCAGGCTGCCCTGCGAGATGTTCTCACTCACTGCCATCCTGCTGCTGCTCTTCTAGAATGTCACCCGAACTCGGTAATGTTGAAAGAGAGCTGGGGTTACACAACTTGCCTGCATAATATTATAATATACGCTGCCTCCCCTCTTCTTTGTGCTTACTTTCTGCCTGGAGTTAGAAGAATCCAGAAGTAGAAGGAATTCATGTCTAGAGTTCACCTGGACCAATACCCTCATTGTACAGATGAGAAAACTGAGGCACAGAGAAAGCCCGCAGTCAGTGATTAGGAGCAGGGACCCAAGCTGCGGGCCCCAAGTCCGGGATATTTTCCTTTCTATCATGAAGAGTCAGTGATAGCAACAGGCTGGAAGGTCCTATGCCTGCACAGCCTTCTATAGTGTGAATATATATACCTATCCATCCATACGCTTCGAAAAATTACAAATAGGAGTATGCTTCTGTTTGTGCAGCTTGGTTTTGCTTGGTTTTTCACTTACTCGTGTTTTAAACATCTTCCTTCCCCGTGATGACAGTGAGATCTACCTCCTTACACAGCCCTGCTCTCCCTGCCTGGGCTCCCGCCTTCTCGTCATCTTTGCTGAACACAGCAGTCAGAACAGTCTTTTCAAAATGCAAACCAGATCCTGTTACCTTCAGGCTGAAAAACTTTCAGTGGCCTCCCATTATTCTTAAGACAAAAGCCAGCTAACTGCCCAATCTGATCTCTGAGGCCTTAGGTGAACTGGTTCCTCACTCCCTTCCTGGCCTCACCTGGGCAGCCACACAGGCTTCTTTCAGTTCCTTCAAGGCACCAGACTCCTCCCCCTCCCCCCACTCAGCACCTTCTAAAATGGTCTTCCCTCTCACTGAAATACCTGCATACATGCACATACATGCATGCACATATGCATGCATGCATGTTCACATTTGCACGTACACACACACACACACACACACACACATATCTCATCTAATCTTGAAAGTTCTGCTCCAACATGACTTCTTGCTTTTCCTGACACCCCCCCCCCACCAGACTACATCAGATCTGTTACCACTCACCCACATAGCAGCATCTATTTTCCTTTAGGTCTTTATCCAGGTGTATGTATGCATATTAAATATTGGTAGAATTACATGATGAATATATGTCTCCCCGTGAGGCTGTACGTTCCATGGGAGGCAGGATCTGGCTTTGTACATCATCGTATCCTCTACCCTTAACCCACTAGCTAACGAAGAGTAGACCCTCAATTAGTATTTATGGCATAAATTAATAAATGGAAATGCCGAAGACACAGGGAATGGGTGCAAGTTGTAGAGAAAATATTGTCAAAGGAAAAGATGCGTCTGCACCCTCGAATCAAGAAGGCAGGTGCAAACTGCGGGCCTTAGATGCAAGTGTGATAGGAATATCACCTCCTTTACCTTTTAAATCAGCGTACGTCCTACTCTGAGCCCTCAATCTGCCAGACTGGCAATGGAGGAGTAAAGCGTTTATTGGAGGGGTCCCTGTCCCCTCCCAGCCATGAATAAGAAACACAGTACATGGATGTGATGCTTCAGAAACAGAAAAGGGGTCTCTAACCCCCAGCCTATCATGGAAACCACTGATAACTTCCAGGTTCACCCCTAACAATGACCCAAAGGTGGCAGCCCTACTTGACCTCCACGCCCTGCAGGGGACACAGAACTCTACCGTGACCCAGGTCCCCAGTCTCAGGGTCCTGCCTTCCTGGGGACACCACGCTCCTCACCAGGTTCTCCTTATCTCATGAGGGAGTTGCCACAGAACCCCAAACTGAGCAGAAAGCACCAGTCTTGGAGAATCATTGTATGTGCCTAGCAGGTGCGCCTGCCCCAGACATCTCCTCCTTTAGTTCCGGAAGACACTCACTGCCTTCCCGTTCTCCTCCCCCAGGGACACCGAGTGGCATTGCTTCCCAAGGTTCAGATGAGCTGCGAGCTGCAGGCTGCTTCTGCTGACAGGAATCCCTGAGGTAAGAAGTCCAAAAGGGCCAAGCTGCTTGCTTCACCTAAGGAGAAGAGAACTGAGGAAGTTCAAACACAAATTAGCATTCTAATCAGTCATCGTGCTTCACAAATCACTTTGATGCCTTCCACACCCCCAGTTCCTGCCTGAGCCTCAGCCAAGTGTCATCTGCAGGAAGGTTCTGATCACTGGGGTTCAGACCTGTGAGGAGGGCTATGCCCCAAGGGAGGAAGTGAGGAATTGGAAGGGGGACATCTGGTGGGGCAAGTCCCCAAAAGGCTACCCTAGGATATTCCTCTCCCTCCTCTTAGTCACCACACCCCTCCGTGTCCTCCCTACACTGCTCGAAGGCGCCCTTCTGAGGCCTTCATGGCAGAACAGCTTACCCCTCCATGGAATTCAGCTGGGTTTAGTCTGGGGAAGACAAAAATGGCAGGACTCAGGACGAGGACTCTTGCGAAGGGTAGAACTAGCCCTCCTACTATTGGACTGTGAGACAGGACAGACCACAGGCCTGCTCCTTCACAACTCATCAACCAGAAGGATCTTCTCGCCCCATGGAACAGAAAAGAGGGCCCCTGCTCACCCAAATTACATAAATGTACCCAATGGGGAGATTCTTTTGAGTAAGCTATGGCCTCTCAGAAGTTAGAAGACACACCAAGGGGTAGACTATGAGAATGTGGCCTGAAGATAAAAAAAA
>NW_017731766.1:1434379-1504032 GCF_001890085.2 Hipposideros armiger | reverse complement strand
CCTCACCTCACCTTGTCCTAGACAGAGATAAGAGCCCCAGCGGACTAAACACCAACGGCTGTGTCAGCCCTCAATGAATGCTCCCTGAGCTCCAAGAGGACACGTGGCTTTCTATTAATAAATAGTAATGATCTACACGATTCCAGAACATTTTATGTGCCGTGGGGATACAAAAGTGGTGTCGGATACTCTCCTTATAGGATTCCAGCCTAGGTGAAGACACCGAACTCGTGCAATGAGCGGCATTCATTCAGTAAACATTTACTGAGCACCTACACTGGGCTGGTCACTGCGGGACAACATCTGTGACCAAGAAGACATGGCCTCTGCCTCCGTGGAGCTCATTCTCTCATGAGGACGACAAGAAATTAAATGAGTGACTTATTATACAATCAAGTATGATGGCTATTGCTGATCGCTGTGAAATGCATAATGAAGACAGCTTCGCTGGAATGCGCTGTTCAAGAAAAGGCTTCCTGGGGAAGGCAGACGAAGTGGAGAGAGGACGGGCCCACGCTACGAAGGCTTGGAGAGCACACCATGGTGGACAGACGGCCTCAGAAACTAGGGCAGAAATTGAGGGATGACCAGCAGGTCACATTCAAATCCCTGCTCCACTACTTGCTCTCATTTGATCTTGGGCGACTTTTTCACTTGGAGCCCCAGTTTCATCATCTGTGATAATAATGGTACCTATCCCATAGGGTGGCTGAGAGGATTAGATGAGTTAAGTAATACAAGGGAAGATCTTAGCAGAATAAGTCTCAATGTGCAATAACTAATACTGTTGTTATTATCACATGGTCTTAGCCGAGGCTGGAACCAGGGAAATTATGACAATAGGTTGAATCCAAGTCATCCTCATGGAACAAAGTCATAGGACTTGGTGACAGGCCATGTCTCGGTAGCCGAGAAGGAGAAAGAATCAGCATTGGTTCTCTCTCATCATGGATGAACAGTGTGAAAACTGCAATGAGCCTTGAATTCAGATGTCAGAAGACCTGGACTCTGACATTTGGGTAACTCTGGAAAATCGCTTAAGACTATGAGCCTCAGTTTTCACATCTCGAAAATGGAGTTAACATTGGTTGTTCTGTGTCTCTCACAAGGTTGTACTACAGAGCAAGAAAAACTGGGTGTGAAGACCCTTTAGTCAAATTGTAAAGTGCCACCGACATGTGAGCTATTATTATCCTGAAGTTTTGAGCTTAGGAAACTAAAGTACCTGTTGTGGACTGAATCTCCCACAAAGGGAAGGAGATTCTCGGGCTTTTTAAATTTGCTTTTAACAGCTCTAAAGCTGTGCTTCTCAAACTTGGCTGTCTCTGCAAATCACTTGGGAATCTTGGGAGTACAGAGTCTGGTTGGGTAGGTCTAGTTTGGAGCCTGAGATTCTGCATTTCAAACAAGCTCGTGGGGGATACTGCAGCTGGTCTGGGTGATACACTTTGACTAAAGGTTCACCAGAGGACCATGCGAAGTGGTCACATTCCTCAGGGTGAGCTGACAGCATAGTCTCAGGGGAGAGATGGGACCCTGCAAGAATGTTTAGGGTGCGTAGCTGTGAGGGTCTCACCAGCTGCCCCTCCTCTAGTGACAGTCCCTCTATGGTGTTTGCTCAGTGTCCAGAACTATTGTAAACACTTGGCTAAAATTGATTCATTTAATCCCCATAATATCCCTATATTTGCCCCTATTTTACAGATAAGGAAACTAAGGCCCAGAGAGATTAAATTATTTACCCAAGGGCACACAGCACAGGTTCCTTATACCCCCAACTCCAGAGCTGTGTCTAGAGCAGAGAGTAATTAAACAGCACGTTCTGTGATCAGCTGCCCTCCAACCTCAGAGGAGAGAAGCAGCTGTTGATACATCACCCTGCTGAAGAATGGTCAGAGCTGTCACCCAATAGCGGTGGCCTAAAGAGCCGCAGGTCTGCCTTGGCTCCTGCCCCGCCTGGCCTTCCTCTCCCTCCCAGCCTGTGAGCTGCACAGAATAGTCCAATAAGCCCTTCCCATGTGCCCATCAAAGGGCTTAAAAGCTTTGGCGCTGAAGCCAGACTGTCTGTCTTCAAATCGTGACTTCACCACTTAATACCATGTTTCCCCGAAAATAAGACCAGGTCTTATATTAATTTTTGCTCCAACAATCTACATTTATTCATTTATTCATGTACAAAAATCTACATTTGTTTCAAGCAGTCATGTCTAGCTGACGATCTTAACTGGGGCTTATGTTTGGGGTAGGGCTTATATTATGAGCATCCTGCAAAATCACGCTAGGCCTTATTTTCCAGTTAGGTCTTATTTTGGGGAAAACACGGTAGTGACTTCACTGCTCCAAGTCTTGGTTTTCTCATCTATAGCATAGAGATAATCATAGAATCGACGCCGTGGAGTTGTTGAGAAGATTAAAAGTGATCATGCATGCCGAGTACTTAGCGCAGTGCCCAATCCACAGCGTGGGCCCCATGACTGTTCTTGGTATGACTATTGTGGTAAAAGTCAGAACAGGCCAGCCCGCAGCCCCTGTACTGAGAATTCATCCTGCAACCACCTGACGCCCTTCCTCAGGTGCTGGGAGAAGCCACCCAGGGTGCCGGGGCTCCGGCATGTGAATGACTTGTGCTTCTGGCAGAAAGTTCCAGACCATTGCACCTGCCAGCCAGCTATATTCGACACTGCCTCTCAGAAAATAGGGACTGTGTCACACTTACAGGGGTCCTTTATCACACATCAGGGAAGCGCTTTGCATCAATGTTCGGATCAACTCTTCGTGACCCTGGCCCTGCCCACTCTGAGTCAGCCTTGCAGTTCAACTCAGTGCCCCACTCCTCCAGAGATGGCCCCAAGGTGACAGTTGCCAGCCCTGCCTGCTTCCCACTCCTCTCCCTCCCCTCCTACCTGCTGTCACCAGCCACCAACCACCCTGACTCCCCCAGGAACCCAGGATGAAAGACAGAGATGTGAGTCATGTGAATGACGATTGCCCAGGAGACACACTGGCCCTCCAGGTTTTGTTAGCTGCTATTAAAAGACACTCCAAGTCATTCTTGTGACATTATGGGGACTTAGCTGATTTGCAGCTAATCTCAGACTCCCTTTGTGTTCCTAATGGAAGGGAGCAACCTCTGTGAAAAAAAATCCTATTTTGCACCTTTCTTCTAAAATTTAGTTTAAGAAAAATAACTATAGTAAAAGGTGATATTCAGCCATTGAAAATGAGGGAGATAAGGGCTTAGGTACAAAGCCAGGGAATCAGAATAGAACTGTTTTCATTCAGGTGGACCTTAGAGAATAGACACCCAGGGCGAATTAAGGAATAGACGACACTGAATTACTCAGTGAGCAAATTGTCGTCTTTTGATTCCCTTCTATGCCTTCGGATGATATCAGTGAGCAACTCTCCTTTAGAGTGAGTGTGGCCTTCACACCCTCTGACACAAGCTAATCTCCCTGTTTGCCAAAGAGACAGTTGGCCCACACCAACATGCAACTAAGCACATATTTTACAGATAAAGAAACTAAGGCCCAGAGAGGTTAAAGTATTTGCCCAAGGACACACAGCATAGAGTCCTTATATCTCCAACGCCACAGCTGTGTCTGGAACAGAGAGTAATAAAACAGCACATTCTGTGATCAGCTACCCTTCCAACCACGAAGCAGAAAAGCAGCTGTTAAAATCCTAGCTGAGGCACACACTGACTCTGGGACCTTGGGCAAATGAATCAATCTCTCTGTGACTCAGTTTCTTCCCTGTAAAATGGGGATAATAATAGTCCCTCTTTCACAGGCTTGGCACAGAGCACACTCCGATAAGAGCTACCATTATCTGGCAGCCAGCAGAACCTGACTAGACTGGGATAGCTTTGTTCTCACTGTACTTCTGTTTAAGGTTCTGTTCTATGCAAGGGATGCCATATTTGCTTTCCATTGTTAATAGCAATATAAAATGTATTTGTAAAAGAGGGGTACTTAAAAATTCAGCCAAAAATACTATATTAACACTAAAACAGGCAACACAAGATTGTGAGAAAATCACTAAAAGTGATCCTTGAACAACTGAATTTTGGGGAAGCCTTATCTGGTCGAATCCATCATTTTACAAGTGAAGACCTGAGGCACAGAAAGGGATAGTGACTTCTGTGAGGTCACACAGCAAGCAAGCTAGCAGCAGAGTGGTTCTAGGATGGAACCCTAACTCCCAGCCCAGTGATTTGCTCAACACAATATATTCAGGTCACTAAGCTGACAGTGTCTTAAGAAAGAACAAATTAAAAGGCACCTGTGAAGTGAATAGCCACTCCCTTTGAAGTCCTAGATCCTGGGGTGTTATTATGGAAGGCCTCAGCTACAATGAGACACTTTGCTTACAAAAGAAAAAAAAAAGAAAAGAACTAATATCATTTTCAGGGTTTTCAAAAAATTCAGGCAAGACACAAAAACAACTCAGAACCCAGGATACTGTTTTCATTGGATCATGAACAAGATATGGGTTCTTAATTTTTTTTTCTCATAAAAGCATATTCAGGCTGAAATAGAAAATACTGTAATGATTTTTTTTATAAAAGCAAAAAGGGCAAGCAAGAGGGTATCTATCTCGTTGGAGAACAAAGGCGGAATTTACGTGGTCCAGTGTAACCACAGCATAACAAGATTACATCGCGGGGGGAGGGGGTGACCAGTCCAGTGGCAGTTGGAGAGCAAAAAACAAATTGCTCCTCAGTCCTGGTCTGAGTGGTAACTGGCTCCAAAACTGAACACTGAACTCTCAACCCTCTGTATCCTTTCTCTTCTGTAGTCCGGTTTGGGGGGTGGGGGGGGAGGTGTCTTTTCAATTCCAAATTTCCTTGGCACTGATTACTTGCAAATGCTCTAGAGCCCAGTGAATGGGTTTCATTCTATTAGCAGCAGTGAATAACCACCTCCACTGAGCAGCGTGTTGGGCCTCCTTCCCTATGGGAAGATCGAACTCACATCTTATGAATAAAACCTGGAGCAGTAAGGAAGAGTGAGGTGAAACTAGAAGAAGGGGTTTCCATGGGAGTACATTATCCAATGACCGTGCGTGTCGCAAGCTCAAAAGTCTTCATGGAGATGAGAGGAGCAGGCCCTCGGGGACAGTGGGGACCTGAAGCATGTGTGCCAGTCCAAAAGGGCGGCAGCAGCTCAGCTCGAGTTACCCGTTGCCTTGCAACGTGGGCCCAGTATCGCCAGATCTTTGCATCATTAAAGAGAGGCCAGGGACCTAGATTTCGTGGAAATTTTTTTCTGATTCTTAAATGTTGATGACTAATTTGCTTCTTTTCCAAAATTCAGTGTAGGCTCAACACAAGCATCTAAGCAGCAAATCTAGCCTGTGGGCATCTCTGCTTTGTACTCTCTCCCTAGGCAGTCTTATTCCTCTGTGAGCTGCAGGCACAAAACATGAGCGGTGACTCCCCAGGCCACACTCCAGCCTGGCCCTCTCCAGCGCTCTAGATTTGCTCTTCTCAGCTCCAGCCTTCCTCCTGGTTTTGTTGTTGTTGTTTAGTTTGGACCAACATTGAAGGCATGGATGGAGAAAGAGGCAATGGAGGAAAGATAGAAGGAGAGCCTAGTCAATGGCGTCCAACATGCCCGAGAGGTTGTGACGGTCTCGCGTTCTTGCTGTAACTTCAATCCTGAACACGGTGCCTGGTGCACAACGGGTGCTACATAAATGTTTGTGGCTGGATGAAAAGATGAAGGAATGAACCAGAAGACAAATGGAATCACCATGTTGTTCATAAAGAATAATGACGTGAAGCAGACATTACCAACCACTGTCATGAAATCAGAGATGAAAAGACCAGAGTTTATGATATCAGAGGTCAAACTTGGGGAGAAAAGGAAGGTAGAGAATTTTAAAACCCATTGCCTGAGTCAAAGTTGGGATATATCATTTGGAGGCAGAAAGCTTGGATTTGAGTCATTGCTCTGCTAATTAGTAGCCATGCAATTTGGAGCAAGTCATGGAACCCCACAGGGCCATGGTTTCTATATCTGGAAACTGGGGGCAGGATTATCTAGCTCCTAGAGATGACTTGGGAATCAAATGAAATCATGGATTTTTAAATGCTCTGCAAACTGAAAACCACCCCCCAGAAGTGGGAGATTGGGGCAGCAGAGTCAAGTCACGTAGTAGATGATGAGTCAGAAGGATAATGCGGTGCCAACATGTTTCTTGGGCTGTCTGCATCATTTAACGTGTCAAGGCAGCTGTTGCTTAGCCCTTGGCTTGAGTCATCCTGATTAACAGGTGCCTGGCCAGCCAGGACTGTGACTCCAAGCTGATTGGATGGCTGAGTTGGGAGGAACTCCGAAACTTGGCCAGTGACTGGAGAAAGCTAAGACAGCAGCCAGAAGAGAAAATAGCCTTCCCCATCCAGCCCAAGGACAACTGGGTCATCGATGAATCTCATCTCACAGTCTTTCTCCAAGGGCACATGTGCAACGATTCTTCCAGGATCTCAGTGGTAGTGAAGAGGGACTCCAACCAACAAGCTCATCAGCATGTGAATTATTTATGTTCGTAACATGCAAGTTTACACAGATCCATTAACAAAAATTACATCTGGCCACCACTTCTAAACAATCACAGTGACTGTAGTTTTAAGTAGAGGCTGAGATAAGAGAACTGCCATCCTCAAGCCTACAGACTATCTTATCTCTCCTTGACCTCAGCAGCTGGCAGCTAGATAAATGGGTAAGAACATGGGCTCTGGAGACAGTCCTGCTTCGTCCTAGCTCTGTCACCTTGGGACACTTACCCACTCAGTTTCTCCAGCTGTAAAATGAGAATAATGATACAGTAGTAGCTGCTTTTCAAAGAGGTTTTAGGGTTAAAGGAGATGACCTTTGCAAGATGTTAAGCACAGTGCTGCTCTCAGAGCAAGCAGTCCAGAAACAGTAAATGGCATGTCCACTTCCACAGCCAGTTCAGGTTGCCATCTTAGATCGAGCCCCTTTCTCACTGGAATCTGCAGGACTCTTGACTGTTAAAAGTGGAAGCACATTTAATTAAGACTATTGAGGACAGAGGGGTTTTTATTTCTTCGAGCCAGAGGGTATCTTGAAGGTTCACAAGAAGCTCTTTCGGGAGACAAAGAGGACCCCAAATTAGAAAAGCTCTAGGTCACCCATGAGCTCTTCAACCAAATTGGATCCATTTTTATCTGATTTTTTATATGGGAGCTTGGTGTAGGGTTTTGCTTGATAAAAAGTTTTCACTGGTAAGTAATTCAACCTCTTCATTGTACAAGGAGAGAAGCTGAAACCCAGAGAGAGGTGGCTTGTCCAAGGATACCTTGTGAATATATAACAGACACAGAGCTGGTTTTTATGTCTCCAAACATTCGTTAAGCTTAATAGTCTACATTATCAGTCTAAATAATTAGTCTAAATTATTAGTTATTAGACAGTTAATAGCCCCAATGCAACTATCCTGTCCTTAATCAGACCACAGTTACATTCAGTCCAATATGCTCCTTCTCCTTTGAGACGTGGGCTGAAAAGGCATTATCTCAGGTCCAGAGAGACGGGGAGTGTCACTTAGGTGCATATACCATGTGCCAGTGGTGTGCAGTAGAGCCTAAGAACCTTCACCTCCTGTTGCTTTGCTTTCGCTGTTATTTTCACACTGGTGGAAGAGCAAACCAAGCCAAATTGAAAGAGCTAGCAAGGAAATAAGGAGGGAAGGAGAGAAAAGAATGCATGAAATCTGAAATTGGGAGAGTTCTGGATATACACATACATGGATAGTGACTGGCCCCCAGGAACACCATTAAATTATCGTCGTCCTGTCCTCATGTGCGTCCTCGGAGCTGGCAGCTGTTCTGTGTTTATCTGAGCCAGGCTCTGTGCCAAGCACTTTGCACATGTTTCCTCATTTGAATCTCTCTAAAACCCTATGTGGTAAGTAGTAGTATTCCCATTTTACAGATGAGCAAAGAAGTACAGAGATATTAAATAAATAGCCAAGATCACAACAGAGGGGCAAAACCAAAATTAGTCACGTCACTGTGACTCCAAAACTCTTGCTTTTAACCATGGTGCTCAGTGGACTCATATCCCCTACAGCCACATGTAACGTCTGTAGATTCAACTAGATATGTTCAAACAAGCAAGGAAGCAAAACAACCAGAGAGAGAAAGAAATAATCCAATAATGTAGGTGGCTCCAACTGTCCTTCTAACCACTGATCATGAACCCCAAGGTGAGTTTCAGATAGAATATGTCAGTTCACAGCCACCTTCTGTAGCTTTATCGCTACCACATAGCGAGAGTGACTCTGGACACATTTTTCCATTTCACCTAAGTGTACGTCAGCTATGTCATCTGAGGCTCCCAGACACAGCAACGGTCTGCTCCAATACTGGGAGAAAAATGGCTGTGTTTCGACTCCCGCAGTCTCCAACAAGTCCTTCTGAGAGATGTTCCAGGGAAATTTCGACCAAACCCCATTTTTCTCCTGTGTGCTCATTTTAGAACCCAGTCTCTGTTTCTGGACCGACAGAGAGCCCGATGGAAGGCAGAAGAGCCAGCCCCTGGTCCTCACGATGCCATCAGCCTCATAGATGGGAGACGCCTCCTCCCTGTCTGCCAAAGGAGAGGTTGGACCACGCTGATCACCGAGGAGCCCAACGATGAAGAAGCCCGGGCGTGGATTTGAATCTCGTCTCTGAAGGCTGCGGGAACTGGATTGCACTGCGTGGAGCTCTACCAGGAAACTGTTCAGACCTGTAGGAGATTCCAGGTCTCACACAGCGGACACCCACTAACCCCACCCTTCCCGGAAACACCATGTTGTTTAGTGGCCGCGGCTCTGCCCGTGTCTGTGGGGAAATAAAAGGGGACGGCTCCTTGGCCGGGAGGCACAGTTGCATCTGGGCTGGGGCTCGGACTTAGACCTGAGGAAACAAAGACGGGCTGCCGAGGCGCTCTCTCCATCCAAATCAGCCCCCCCACACACACACCCCGGCAAAACTGGCCACTTGATAACTCATAATCTCGATGACAGAAGAGCGGTGGGGAGCCAAGGGAAGAGATGAGATCCTTTCCAGCCGACTGGGATCTGAGCTGTTGAATCCAGAAGTTTATTTTATTAAAAATAAAAAGGGAGAGGAAAAAAAATGACCCCGAGTGATTATAGAGCCTGAGGACAGCACATGGCTGGGCTGCCTGGTGAAAGATGAGGACGTCCTCCTCCAGCCAGCGGTTCTGTCCTCATCATCCCAAGCAACCAGCTATGTTGGCGTTGTTTTCTCTAAACGAATTGACCCGTTTTATTCGAACAAATAGACCAATTGTTTCAGTGCCAGGCAACATAGCCTTCGTATTCTCCTGCAACTTAGCAAAGTTTCTCACATAACAGTTTTGCATGCCCGCCCAGGCGGATGAAACATACAACTTAATCATCTAGGGCCCTGAGCCAAGGTGACTGCAGGAGGAGACAAACACAACAGCCCATGTGTGATGAAGGTCCAAGTCCCCATGGAACTCAGCAGAAAACAATGCTCCTTGGGGATGGACCCTATTAAGCGGTTAGGTCCTCCCCCAGTGAAGGTTCAGTTGTAAAGGACCCAGAAACAGGCAGTTGTAGGCTGAACCATCCTGCTGCTGACACTTTGCTTTGTAAGGCAATACCCCCTGACTCCTGTGGTCTCCCCCTTGAAGTGGGTCCCTCTGCCCCTAACCAGACATGCTCTGCAGACCAGCCTTCTTAAGGAACCAAGCTCCTCTCTGCGTCCTAAGGCTAAGGCAGGTATCCATTTGCTCTCCAGTTTTAGGAAAGGGTGTGTGTGTGTGTGTAATTAATATTAATATTAATGCTACATCTATCTTGTACCTGTGAACTATAATACAACCCAAGAACCTTCATCTCCTGTTGCCTTGCTTTTATTCTCAAACTAGTTTTAGGGGTAAGTCTTTTCTTCTCTTTCCAGGCTAAAAATAGCTCTCATTTCCCTAAATCAAGAGAATTCCAGTGAATCTTAAAGGAGGGCTCTTAAAGGTCTATTATCCCATCCCATGTTTGGCTCCCTGTCCTGGAGCCCAGTACAGGACTGGCTCATAGTTGGCACTCAGTAAATATTTGGCAACTTCATCAGGAGGTTGGTTAAAAGGCTGACCGGGGCTGCCCCAATCAAAGGCAGCTTCAGGTTCTTGGCTCTGCTTCCTTGACCAGACTACAGCTACAGGGACCTTCCTCATCATCTAATACACACACACATACACACACACAATTGTAAACTCCACAAGGACAAGTTGGGATCCCCCCTTCCCAGGGCAGCCGAGGACTCAAGGGCAAGTGGTTCATTTGGGAGATGATCCCAGGAAGCACGTTTAGGGGGCTGGGGAAGTAAGATGTAAGGGGAGGCAGCCAAGGCCGGGTGTGCCAATGAGGAACCGAGTCGTATTCCCCATGGGGACCTCTGGGAGAAGCCAGAGAGTACGCGCCAGAATTGCCCACACTAAGGGGTATGTTCTACCAACTCTTCTCTGTGAGTTGAAGGTTCCTCCTGCAGTGACCAGCCCCCAGACTGCTCCTCTCACAGGCTGAGCATGCTGCTGCCACCCAAGAGGCCCTGAGGCAGAGTGGCAGGTGCCCGAAGTGGGAAGCTGGTGAGCAAGGAAAGGATGCATCCTGGGGGAGAGGAACGGGGCACTGACAGCGGCTGCCACAGCTGGACTCCCTAGAGCCTGTAGCAGGGCCCGGCATTCAGCTGGTGCTCAGAAACAAAGTCGCACAAATGCATGCATGTACTCTATTGGTTTTATAAAACGTTTTTTGTATTTTTTTTTTACAGGAGGATGCTCTCTTCAAAGGAAATCTAATGAGAAAAGTTCAGAATGTGAAAGAAAGTAAGGAGGAGTTGCCTGATGGAAGGACCGGAATCGCCTCCCCCCACCGTACACACGCTGCCGCGAGGAACAACCTGGGTACCTCGGCACGCAGGGTGGAAAGCCCTGATTTAATACATCCCCCTCATTTTATAGACAGAATAACTGAGCTGCTGTGTCTCTGGTGACACCATGAGCTAGTGCTGGAAGCCAAAGGCAGCCCAGGAGAGTTGGTCGATGCACCCTGAGCACTGGCTCAGTCTCAACAGGAGCCTCCCCTGAAAGCACCTGGGAAGCCCCTGCTGAGGACTGGATGCAAGTCTTCCCCCAAGACTGGCAGGGGAAAAGGAAACCACTTGTTGCAAAGTCATGACACCTCGGCCATCTCCAAGAACACAGGTGATTAAGTCATTGTCATTCACATCCCATGGCTCCAGGACCAAATGTTAGCAGCCAAGGGGGCTGTCAGTGCCTTCCATTGGCACCCTTGCTGAACCTGCTCTTCGTAGTTGCCAGAGGGGCTGTCACCTTGGACAGGCAGACTCTACATCCCATGCTGAATTGGGTTCCCTCTCCACTGGAAGTCAAGCCAGACACCTTGAGGGCCTGGCCAGGAGCAAAGATCCTGAACTTAAAAACACAAGCTTGTGCTAGACAGCCAAGTCCGAGGCCACTAAACTGGAGCAAACTCACAGTTTGGACAGAGAGGAAAAGATTGAGATGTGGAAGGAAGGATTTCAACATTGACTTCCAGGAGCTCTTGGGTTTTCTGTGGCAAAGTTCAGTGGCCACCCCTCCGAGTCTAGGTCTCTCGCAGCCAAGACCGAAAACTCCCAGCTCAGCTGCCTTCCTTCCAGTCTTGACATCAGCCTGAAAACCAGGTAAGGCAGCCAAGGCCACCTACCAGGTTACCAATGCGAGAGGGGAACCGTTCTTCCTTTGTCTCACTGGAGCACCGGGGCCTTCCCTCTGTGAACCAAAAAGAAAAAAGAAATAACAAGGAATCATTTAGCGTGAACCCCTGTGGAAATCACCTCTCGGTCTGGGTCTATTCTCCAAAGAGGAACACTCAATGGACTGTCCAACCATTGCCCAAACCTCTAATTTTCGCAGAGGAAAATCTGAAGCCCAAAGAAGGGTAAGTCATTTGGCTAAGATCTCACAGTCATTTAATAGAACATCTACAACTAAAGTACCAGCTTTTGTTCTAATTCCTGGTCCAGTTCCTTTTTCTCTATACTAAGTTTAAGTAAAATTGACCTTTTCCCCTTTAGTTCTGCTTTTTCACTTCTTTTGTTTTTCTTTCCTTGTTTCTTTTTATTTATTTATTTCATTTTTGATTCCGTGTCTGGCACATAACGCTCATCATGTATTTGTTGAAGGATCATATGGATCTATGAATGAATCTCCCCTCTGAGGGAAAGCCTGGGACTTTTTTAAAAAGCCTATTTTTTGACCTTCAGCGATCTTCCAAATGGTACAAACATACGTGTGTTAGACCAGTGCTCACTAGGAGCTGAGGTTGCTACGTAGAGGGTGATGCAGTTCAGAGTTCAGTATTAGAAGGCGTGATGGAGAGTAAGCAGCGTTTGGCAACAGTTGAGGAAACCACAGCAGGGGCCCCTCCTCAGAGGGTTCGTGTATCCCTCCCTGTGGCCCAAGGCAGGGAGTTCATCCAGAGCTTGTATTGCGGCAAGGTTGAAATTATTTCCAGCTCCAAAATTCCATAACCCAGCACACCGATTAAGTCACAACTAGGGTATCTGTGCTGCTGGCATGACCACATCTACATGCTCAAAACACTTAGCCTGATATGATTTGGAGCAGGGGAAAAGGGGTTATTTTAATCCAAAACAGCAACAGTGATTTCCACCTAAGAGAGAAGTCTCCAGTCATCGATCTATCTCTGTTACAGCCTAAGCTTGTCTTCCTTTGGCTGTGCCTACTTATCGTTAGCACTAGAGCATTGAAGCAAGCAGCAGGCTTTATCTCTGTTTAAGTTTAGCTATTTACTAGCCATTCTTTTCTTTTTCATAAAACAGGCTCACTGTAAACACAGTTCTTTTCAAACAACACAGACACTGACAATGAAGGAAATAAAAATCACCATCAACATTTTTATGAACATCCTTCCTTTCAGTGTTCTCAACTCCTTGTTCAACATTTTAGCCTCATCCTGGTGCTTCCAGTCCCAGGTAGTACAGTCCCTGGTACTTCGATTACGTTGGGCTGAGCACTCATTTAATTCTCACAACATCCCCACAAGGTGGCAATTATTATCCCCATTTTATAGATTGAAAACTGAGGCTCAGAGATGTTGTGACCTGCCGAAGGGCACACAGCACATGACAGAGCTGGGTCCCAAATCCAGGTTTACCTTATTCCAAAGATCAAGTTAAAAAAATGTATATATAATAATCATTTTTTTGTACCTTTACTATGTGCCAGACTCTGTCCTAAATGCCTTATATGTGTCATCTCAAACCTTTACAGTAAGTTGATAAAGTAGTTTTTATTCTATTGTTCAGACATCTAAAGCATAGAGGAGTTAAGTGACTTGCCCAGATCATACCACTGGCAAAAAGACAGAGCCGAAAAGCAAATTTAGAGTTTCTGACTCCTAAGTCTATGCTCTTAACCAGGAAACAACATAATATCCTCCATTCTACTAGTTGAGACAGATTTATACATATATGGAGTCATGCTCCATATACACTGTTCAGTAACTTGTCTGTTTTCCTCACAGGGAAGGGTAATGGGTTTTTAATCCTTGCCTTTAAACTTGAAATGACATGACCCAGTGTTGACCCTTTAAGTCAACAGTTGGCCCCTGCCCCACCTATTGGCCCCCACTACTCGATCACAGCCCACACCCTGACCACCCGTCTCAACCACCTTGCCCTCTGTCACTCCTCAACTCCTCACTTTGATCTCACGCTTAGGTTGTCATCTTACACCTACCCCTCAAACCAGGTATCGCATACAGGCGCACTGACCCAGACCTCAGGTGTCAAACAAGCCCTCTTCTTGTGATTTGGCCACATCTGACCACTCTGGTGAGCCCCCTGCCTCCTCCAACCTGCTCCCCAGGACTTGAACCCTTAACACAAGCCCCTGCCTTGCAAGCACTTGCCTGCCACCTTCCCAATATTGGCTCTGGCTGAAGAAAGAAGGCAGTAACAGACATTCCAACTGACAACCACCACATTCCCTAGAGCTGAAAAACAATATCCAGCAGTACCACCTCCACTTAAATAAGGAGATGAGTTTCTTGGTAAATATGCACGGATCCCACAGCCCTGAGATTGAATTATGTCTGTCACTGTGCTTGGGTAATCTCACTGTGTGGCTTGGGGGAAATCACTTCATCTTTCTTGTCATCAGTTTCTCTATCTGTCAAACAACAGGTATAAACTGATGGTCCCAGGCCCCAGCAAACTCTGACATTCTATTATCCTATGATTAAAGAAATGACAAGCCTTGTAGATATTCCTCCCATCAGTGGTTTTGTCCAATCATTAACCAAGCTAATGAGGCTGTTTATGCAACCCAACTGCAAAGTTCACTTTGGGAGACGCAGGGAGGAATCAGAGCAGTTGGACATTCCGGAACATCGCTGGGGGCCAAACGTTTAGTTGATGGTAGTGTGCTGGCAACTGAGAAAAGAATTAGGGGGATCCTTGCAGAAACGGGGTGCACTTTGGAAGGAGGGAGCACTTTTGGTAAGTGGAAAACTGTTACTTGACGAAAGCCAAGGTAAAATCTACTTTTTGAATTTTTTTTTTTTAAGTTTGGCTCAATCATTTGTTTTTCTCTGTTCCTTATGTAATCTTGTGGGATGCGGCGTCAAAAAGTCATAAATCATTCATGGTGCTTTTGGAAAAAAAAATCACTTTGCAAAGCAGATGCAACTTAAAATGAAATGGGAGAAGTTTTTGCACGAAACCCAAAGAAAAACGTAACTCACAGGGTTCATAGCCTGCGCTGATCGCTAATTCCCACAATCGTTATGTGGCTCGGCCATTTGTTTCACGTTTCTTGATGTGCTTCATTTTTAATGGAGACTGAGTTAAAGATATAGCCTGTCAGAACTGTACTGCATTTTTCCAAGAGTCTTAGAAAAGAGGCTGTCTCGTTGGCATTTGCAGGGACAACTAAAGTTGGCAGATTTTATTTCTTGCTTGAAAAAAAACAAGAAAGACCCCGCTTTGTCCAAAAATCCCTTTGTCAATATGCTTGTCACTGCTATCCATAATTCCTTGGGTTAATTAAATTCCCTTTGTATATGTAAATAGTCTTCCCCAAAACCCACATGCAAATTTTTTTAAAAAGCAAGTAGCCCCCAGCAGAGGTAACCCATAAAGCTTACTCTCAAATATTAATGTCTTAAATAAATTGGTTTAGCTTTATAATTTCTAATGTGGCAGCTAGCTGATGAGGTTTCTAATAAATAAGAAAGTTATGGGCTTTTAAAATAATCTCTTTTATGTTTGTTAACTCATTCAAATTTCACAGAAGTAGCAAGGACAGGTATGTGTTCATTCATTAATCTGTTCCTACAACAACCTTTATTGGCTGTCAAGCACTGTGCTAGGGTGTTAAAGGTACAGACAAGATAACACCGCTTGCCCTTGAGCCAGCCACAGTATATGGGGAAACTTATCGGAGTTGCATGGGAGGGACTAAAAACTACAGGTAGCCACAAGTGGGAGCACCATGGCCGTGGATTTCAGCTTCACGTAAGAAAAGCATCCCAATTGTTAAAGTTCCCCAGTTAGAAAACTTAGTGAGTCTGCACTGGCAGGAGTATTTCAGAAGGACCTGGAGAACTAACTCTCAGAGTAGCTGCAGGAGACATGGCTGCAGGGCCAAGCGGTGAGCCCCAAAGATACATACATGTCCTCCCAGTTCTTAGTCCCAAAGTCTCTCAGTATTTATCATGATTCATTCCTTTATCCAACAAATATTTTGTGACTGGTGCTGACTTTGGGACCGCTTTAGCTGGGTTTCGATCTCAACTCTGCCCCTTTCTCGCTGTGAGACTTTGGGCAAGTTAGCGTCTGTGTGTCTCCATTTCATTTCTCTCTGTGCCTCCGTTTCCGCATCTGTAAGATGGAAATGATCATCGCTTCTGTTCACAGAGCTGCTATAAGATGAAAGGAGATGACTTATGTAAAGCGCTTTTGAACAGTGTCTGACATGTAACACACAAGTGATTAATATTGGACATTGGCAGCAATAGTAGCATGTATCAGGCCAACTGGGCTACATACTAGGTCACCGGGGTTAAGAAAACAGACGTGAAACTTCCTTTCCTTGAGTTTACAGTCAGCCAGGAGGTGGGAGAATATAAAGGATATTATAATGAAAGTCACAAAAATACAAATACAGCTTCAAGCTATGACAATTGCTATGAAAGGAAAAGAGAGGACGCCATAATAGTGTATGGTGGAGACTCATTTAGATTGGGAGATGCAGGGAAGAGTTCTTTGAGAAGCTGACATTTAAGCTGAGTTGCAAGCTAGATGTACCCCAGCACCCAGTAGTTTACAGAGGTGCCCCGATGCCTGGCCTTATTTTAAGATAACAGAGAAAGGAAGCCAGCTATCTGCACAGAGCATAGAGTCATCTTGTCAATCTGAGTTCCAACCTGTGCCTCAAGCCTCGCATTAGGCAATGTAAGTGTAAAGGGGCTCTCTCTGCTTTAGCTATTAGATTCCATTTGATTTTTCTCTTAACTCTAAACCCAATCCGTTTATCCATCCATCCATCCATCTACTCATCCATCCAAATAATGTCACATGCATAGGTACCTGGAATTAGAAATTGGACAGATCTTTGGGAGGGCCACCATTCAACCCACTGTCAGGTTCATGAAAGAGAGTAATAAAAATGGGTTCAAGCTCTATTTTGACTGACTTTTTGAGTGCCAATTTCAGACAACTTTGAGAGTCTCATTCTTTGCAGAGTTGTGATGCTGGCAACCTTGACTTGCACTGCTATTTAAACACCTTATAGTGTAGAGTCTCCTCCTCTGCCTCACTGTCACCACCTGACACCCTGAAGCCACCATGCCCCACTCCTCTACATCAGTTACTCATCAGGGCCCCTGCAGCACACATAAGACGACATAATTTAACATCTGCTTTTCTATGTCCTAATCAAAATTCCCCTCTCATATCCCATCCTCTACAAGAGTGATGATTAATCAACTAAAATCATCTTTATTAAGGCACTGGCTTGTCAACATTGTTAAAACCTGTACACGTAGCCCTCAAGTGTGATCATGTTAGTGCTGGCTCCCCACTGCTGCCAGAGACCACCTGAAGCTGATGGGATAAGAGAAATGCTAGCCTGTTCTTCTTGCCTCCAGATCTCCCACCATTGGCCAAACCCCACTAGAAGCCAGCTGACACAGGAGCCTGAGAGATCTGCTCCCTGCGACACAGAGCAGAGGAGGGAGGGACAGGCATGGATCCCAGGACAGGTAGACCCCGGACCAGCACATGTTGGTACCCCCATTTTACAGAAGAGGACAGGAAGCTCAGAGAAGATTATGAATGGCCCAGAGCCACATAGCTAATAAGTATTAGTGTGGACTTTGAATCCAGGCCTGAATCTGAATCTAAGGCCTAAGTTTTTGCTGTGCCCTGCTCCCACTACCTGCACAGATATTTCAGTGGCTTTGTCTAACTGCGTTGGCCAGGGAGACAGCTTGGGAGTCTGAGAGGCTGTGTCATGGCTATCACATTAGCAAGAGGACCTTCTCTGGGTTTGAGATTTGGATTTTGTGAAGGATACAGAGATGCCCCACTGAGACCTCCCTTCAAGGAAGGACTCGCCATGCCTGCTGCTCTGAGTGCTGAGCTCTAGCAGGGCTGTCTCAGCTGCAGAGGGCCACCCCGCCCAGGGCTGTGCCTTTCCCTGGCAGCCGATGTCCAATAACTGATAAGGGCTCAATATTCTTGGCGCTCTCCTGGACAATGTGAATGAGCATCGCAGTCCAACCTCTCCCAGTGCCCAGTCCTGCATCCCCCTTTCCACAGGTGTTGATCCCTAGCTCCAAACCCTGTCTCCACACCTGCTTTTAGAGAACTCAACATACGACAGGCTTTGTTCTTATTAATGTTCTCGCCTTGGCCCATAACCCCTTCATCTACATATACGAGTTGATGGTGGGCCAACATCCACCATAGTGGGAAGCAGTAGGGCTGGTATCACCTCCATTACTCTTAGTCTATAGGCCTCTAAACCTGTCTTCACTGAGATTTGTCTGGTTAATTTAGACAAGCAAGTCAAGATACTGTCAGATGGTGAGGCATTTGGTCATTTTCTTGATGACCATCCTTTGCTGGTCCCCCCAGAATAAGTCACCAGGAAACTATTTGATCAGAAGGTCTATGGAAAACACCAGCTCTTTAAACCTCTGTTTCTTACGCAGAGGCCAGGAAATGTCTTCTGAACCACTTACTATCTCAGTGATGGCAGGAACCGAAACACATCCTAACATTCCTTAGCCTTTCTGGAATATTGGGGTCTGCCTAGAAGTGGTCAAGGTTGTGCTCTGCCTTTCTGCAGAATGTTCCTTCTGAGGGGCCTAAGATCCTTGGAGACGTGCTCGAATTCACTGACTTCTGCCTGCCTGCCTCCTCAGCCA
This sequence comes from Hipposideros armiger, assembly GCF_001890085.2. Lineage (NCBI taxonomy): Eukaryota > Metazoa > Chordata > Mammalia > Chiroptera > Hipposideridae > Hipposideros > Hipposideros armiger. The sequence continues at coordinate 1,485,513 of NW_017731766.1, read as the reverse complement.
TGATAAAGGGGCTTCTGGAAGCCATCAAGTCCACCTCTCTGCCTTTCAAGAAGGGCCCCTCTCTCTGACACACCCACATTGTTTTCTTAAAAAAAAAAAAAAAAGGATTTTCCTATTTTCTTGGCTATCCCATCCTCAGATGGCAATGAGCTACAGAAGCTCTGTAGGACTGTAGTTGGCCTCCCCCACACACTGTTTCCTTCTCTGCCCACTAATCCTGCCCTTAACCTTCTTAGGTGTCAGTACAACACCTATTATTCATGGCTTTGCTGACATTTCTTCTCACTCCCCAAAGCCGGTAGTGACTCAGCCCCTCTCTCTTTTCATCAAGAGGCAGCAGTGGGCTATACCCAGTACCCTGCATTTTTATTAGCTCTTCTCTGAGGCCTTTCAACAAAGGCTCTCCAAAACCTTTCTAATTTGATAACTTAGCGGCAAACATGAAGATTTCCAACTTTACAGCCTGTGAACTGAAATTAAGCAACCTCCCTGGGCCGTGCAGGGACCGGGACTCTGGATGGGCCCTTGGGCGACAGCCGCCAGGTCCATGCAAAGTGTAGCAAAGATCTTCTCTAGTTGGAACTTACCCGCCCACCGCAATCTCTTACCACAGAAGAGGATGGATACTTCCATGCAAGTCTGTTTCTGCACACTGTCCCTAGATTTTCCATGGGATATTTTTATTTTGCTGAAAAGAACTGAGCCCTTATTGGGTAAATTGGACTGAGGAGGCTTGCCCCCAGGCAAAACTTGTGTCTCCACAGCACCAGTGAAATCATACCGGATATCAGATGGCACTTTCCTAGAAGGTTGCATCCAACTTCCTAGCCTCGTGACTGTTTGGTGGAATAGGTTCTCCTCATACCCGTTCTTAGAGCCTGAACTGTAGTGATGCTTAGATAAGAGAAGGAGGCCTCTGGTAATGGGACTTAATGGAGGAAGTCGCAGTGAGCCCCCCCAAAAAAAAAAATCACACACAGGACCTATGTGAAGAGAAGGTTTATCCTGCAGGGTAAATGTTTGTTGTCCTGCAGACATCCCACCTTAGTGGCAAGCACAGTTATAGCCTTTGTCCTCCTTTCCCCCATTCTCTAGCTCCTATTTCTATTTCATCCAAGTCCACAGTCACAGCCCCACCCAACAGCAAAATCAGAAAGAAGTCACTGACAGCCCACACTGGAGATCAAGCCCAGGAAGTGACGGAACTCTGAGATTAAAGCCAGGTCACAAATGTGTGCCCTCTGGACTATACACAGTGTCCAGAAGTACTGATTTGGCCCACAGAGTATCTTTGTTTACCATTTAAATGCACATTTAAAATTGAGAGATTCCACATGAAAATACAGGGTTTTTGTTTTTTTTGTGTGTGTGTGTGTTTTTTTTTTACTTCTCTTTAAAAATAAAAGCATTTGGCCATGCCCTGCTAGCACTCCTGCATGGCCACCACCAGCCGGAGCTGGGTAGCCAGCACCAGCCCCCTCACTCTCCAACTTGCTTCCCTTACACTGGGCCAGTTTCACCTGTCGCACTGCCCTGGCCCCTGCAGGCATCCAAGTTTGAGTCCCTTGGGTTAAGCCAGGGAAGAGAGAAGAAAGAGAGAAGGTCAAATGAGGAGAGGTTTCCCTGAAGTATTAGTTTGAATGCTTTGTGATACAAGTAACAGAATACCTGACTAAAAGTTGCATAAACAAAAAGGACTTTTAATACTTTAACAGAAAGTCTACAAGTTGGCTGTTGTTCGCAGGGTTAGATCAGTGGCTCAACAATTTCAAGTCTCTGGGTCAACTTCTCTGCAGTGTTCCCGGCTTTCTCCTCGGGGTGTCAAGATGGCTGCCACAGCTCCAAGCACCACATCCTCCCCCAAAGACATACAAAAGAAAGAAAAAAGAGACCAGAGTTTCTCCTCCCATGTCACTCTCTTATCAAAGAATAAAATATTATCAGAAGACTTTGCCTCAGGTCCTATTGGGTAAAGCTGGACCACAGGACATCCCTAGACTAAACACTGGTAAATGGGGATGGAGTTACCATGTTTGAGTAAGATCAAACATGGTTCATCCCTGGATCTAGCAGAGGGGTCCACCTTAGCACACTGCTGCCCACACAGTTCTGCTAAAAAAGAAAATGTAGCGGAATAGTAGGGGTTTGTAACACCTAACACCTGTGAAAGGTGTGGCCACGCAGGGCAACCCAAGATTCTACTATAATGGCCCCATGTCAGCTAGGATGCTGGGGAAGGCCTGAAATGTGGCTGAGCAGAATCGGCTACTGTGATGTCTATAGGGGTTGTTAGATAAGAATAGAATAGAAAGTCAAAGACTATTTGTTTGTCCTTCTAGACTCTATGCCCAGCTGTCTGCCAGACCCTTCTGTTGTGAACTCTACCACCCCTCCCTTCCACCATTAGGGTCCTGGTGTTTGTGTTTCAGGGATTCACGGGCCAGTAAGAGGGCAGGTCCTCATCCTGACCCAGTCCCAGAATTTGCTCTCAGGGTTTTCTTCCCCCTAAGGGGTGCATTAAAAGGGGCTGCCCTTGGGAGCGGGCCTGAGACTCAGTCCTGAAGCTAGAGGGCAGTTTACCTGGTTGAAGCTCTTTCCCAAAGGGACTGATGTGGCTTTTGGAATGGGAGTCTTGGGTCATAATCAGGGCCTGGTCCCTTCTCACCTCACCTTTGGCCCACTCAGTCCCAAGCAGCCTCAGAGCCACAAGCTCTGGGAAACAGCAAATCAAGCTTTTTAGCTCCTGGTCCAATGTGCCTTTCTTAATTATAAGCCACTCCTCTAAACTGGAAGGACTGGGCAACACTGATGGCCTCAGAAGGCCCTGGGACAGGAGGCAGATCCTATGGAAGCCCCTTACTCCCACTGTACCAGTAGAAATGTCATACCGGAGCCAGGTCTGAGAGGGTCCATCATGCCCTCTGTCAGCCAGGCACCCAATCCATGTCCAGCAGCACATCGGTTGGCAAATTGTAAAAACGAAGAAATAGGATAATTATTCTAATACTCTGTGTTAACGTCATGCTCTCCAGCTTTCTCTTAAACACATTGAAATTTCTTATCTCATCGGATCCTCCTGAGGACCCTGAGCAGCCACTAGGACGGGCTCAGAAGAACAAGTTGGTCCTCGTTGCAGCCATTTTATTAACTGTCAACTGCGCACCAGGCACTGTGCTGAGTACGTCACATCCATTGTCTCATTTAATGCTTTCAACAGCCCTGAGACAGGGACTGTTACTGATGCTGTTTTATAAGTGAACACCCAAAGCTCAGAAAGATGGTGCAGCTCTCCCAAGGCCACAGAGCAGCAAGTAACAGAGCCAGGTTTCAAGTTCAGGCCTGTCTGGTTCAAATGCCAGGGCTTTTAATAACCACCCCAGTACAGTACTCTCAGTCTAAGGAGTGGTGTTTTAATGGCGGCTGGGGCGACTACTTTTTCTCTTGAGGATAGGATGGGCATTAGCTCATTAAGGTGACTGTCCTCCACTTCCTGTTTCTTCCTTCTCTCCTCAGCCTCACTTCCGGCTCTCCCTCGCCCTCTGACCTTCCCCAGAAATAACTTCAAACTCAAGTACTGGATTTGGTGCTCTGTCGTCCAGACTAGCAGGTTCAAGGAGCTTCCTCTTGGCCCCCTCAGGACTCCAGGGCTGAACGAAGCCCAAGAGTCAGCGGTAGAAATGGGCAAGCAGGACCAAAGGGCAGGCCCGTCTCAGGCAACCCTGACATGTTGGGATGGTCAGGACCAGCAGGCACAGGATGACCCACTTGAATCAACAGAGTTCAAAGACAAGCAGCAGCTGTTACCTAAGCCAAGTGCAGGGCCTGGAGCCAAGGTGAGGGTCAAGGGCCAAGAGGAAGAACATATGAGGGCAGAGCATAGGGTCAGCGCTGGCAGATGGGATCCAGTCCAAGGCGTGTCCCTCAGCCTAGAACAAAGGTCCAGGTGCACATGTGTGCCGATGGAGAGCAGTGGGCGCTGAGAGGAGAAACCACACCCAAAACAGGGCTCCGGCCAAGCAGGAGGCCTCAGAAATAAAGAGCCAAGTGAACAGTCCCAAGCAGTCTTGGGGGGGGGGCGGGTCCCTGTTTCCTGCCAGGTGCTATCTGATCAATTAGTACAACTAACGTGTCATTGGCTGATAATAACTTCATATCCATTCTTCCCAGGTGACACATGTCATAGTGAAGTAACACACTTGTGCCATCTCTAATCTTTGGCACGGCCCCCCAAACTTAGTAGGTATCAGTGAGTCCCATTTTATAGATGAGGAGACTGAGGCTTGGAGAGATCAGGTGACCTGCCCAAGAATCTTCTAGAGGAAGAGGCAGGCTTAGAGCTGCGGTCTTCCTGGCTCCCCAGAGAATGTTCTTTCCTCCCTAGGGTGCATGGTATCCAAGAACTGTAGCTGTGCCCTCATACACTGGGAAATTAAAGAGTTTGTGCGAGTACTTGGTGGTCAACATCTTCTGGGCACTTCCTCCATGCCAGGCAGTGTGCTGGGTGGTCGGGACGCAATAGTAGATGAGACACAGAGTCTACACTCGAAGAACTCGCTATCCTACACCCGCCCACCAGGTTTTGCTGGTGTTTCTCAGAATCCATTCCAGAGTCAGTTGCCTTTTCCCACCCTGGTCCTCAGGAAGGCAGGCTGGGGCCAGAGCCAGTTTCTTCGTGCCACTTGCTCTGCTCATTACGGAAACCACACTGTTGACAGAGGCAGGACTGCTGGGCCAGTGGATTCAACTGTATCATTTTGAGTCTAAACTGCATCCTCTGTGATCAGTGGCCTCTGTCAGCCCAGAGGGGTTTCTTTTTGTTGGGAGGAATTCGCTGGGATTAGCATAGAGATTGCCTGTGTGCTGGGGAAAGGGTCCAGCCGGCTGCTGATGGACCAGCTGGAATGCGGTCAGCTCAGCTCCTCCCCACGGACTGCAGTCGTGGAGTGACACGGTGCGTCTCTGGGCTCCAGCAGCAACAGGCGCCTGCCTCTAAGGCGGCGTGACGGTGGGAATGCCATGTCTTGGTTATCTTATCACACTCCCTCACTGAAGCTCCTTAGGAATGATTTCAACCCCTTCTCCAGCAGCTGGAGCTATAAATAAAGACTCCCAGGGGATGCTGAATCCTGCCCTTCATCCCGGCCGCCTGTGACTCATCCCACAGGCAGATTCTTCTCCCATCTTCCTGATTATGAGGACAGGGAAGTGCAAAGCTTCTTGTCGGTGTCCATGGGTGTGCATGGCCGTGCTTACTTGCATGCCGTGTGCATTTAGTTAGGTGTTTGCATGTGTGTCTGTGCATGGAATTCTGCATGGACACACGTGTCTAGTGGTGGCTCAGTGTTTCATTTTAAAGGGTAGAGGATAGGTGTGCTCTTATATAAGCTTTGGTGTGGGGACTGTAAGCCAAAATTCCATATTAAATCTCATCCACTAGTATTTATTAAGGCACTTCTTTGTGCACAACCCTATGTTACACAAGGAAAACAAGACACAAGCCATGTCATCTCTGTGGACGACAGCTGCTTTAAGCAAATAATATCCTAGAAGTGGCTGCAGCAGTTGAGAAAGCAGCAGCATTTCAAGAAGAGAAAAACCCAACCTGTAGCAGAGAAAAATCAAGAACACGCTCACTACCTGAGCTCCTCCTCTGTGCCAGGCACTTCCTAAATGCTGCATAATCTACTCCTCACAGCAACACAGCCAAAGAGTTTCTCATCCCAGTTTTCACAGGTGAGAAAACAGCCCCTGAGAAGTTAGATAACTTGCCTAAAATCACACGAACCGTGAAGGTCCAAGGTAAAATTAGAACCCAGGGCTTTGGGGCAGAGCCTTAGAGGTCATCTCATCTTCGAGGTCATACGATTAAGCTCGCAAACTTGTTGCAACAATATTGCTAACCTTTTTTGATAACAGAGGAATTATTCATTATGAATTTGTACCAATGGACAAACAGTTCACCAAGTTTACTATTTGGAAGTGCTGAAAAGCCTGCGTGATAAAGTTAGACGACCTGAACTTTTCGCCAACAATTCATGGCCCTTGCATCACGACAATGCACCAGCTCACACGGCACTGTCTGTGAGGGAGTTTTTAGCCTGTACACAAATAACTGTATTAGAACACCCTACTTATTTACCTGATCAGGTCCCCAGTGACTTCTTTCTTTACCCAAAGATAAAGGAAACATTGAGAGGAAGACATTTTGATGACATTCAGGACATCAAGGGTAATATGATGACAGGTCTGATGGCCATTCCAGAAAAAGAGTTCCCAAATTGCTTTGAAGGGTAGACTAGGCTCTGGTGTCAGTGCATAGCTCCCCAAGGGGACTACTTCAAAGGTGACCATAGTGAAATTCAGCAATGAACTATGTAGCACTTTTTCTAGGATGAGTTTGCGAACTTAATTGCCCAACCTCGTAAATCTTCTTCTAATGTTTGCATCTACCCTACAAAATCTCTGAAAACTGGTCATTCGGCCTCTTGGTGGGAGAAACTTGCCTTTGAAGACAAACTATTCCATCTCTAGACAGTACCAAATTGCTGGAAAGCTCTTTCCTACACTGGCTCCGTCTTCTCATTTCTGCCCATCGACTTCCTCATGGCCTCGGGGTTAACAAGGCAAGTCAAATTCCTCTTCCTGTTACGTCCCTTCAAATAAAGAATGACAGCCACTGTCACGTGCTTTCCTCGCCCATCCAGGCCCTTCAGCCATTCCACACTTGAAATAATCGTGAATCCTTAAATATTTGTATGTCACTGTTTCCCTCCTGCTGGTATACACAGTGCTGGCACATTCAGGTTAAGTAAATATCAGCTGAGTGAGTAAAGAGATGAATGAGCCCTTGCAGGGTAAATGGTGCCATGACTTGTTTCATTAAGTATTTTGTCTCAATTAAGGACTGTCTGGTTGCCAGGAACCAAGCCTGTTCCGGCTGGTTCAAGTAAAAATTCAGGTTTGATGGAAAGATCCAAGGGACCGTCTAAAGAAAGCTAACTAACTGTAGGAAAATGAAAAGGCCTGTAGAATGCAACAATATCAGAATGCTTCTCTCTCTCTCTTCCTGTCTCTCTCTGTCTCTCTCTGTCTCTCTCTCCCTCCCTCTCTCTCCCTCTGTCCCTGTGTTTTCTAGTCTCTACCTTCTTTTTATGTGTCTTCTATGTTCTCCTCTTGGCATACTGGCTTCCTCTATTGCTCATGGCCCAACCATGGCAGCTGTCCCAGAGCCACATTCCCATTTGGCTCCATGTCCATCATCATCTAAATGACAGGAACTCTGGGAACTCTGTGGTCTATGTCCCAGTGGAGAGGAACTCATTGGTCACATTTGGCCAAATGATCACTTCTAGACCAATCAGTGATAACTGGCAAGCAAAGGGAGAGATTACCTTGTAAGAACATATGTCCTTCAGTACCTCTTTAGCAAGGATTCAAAGGGTTTGTTAGAGGGGCGAGAGATTCTTTGGGAAAATAGTATGGGTGAATAGAAATGCTGGCATCTCTTGAACACCTTTAAGTACCAGTATTATAAGTTGATCTGAAAGGCTCAGGATGCTCTCAGAGAAGCATTTTACCCTTAGGGTGTCCAAAAATGGGTGCTAGGGGCTAGGGGCCATCAGAACGTCTTGTGTTTCTGTAATTCAGCTTCAGGGCCTTGGAGTCCTAAAAAGTCTGGCCAGTGACTATACGTGTGACCTGGAGAGGGCTCAAACTTCCCGTCTGTGGGAGGGTGTTCTACTGAAATTGTTAGTGACTCCCCAGCATTTTGTCAGTGGTCCTGGCCATCTCCAGAAATACAGAAAATTCAATCAGCAAGTGCTAAACACATAAAAAAGCCCATTTTCTTCTTCCCTGTATGCATAGAGAATGGATGTGTGTATGGAGTGACCAGGGTTATGGTTAGGGCTGGAAAAAGGGGAAATATTACCATTTGGCAGAGGAAATTAATTGGCAAAGTCCCTTAGAGATCGTCTAGCCATGAGGCCATCAATTGTGTTCCTCAGACATCTAGGGTTCCCCAGAAGTACCTCAAGAACCAAAAGAGGGGGTAACAGGGAAGACTGCATAGGCAAATTTCCACCCACCACCACCACCACCACCACCTGGCCACCAGTATCCTCCCAGAAACCAGAGCAATTCTGCTTTTCTTAACATTGTATGTGGGGTTGCAATGTGTTACTCTTTTATAGGTGAGGAAACTCACCTATTTACTCTTTTATAGGTAAGGAAATAGGTAGAGTGGCTTGCTCATGATCACACAGCTAGCTAGAGCCTGAGCTTTGCTGGTTGGCAGTTCTGCTGACTCCCAGAGCCCTCCTTCTGCTGACACAGGTCATACTGAGACAAGAAAGAGAACAATGATTTTTGACAAGGATAAGTATCGTGACAGCTAACCATCTGTGTCTCCCACCTGCAGCAAAGCATCAAGTATTCACTACTGACACATTTCCATTGCCCAAAAGCCCAAGCATACAGCTGTGCTTGGCAGTGTTCAAGCAGCAGGATTGTGATTCACTGGTAGCTTCAGGACTCAAGCCCCCTAAATGGTCAAACTTATTCCTCAGGTGGCTGTCTATTTTGTAATTAGCTATTAGCTAATTCATAAAGGGTCCCTATAACAGTTAGGGTAATTTAATTACAATCAACAGAACCCAACTCCAACCAACTTGAAAGAGAGACTGAGAGAGAATGTTGAGGAGAGGAGCTCTCCAAGTTGACAGTGTGAAGTCATCATGGTTGAAATGAACAAAGGTCAACCAATCTTCCCAAGATGTAAGATCCTCAAAGAGGGGGACCTAGGGATGAGTTCAGTTTGCATGACCACCTGCTTAGTGACCACTGAAGTTCTCTTGTCCAGCTGCTGTTCCAGGCTCCCCAGGCCACCGTATTTACTGTTCCCTTTGATCCAAGTCTTGAGTAGCATGGCTCCAGCAGTCACACACTCTCTAGTTCACAAGCAATCTTGCTCTTTCTCCCCATCCCCTGGTTCTTGGCATGCCTCCATCACACCAAAAATCATAAGACCAAACTCTTATCAGTCTCCCAGAGTTTCCTTGTATTCTTAGTATCTCGCAGCCTGGTGTGATGATCATTTCATTTGACTCACACACACAGTTTATTACCATGCCTTTTATTGTACGAACTTGGGAGAGGTTTATTTGGGAGTGGAATAGAGGACAAGATGCAAAAAGTTAGCGTCCAAAATTATGTCCCTTTTTTCACAGGCCATCCAAGAACTAGACTCAAACTCAGAGTCAGTTCAATTCAGAAGTTAAGGGCCAACTCTTGTTCCCATCTTGGTTAAAGAATGTTAGCCCAGAGTAAACAGTCAGCTTCAGTGTATTCCCTCACTGGTTCTCCTAGAAGGCCTATGGGGATTTCATATAAACAGAACCTCCACATCAGAGTCCCTGCAGCAGACGCAAATTGCTGCAAAAAAAAATTTAAACACATAACCTCTGAAGTCGCTTCTAGCTCTAAGGGTTCGTGGTTCTCTGAAGAAGCAAAGGGAATTTATTTGTAAGAAGGAGGTGATGAACATCTTACTCAATGAATCATAACTCACTCTGCCAGCTGCTGGAGACTTTCGGGCTGATCATTGAGAGCACGCCTATGGTGCCGAATTTCTGCCATTTGCTTGGGAGTTGATGACATCAGAGGGCAGGGTCTGACCTGACCCTCAGAGGAAAAATGTTATCTATACTATGAGGCAGTAGACCCGGGTCTATCCTCAGAACAAAACACATCACTTTCTGCTTGACTCAGGCCAGTGGGCCAGCAGCTGAGGGGTTGCTGATGGTTGATTCAACTGACCATTTACAAGAGACAGGGGAACTGGTCTGTGCCACCTGCTCAACAAATAGCCTTCCCTGTGGCCAAAAAGTAAGAATACATTAAAAAGAAAAAAAATCAGTTCAATTACACATGAAAAACTAAGCTATATTTTGGGATGGGAGAGCTAAAAAAAAATTGGTTGTCCCACGTAACTGAGGAGTATTTTCCTAACTCCCAAATGGTATACCATTATGTTTTGAGTTGTTTCCTCACAATGGGATTTTTTTTTTCACCAAACCATCCATACTGGCCCTTCTTTTAAAAACAAACATTGTTAGTCACACAATCTGTGACCATGAAACACAGAGGATCTCTCTCAATGAGTCAGAAATGTTCTAATCTACCGCCCTTCAATCCAGAACACTATTTGAGGTGGGGTTGCCACCTTGGGTAGAAGGACTCCCAAGTATGTTCCTGAAGTAGAAGAAAGCAGATACTTTGGCACATAATCAGCTGTATCCTCAGCTCAGTTACACAACTCACTGTCGTAAGTGATAGATGCTGGGATCTTGAAATCAGTTTCTTTTGGCTGGTTCTTAGCAGCTTGACTGGAGGTATTTCTGAGAGGGGAGTGAAAGTTGGAAGCAGAAATGGTACATTTTAGTTGCCCTCTCATTGGAAGAGGCAGGGACAAAGCTTAGCCCAGTACTCACTGAGAATGCTAAGTAAGATTGGAGTCATGACCCTCAGAACAGGAAAGAGACTGGGAGAGCAAGCAGTCCAGAGCAGATGCTGATGACAGAAACAGTCATAATAAAAGTGATAATAGTGAATTTTATTGATGGTGGAGATTTCAGTCATATGCCGAGCCAGCGTTCACATCTCCCTTCCTCTTTCCTAACAGAACTTTTGTTTCGTTCAGGCACCCAACTTCCCTCCATGTAGCCTCAGGTGAGGCTGACTATACCCCCTCAAGTCCAGGAAGAGTCCCATTGGTCAAAAGCTTCTTACAAGTAATGGGTCCGAACAGGCATATGACCCAATTCTGGCCAATGAGATATAAGCAGGACTTTGTTAGTAGAATGCAAAAAAAAAAAGTTTCTTTGCTTCAAATAGAGAGTCTCAGGAGATACGTCCTTCTTCCCCAGGACACTGACACATGTAGACATGGTGCCTGGGAATGAGGCAGCCATCCTGATAACCAGCCTAAGAATAGAGCCAACACTCAGGACTGCAAGAGAAATACGGAAATAACCAGGTTCTTGATGACAACACTGAGGACCTAATTTAACCAACTTTGAGTACATCCTCTCCTTGCACTTCTGGTTACCTGAGCTATTACATTTCCTTTTAAAAGCCACTCTGAGCTGGAGGTTCAATTAGTTGTGTAGCCAGAAACATCTTTTTTTTTTTTTAAAGATTTTTTATTGGGGAATCGGGGGATGGGAACAGCGCTGGGGAATTGGAGGAAGGGAACAGACAAGTTGCTGTCCTTTTGTTCTTCAGTCTAGTTCTGGAGGATGTTGCTTCACTGGCCCAAGTTGGCACCATCATTGTGCTCTTCCCCGGAGAGGCAGATCAGTCACCAGCTTCTGGACAGCTGCTCACGGCAGCTGCTGGCTACACACGGTAGCCCATGGCAACCCACTGCAGCAGGAGCTGCAGCCTACGCCATTGCTGGCGACTCACAGCAACCCAGCTCCAGGTTGAGCTGTTGTTCAGCATCTTAGCTGTGGAGGGCAGTGTCACTGGCCCTCATATGTGGGATCCGAATCGGGGCCCTCTGGCATCCCAAGCCAGTTCTTAACCAACACTCCACTCGGCCGGCCCCCAAAACATCTTAAGTTAGAGAATGTTTCCCATGTGCCAAGAATGCTTGGTACCCTACAAGCAGTATTTCCCTTAGTCCTTGTGGCAACCCTATGAGATGACTATTATCTTTATCCTATTCTACATTTGAGGAAACTAAGTCTTGAGGAGATTAAATAATTTGCTCACAATCAGTTGAAACGGGTAGAGACTAGATTCAAAATTTAAGCAGTTGGACTCCAGGGCCTGCAGTTTCAACCTTCATGCTGTATAATCCAGAAAAGGGAAAGATTTGCTCCCAAAAGCACCATAAGTCTGTATCATTCAGGGATTGGAATTGAGGCCCAGTGTTCTTCCAATGCTCATGTGGATGGTGGTGATTTCAGAGATCAGCAGCCAGTGTGGCCTCTTCCCCGCCCTTTAACCAAGACAGCCCTTCTCATGGGACCCATAGTCTGGCTTAAATGACTGGCCATTCTCTCTCATTATTGGCTATACTGCCTGGCTCTCTATATTCATCTCTGGTCCACCTCCTTCATTTCTGCCTTTTTAGCTCATTAATTGACTGTCTGCAGCCACTGAAGAGAGACATGTCATTCTCCTGGAAACATCCCCCAGAGCAGGGCCAAGATCCTTACCAGTGAGGAGTTCTCAGCAGCAAAGAAACCGGGCTGTGCCTGCTGGGGATGTGGAGGACGAGCTGGCATGTTTCCCATGCTAATTGGTTCCAGTCTTGATTCAGTGGTTCTCCCAAGCCAGGTGACAGCTCAGTGGTGCCCAGCAGTTCCAGACATGCAAAGAAGGCAAACACTTGAAGCTGCTTCAGGCACAGGATGAGTCACCAGGAGCTCCACCATAGGAACCTCACAGGCCTTGGATTTCCTGTGAGTGAGAGGACAGGTTGACAATGGCATGACAGACTGGCAATGGCATGACAGACTGGCATTGTCATGCTACTAAGGCAAACAGGACTGAGGAGCCCACCCTTGCATTGTGAGGTACTGAAAATGGGAAGGCAGCAGGATGCTGTGATTATGAGCATGGTCTTATCATTGAGCAAATGTGGATTTGACTCCCAATTCACTTACGTTACAGCGGATGAATGCAAAAGAATGAGTGCTAGAACTTCTCTGAACCTCAGTGTTCTGCTCTGAAAAAAAGATAAGAGTAGAATGGTTTGGGGGATTAGATGCGATGAGCATTATACCTGGCACATAGTAAACGCTCAGTGCCTTGGAAAATAATGATACTGGCTGCAAAGATGATGAAAATAATGACGAAAAATTGAGTGGCTAGAGAATGTGTGTTAATGGTCGTGGTCAAAGTTTCTCCTTCTTGATAACAATTCCGGACAGGTCCCAGCCTTATTTGAACAGACTCCCTGCTTGTATTTTTCTCCTTGCTCCCATGTTTCTTCCCTCCTTGAGGAAAAGCACAGTTCAATGCACTTGAACTTGATCCAATCAACCGGCTCTTGTGTGGCTGGCTACAAAGGTGGCTTCCTGTTGTTTCAAGATGTTTGTTAATGGTGAACACCTACCTCAGCTCAGTAGAGCCACTTAATCAGGCTACATAGAAAACTGGAAAAGGTGAACCAATGCAGATATGGTTAGTTCCAAGAGGGAGTGTTGGTTATGTGGTAAGGTAACTAAGCCTATGCGGTAACAAAGCTGTTATAATGATCTTATCAGGTTCATGGTGAAAAGGCTTATTCAAATACCTCACCAAGATTCCATTTACATCTGCCAATGAATAGAGTGTGGTTAGCCAGTTGGCCAAAATATACACGCCTTCCTTGACATGGTGTTAGAGAAAATTTTCACCCCGATTGCTGAATCTATCTGTTGTACTAAGGCTATTGCAGACTTATCATTTGAGCAACGCATGGGCATCGTACGAGTATTTAATTGGCTCACCTAATTGTTGTGCCTGTATCCATAGAAGAGGTGATCTAGTGCAGGGTTTTATTTATTCCATGAGGTCCTCCGGGGGGGGTGGAATTGCGTGGGAGAGCTCAGGCATTCGTGAACTCTGGGACTCCTATCCCAGCTTCAACCAGAGCATTTATTTCTGGTTTCCAGATGGGGTCTCCACATAACTTTATACACAACTTTAAAAAACAGTTTGGAAGTCACCCCTCTGGTTGAACCCACACATTTTTCAGGAGAGAAAACTGCAGCCCAGAGAAGTCAACTGACTTGCCAAAGGTTGCACAGCTAGCTACTAATGGAATCTGGACTCCAATTCTAGACGTAGAGGTCAGCACACTTGCCCAAGGGTAGCTACTGAAGCATTCTTCTGCAAACATACACCTCTAATGGCTGTATTATAAACATGGCTGTCTCTATAAACACCAACAAATGCTACTGCCACACACCGACCTGTGAGTGTGTGGTATTGTATTTGGCATCTTTGGGTTTTGAGGGCAAAGCGCAGGGATAGCATCAAGAAGGCTTTGGGAGAGCTAATGCCTGAACAAAGTTTTAAATAATGCATATGAGTTTACCAGTGAAAAGAAATCGGAGCATTCCAAACTGTAAGCCCCTTTGATTGAGAACCATGTTATACTGTAAAGCATATTGTTCTTACCAAATCACTATGTGCATCAGAATCCAGTCAGGAAACAGTAATCATATTAGCATTTCAAATCAGGTGATTTAATCCAGGGAACTAGTTATAAAGTGTTGAAAATGCTAAAAGAACAAAAAGAGAAAAGTTGAGTAAGCCAGAGACTAGGCAAAGGCAGAAAACAGCTACTTCTCTGAGGGCTGGAACAAGATGAGAACAAGTTATTATCCAAGCACACGGACACAGTTATGACTGTGCCACTGGTGGTGCCAGACAGTGTGATGGAGCCACCCAGGAGGGACCACTGGATCAGTACTAGGACCAACAGGGAGGGCTGTCCAAGGCCGGTCCTAAACTATTGTGGCTAACGTTGGAATTGTCAGAGATGCAGTCACTCCCATAGACCACACAAGAAACAGCGAGCCCACCAGTGCTACCCATTGGCTGAACCTACCAAGGGGGCCTGGGATCTGTGGTTTCCAGGGGTCCAGGCCCTGTGATGCAGGGCAGGACATGAAAGGGCAAGAATGGTAGTGAGAATAAGCAGGAAATAACTAGTATCCCTTATTTTCTAAATGTAATGTTCTTCCCAGAAATTTCCCCAGGGCCTGTGCTACCTCTCTCCCGTTGCACACATATTGACACACGGATGCACCCATAATAGGAACAAGTCAAGAACAACCCCGTAGTGGACAATGGTAACTTTTTGTCTGCCCAGTACCTGAAGCCTCTTCCTATTTGAGGAGAATCCCCCATTATACAAAGATGAAACTCTAGATCCTCGATTTCCCAGCTCCCCTCGTAGCCAGGAGGTGGCACATGACCAAAACTCGACCAATCAGATGCATCTGTTCTGAACTTGGAATTGGGAGCTCAAGATACAAAGAAGCAGAGACATGGAGGCTCCATTCTGATGGAGAAGTAGCCACGCCCAGGTTTCAAGGGCTGTGTCAACCGTGCGTTTACTAAACTGCTTCTGTCATGTGATTTGACCCTTCGTCTCTAGTCTTCCTAGGATTTTGAGGACTCTCCAAATCTTTCCCGTAATTTCATTTTCAGCTTAACTCATCTAGAATAATTGTCTGTTGCTTGCAACCAAGAACCTCTACTATCATAAGCTTCTTCCTTTTTTGTGACCAGAGATCTTATATCTTGAGTCTAGCATTTATGATTACCCATAGGTTTTAGGGAGCGTCATCTCCAACAATATCCAAGAGAAATAGGCAGTGGAAGATATAAGTAGGCCTTGGCATAGAACCCTCCAGAAGTCCTGAGGGCCTGGAGTGTGCTGCCAGCCTCTAGCATCCAGAGGTGTGAAAGCATGCTGTCCGCAGCCATGACCACGGAGAAGAGTCATTTGCCTTGAAGGCTAAGTTCAAAACCCAGCGGCAGAGACCGAGTCATCTTCCTGCCTCTCCCACAAAGGTTCACTCCATCTACGAAGCTCTGGGCTTAGCTGCATCTCCTGCGCTCTCCCTGGCCAAGCACTGTCAGAAAATTTTTACCTCTACTCCCTTACAATTTCAGGACCTCTAGCATCTTTGCAATACCAGCCAAGGATCTCCAAGAGGCAGGATACTTGCCCTGATCCTCTTATTCCAAATTGTCATCTGTTAAATTAGTCATCTACTACTGTATAATAAATCACCTCAAAACTCAGTTACTTAAAGCAATAATAGTTGTTTATTACCTCTCATGGTTTCTGGGGGTCAGGAATTCAGGCAGTAGAGGATGGCTTATCTCTGCTCCACAATGTCTGGGGGGCTTCAGCAAGTAAACTCCAAGGCTGGAGGTTCCACTCATCTGAGGGCTCATTCACTCATAGATGTGACAGATGATGCTGGTTGTCAGCTGGGGACCCAGCTGGCGTGATCAACTGAAACACCTTCTACGCGTGGCCTCTCCCTGACTTGTGCTTCCTTACAAATTAGTGGCTGAGTTCCAGGAGCCAACTGTTTTCCAATACAGCAGAAGCTGTGTTGTCTTCTATGATCTAACCCTGGAAGTCACATGGCATCACTTCAGTCAAGACAGTTACTAAGACCCACCCCATTTCAAAGGGAAGAAACAGAGACACTCCCCCCGCCCACTTCTCATTGGAGGAGTGTGTCAGGCTGTAAGACCAGCCTGTCAAATGGGAGATATATTGATGCAGCTGTCATGGTAAAACACTTTCTGCCACAGTCACCTCCTGTAATTCCCAGGTTCATAAGGCCTCTTTGGACTCATTCTCCTTGGATCATGTAGCTACCCCCTCAGCACCCCTCCTTCTAAGTATACCCACCCGCCCTGAGTCCAGAGCACCCTACACCATCCACCTTCTAAGAAAGGGACTGTGCTCAGTGAGTCCCACACTGTCTTCTGGGTCCTCCTGAAGAAAAACAAATAAATGCATATGTCCTTTCCATCACACTCCCTGCTGAACCCAAAGAAACTAATTTCAATAACCCCTCGGAGCTATACACTGCTTTATAGTTCACACTGTGCTTTTGTTCATACAGGCTCATTTCATCAGTAAAGTCCAAGATGCCTTTTCTGACACACACACACACACACACACACACACACACACACACACACACACACACAAGTAAATAAGTAAAACTACACAGTGTTAGGAGCAAACGTGGCTCAAAAATCGCTCATGCTACTTCCCCAGCATATCTCCTGCCACCTTGAATTATAGTCATGAGGACCCAGCCCCGCAGGGGGCTGACACCTCAGCATGAAATGTATTCCACTGCAGCAAACTTGTTGAGGTGGCTGAGGAGACCAGGTACGGGTGGCTCATACAGCAGGAAGGGGAGGCCCTGGCCAACTTGGGTTAAGGTTCCCAAGCTAAAGATCGAGCAGGAGCTGGATAATTTGGGAGCAGAAAGGCGCCAAATAAATTGACTATGCTTTTAGCCTCAGGCACAGCATCAGTGATTCATCGCTGAGAATTTTCCTAACACCCGCCCGCAGCCCTGCTCCCTCTGAACTCTGGCTGGAGGCCAGGCCTGACTGTGTGAAGCCAGAACACATGGTGTCAGGGAAGCCAGAAGTGGGCATAGAGACTCTAGGCCCCAGTTTTGATGGGGAAGAATTACTTTAGGTTTTTACCATAACTAGACTCTAAAAGTCACTTGCACTTATCAAAAAGCTTGAGTTACGGATCTGTATTTTGAAATGGGTTTCTCCTCGTAAACAAAACTAATAGTTATCCTTTGAAGGTGCTTGGTTTGTGCCCATCACTGAGCTGTGGCCTTTATTGGTCTATTGGAATGCTTCCACAGAACGCTTGCCATAGTCCTTGGCCACCTCTCTTCAAGGTCAAGTGTCAACGGGTTGACCCATCTGGGTCTTCCAAAAAGCCCAGGTCTGTTCCTGTTGATGAACACTTGAGTCAAGATTTTGCTCCTGGACTCCCAGGGCCTTCATCTGTAAAATGAAGAGTCTGGGTCACGTGGTCTTCAAAGTACCCTGCTGCTGGGACATTTCTGTCACTCTGATCTAAGCAGACATCTAAGGAGTTTGGCTACCTCTTCGTTGTCCGCTTATAAAAACCCAATAGCAGGATAAGGACAAGGGGCACTGGCGCCTGAAAAGAACTGTTCCTGCCAGAGGCTGGCACAGCTCTCCATTCTAATGCCATCAAGCTAATAACACTCACCACCCTCCCTGTTCCCTCCTTCATGCCCTCCCTCTCTCCTCACTCTGCCTAGCCAGGCTGGCAAACCGCAGGCAGAGAAGCCCTGGGCAAGACTGGTCTGTGGCGTCTCCACTGGCTCCGCCTGATTCCACTAAGGAAACTAGCTCTGCTGATGTCTGTGGTCCTGCCCAAAGCATGTGGCTGCTTCCGCATTGCCAGTGAGAACCTCTGAAGGGTTGCCCCTGCTGGCCCCTGCTGACCCCTGCTGACCCCTGCCACCACCACAACCCCACAAGCTCACTGGTTTCCTATGAATGTGGGGGGGGGGGCGCGGCAAAGGGAGGGGAGGAAGAGAGAGAGAAAGAAAAAGCAAACAAACCAACCACATAAGATATAAGGCATAAGGACAGAGAGAATTATTCCCCCTGGATTACAACACCTGATTTCCAGATATGGTGTGTATGTGTGAGCTGAAACTGTGATAAACATCTAATTCTCAATAACACTAAGAAATTTACACCTTTGACTTCTGTTCTAACGTAAGGGTTAGATTGAGAATACACACTGATGCCAGGGGCTGTTAGCACATCAAATATATGATTATAAATTCCAACAAGGTGATTTTTAAATATTTTGTTATTATTTTAAATGACTAATTATTGACCATTGGCAAGATGCCAGTCACTAATCTAAGGCCTTTACTTGTATTTTCTCACTTAATATTTATGCCTTTTTATGACGTTATCATGGCAGCATTGTCTGTTTCGTTTGGAAGTTTTCTCACTCTCTGATGCTAAGCTAAGGTAGTGGCCTGGGAAGGGGGTCATTCTGAGAACAGATTTGAGCTACTTACTTCAGCACAGAAAGGCAAATAGATTTTAGCTCATGCCAGCTACAGTTAAAAACTGGTGGGAACCTAGAGGGTTGGGTTGAGAAAAATTCTGAGATTGAGTCTGAGCTTAGTGAGAAAGAGCGACATGATTAACAGGCAATGCCTGTCATGGGTACTGGAGGGAGAAATGTCACCACATGTGACAAGTATTTGCCAGCCCTGCTGAAAAACAAATTCCAGGTCCATCCTCCTATCTATGCCCATATAGGTTGTATTCTGCACAACTCCAGAGGGTGCCATTCATATGGATTTTGATGTAAATAGAAGCCGCCCTGGAATTGTGCAGTCCATAACCTGCACAACTGTCCCTGGTATCTTTCCTCATGGCAATAAAAACTGAGGTAGGAGATGGTGACCTGGGCTGTTGAGATGAGTCCATAAGGGGTAGGTGCTTTAGCACAAAGAGCTCCAAATGTAAAGTCATGAGCCCTTGGCCCTCTTCTTAATTTGTTGTGAGTCCTGGGACAAACGCTTTACCTTTCGGTGGCTTCAGTTTTACAGCTTATGGAATGAGCAGTTAGATCACAGGGTCCCCGAAATCCCCGCCAAATGTGTACGTGCTAAACTTTGCTGTTGATTTTGCCATCCAGTTGTGACTGGACGTCATAGCCCAATTTTGTCTGAGGAAGCTGCCCCCCCCACAACTTTAAAGCTTACTCCAGCCATGAGCACATGACTAAGCTAAACCAAGCAGTGTATCTCATCCACCCCTAACCCCCAGCCACAGTGACTGGCTCAGAGTTGAATCCGTAACTTAACCAGCCAATGAGACTCAAGGCCAAGGATTTCTTCTAAAGCTAGCACAGAAGTAGGCTTCATCTCTCCTACTGGATGTGAACCTGGAAGGATGTAGCCCCAAGAAGAGTTGGAAGTAATTTGAGGGAGCATAAAGGGAAATCCTGATTAAAAATAGAACCCTTACCAAAGAAGCAAAATCAAGAAATAGAGAATTCGTTTTTTGGCCATACTGTGCCAAACTTTACCTGAAGCCAGACATTCTCTGATATGAACCGATAAATGCCTTCTGGTTAAGTAGTCTGATGTGGACTTTCCACTCAGAGAATCCTAACTAAAGCTGCGTGACTTTATGAAAGAGTGAATGCTGTACCCTCTAACTCTGGCCAGAACTGGTCTTGATATCACTGACAAGAGCCCAACAGACATGGGCTGGCTGCACAATGCTGGGATGCTCAGTGTGTATCCCCGATTCCACGTAGGTACTGCTCCCACACACGTCCCACACACATAACAGGACTGGGAAGCGAAATAAGTTATTACCATGCCCTCTAAGCTTCCACCTCCAGATGAATGTTGTTACCAAAGCAGTCATGGGGAAGGAGGCTGTGGATTTATTTCTTTATGTCAAAAATGCTTCCAGAGCTCTTTTTTGAAGGCCTGCGGATCCAGTTTGCAAAATCCCCAATGAGAACACCCTAGATCAACATTACAGCAAATTTTATTGACCACCTATTAGGTGTAAGGGGCTATGACAAGGACTGAGAGATGAGCAAAGAGCAACAATAACAACAACAAAAATCCGGGACTTCAATTTAGAAAGAAAAAAAAAAGCAGGTGTCCAACGCATCTAAACCTTACACTCCTTCTGGCTCATAAAACTCATCTTCAAATGTTAAGTGGGTTTCTAGGCAAACCCTCAGGCTCTTCGCGCCTCCATCTCATTTTGTATCCTACGTGCTCTGCCATGAATACCTATGAGGCACCACTTGTCTAAGAACTGTCCCTCCCCTCGTCTATACAGTCACCATGGCAGCCATCCCAGAAGAATGTGAGCCTTGTCCCCCGGCCAAGGTTGATGGCCCAGGGATAGTCACCAACTCAAGTCAAGGCAATGATAGAACCTATTGCCTGGCAATAGATAGATGTAAGCTCCTGACCCTCAGACTTATTTGAACCTTTCTGTGGGAGTTTTAGGACAAGACTAACGGAGCCAGGCTTTTTGTGGCTGCCTGTGTTCTAAAATATAAAAATGAGGCCTTTTTATGGTTTTGTTTCTCATTGTGTTTCATTCTGTGGAAATAAAAGAAGAAGGAAACAAAGATGAGATACAGTATGTGAGTAGTTACCCAAAGGGTCTTGAACCCCTGCATCCAGCTGCTATTGAGGCCCAGATACATGCCAGGTTTTTGAATTGCTTGTTATACTCAACTAACTTATAATAAGTTCCTGGTTTTTGCTTAAGCTGGTTGGAGCTTGGTCTTCTAGAACCAAGAATCCTTACAAGCACATGGTCCTGATAGGCCTGATGTCTCTGGCTCTGGTTTAAGTCCACCCAGACAGATTTGGTCCCCTCCCTGTTTTCTGCACTTGTACCTTCACGATTGTGAGCATTGAGACCCCCTCAACTTGATGCCTTCCATTCTTCCAGGTGGAGGCCCCCCCACCTTCATCCCAGTCTGCAAAACTCTACCTTGATGCCCCTGTCAAGGGAGGGGACTAGGACTAGAAGGTCCCAGGAAACCATGACACTCTGCTGCAGGCGGGGACTGTGCCAGAGCTGTGTCACGGTGTCGTGGGAGCACCGAAGAAAGCAAGCAGATCCAGCTACAAGGATGGGGAGAGGCCCCCAGGGATTTAGCAAACCCTTCAGGGCTTGATAGGACTTTCATAGGTGGATTGGATTGGAATTATTAGGAAAAAGGCAGTTTGGAAAGAGTATATTTTCCAAAGAAAGAAAGAACAAAATGGGCCAAGAGTTTGTGGGAAAATGGGTAAGTACAGCATTAGTGGATTCTAAATTAAAAAGTCTTCCATCTTGATTCCTGCATTATTTAGCAGACTTGACTCCAATTGACTTTGCCCTTTCAAAATATTATGATTTTTGTGGGGAGAGAGGGACAGATGATTACATATCTATTGTTTTAAAAAGAAAATAAAATCTTTAGAAAATATGGAAAAGTATGATATTATCTACCATCCCTCCACCTACCCAGACATAATCCCAGCTAACATATTTGTATATATGCTTATTACCTCTTTCTAAATCATCTAAACATTTCCATATTATAAATGTGACTATTTGTAGAGTTTGGCACCCTGGATTTTTTCACTTTCTATATTTTATGGACAGAATGTCATCAAATATATACTGTCATGAGTTGACATCATTGTCATTTAAATGGCTGCATAGCATTCGTGGGGATGTACTATAACATCTTAACCAGTTCCCTATTGACAGACATTTACGCTGCTTCCAATCAGGTGTGAATATATGTGTGTATGTGTGTGAATTTGCTTTTAGATCAAAACTGTAACAAGCAGATCTTTGTGCATTTGTTTGCTTGTTTTCTTAAGGTAAATTCCAACAAGTGGGATTGCTATGTTAAGGTTATACATATTTTAGAGTGTTTTGACACATTTTGTCAAACGCCCTTCAGAAATGTGCCAGTTTAGACGCCTACCAACACTGTGTGAGATGATCAGCGTTGCCCCTCATCCTTTTCAGACTTTTCAGACTTAGCTCTATTCCTTTCTATCTGCCCAATAGATAAAATCTAGATATCGTTGTGGTGTCATTTACTTTATTACTACACAAATTTTTGTGTGATTATTGATTACACACATATTTCATTTAAGATTTATCTATTCATGTCCTTTTCACATTTTTATTTGGATGTTATTCATCTTTCCGTGATTGATCTATAAGGAATTTTTAGATATCTGGAATATTAATTATCTATTATTCATGTAAGTTGAAAACATGTCTTTAATATAGCCTTTGTGTTTAAACTTGGCAACATGGGAGGTTTTGCCGCATAAGTTTTAACACTTTTATTTATATTCCTGCTCATTTCTTTTATGGTTTCTGATGTTGATGCCATTGTTAAAAAGAATTTCCCTAACCCTAAGAAGATATAACCATGCACCTGTATTTTCTTCTAGTATTTTCATGATTTAGATGTTTGCATTTAAATCTCTAATTTATCTGGAATTCCTATTTTATGTAAGGTGAAAAGTAAGGCTCTAACTTTTTTTTCCCCAAAATATCCAAAATTGACACCATTTGTGAAGGATGGAAATGTCATGTATTTGTTCTCAGGTGTAGTTGGATCTGGTTTTAGATGATCTATTCTGTTTCAGTGATCTGCCAACCTAACCCTTCGCAGGTCACCTTATCAAGCATTCTAATTTGGTAGTGTAATTCCCTGCATAAACCCTCCTGTTTCTAAATTAGTTTGGCTCGTCTTAAGCATTTATTCTTCCAGAAGCACTTTGGAATCATGTTGTTAAGTCCCCTCCAAATCCCATTGATATTTTGGATGGAATTTCATTAAATAGATTAAATTCTGGGGCATTGACATCTTTATCTTTACAATACTTCGAGAAGCAAAATATAGCTTTCCATTTATTCAAGTCCTTTCATTGCTATTATGAGTAAAATATATATATACATATGTGTGTGTATATATATATATATATAATAGCAAGTTATGCTGTTATATAGCAAGTCATTGAGTCTATATATATATGTGTGTGTGTATATATATGCATATATATATATATGTATATATATGCATATATATGGCCTTTCTGTGGGAGCAGAAGCCATGGAAGTAATGAACCTTTGCCAGAAATAGCCCCTGAGAAATAGGAGAAAAGAGAGAGAGATCGAGAGATCCTGACTTCTCCTGTTTCTCTCCTTCCTGCCATGCCCACCGCTGACCAAACCCTGGAGGGTAAGAGGTTAGCCCCCAGCCATTTAGAACAGCACAGGTGAAGTCATGGAAGGGGTCTGGGACAGACAGGCCAAGGACCAGGGCTAGATGTCTTCATAAGGACTATGGATTATTTCTAAAAGTCACCTCTGCTCTCACATAATGAGTGCTTGACTCACCATGATGGTCGCAAGAATGTGCATTGGTTCGAGAACACTGTTGAAAGATAAAAAAAAAGTTTTAATTGGAACATCGAAACAAGCTTATTGCCTCCTGAGGTGACTACTCAGAAGGGGAAAACCTATGTGTGGATGTATTGGTATGATTTTTAAGTAGGCACATTAATGTAGAATTATTCACTATGTAAAACATGTGTGTTACTCCAACAAGCTCCCAAGTTGTGGACACCAAAGATAGTTCCTTCACTCCCTGAAAGGTCCAGTGAAATCTTATTCTTCTCCTTTCTGCCTTAGAGCAGTGTGCTCCTTGGTTCTTGTTCATCTCAGCTGTCCTGAGCACCTAATAGATGCTAAAAGAATGAACTGAAGTGAAGTTGAACCCATTTAAATACAAGTGATTGACATGCCACTCTTAGGGCCCTCCCCCACACTAACATCCCACCCTGACGACGGCTCCCTGTCCCATGACCTATCCCCCTGTGAAGTGAATAGCACTGTTGATGGCAGAGCCTGTCTTTTTCCCGTGTTTGTGTTTCCCCAGTAATCTAACACAGCCTGGCATAAAGGTCAACCACTGTTCATGCAGCAAATGAAGGAGCAGATTGAATAGGGCCTCAGTCTCCATCTCTAAAATGGGAGCCTGGAATAGCTCTGCCTTTTTTTTTTAAATGTTTTTATTGGGGAATTGGGGGATGGGTACAGGGCTGGGGAATTGGGGGAAGGGGAACAGACAAGTTGCTGTCCTTTTGTTCTTCAGTCTAGTTGTGGAGGACGTCGCTTCACTGGCCCAAGTTGGCACCATCATTGCGCTCTTCCCGGGCGAGGCAGATCAGTCACCGGCTTCTAGATGGCCGCTCACTGCGGCTGCTGGCTGCTCACGCTGGCTGCTGGCTACATACGGTAGTCCATGGCAACCCACTGCCACAGGGGCTGCAGCCTACGCCACCACCGGTGACTCACGGCAGCCCAGCTCCAGGTTGAGCTGTTGTTCAGCATCTTAGCTGTAGAGGGCAGTGTCACTGGCCCTCATATGTGGGATCTGAACAGGGGCCCTCTGGCGTCCCAAGCCAGCTCTTAACCATCGCGCCACTCGGCCGGCCCTCTCTGCCTTTTTAACAGTGTGTGGCACAGCCATTCCTCTCAATCTCTCTGCTTGTGGGAGGTGAGAAGGTGGTAGGAGGGCTTCCCTTCCTTCTGTGCCTCCCACTGGTGTCTGTTTCCCTCCTGAGTCATCTGGGAGCCAGACACCATCAGTCTCAAATAGAACATTCCAGGTACTTGCTCGAGAGCAGCAGGGCCATAAATCTGTACTGTGTCCCCCGTGGTTACCTAGGGAACACTGAGGCACAGCCAGAAAGGGGGGCACTGCAGACAGAGAGGGGTCTGGCCAGTGTCCCAGCCCTCTCAGTGAGAACCCAGGAGGTTCTTCCCACTCTATCTCATTTGGAACCAGTGCCCTGTCCCCTACAGAGGGCAAAGTGTGCCCCCAGCCAAGAGGCCCTGAAGAGAACCAAGGTCCAACTACCAAACACTCAAAGAGGCAAAAGGGATCATTTAGCAAAATGACTGCGACCAGAATCAGGGCAGCTGGAACCAGGCCTTGCATTTCAGTCCTTCACTGTTAGACAAGCAATCATAGCAGATCCCCCTTCCACTCCCTGTGAGTATGAAGATTAAATGAAACAATATGTTAAACTGATTGGCATAACACCTGACCACAACAAATAATTCATAGAGGCAGCTGTGAATTTAATTAGTAGTAGCGGTAATATTGATAGTAGTGGTGATGTATGATCTTCTCACTAACCTCCCAATGCTATCCCACTGTACAGATGAGGAAACTGGGCCCAGAGAGATTAAGTGACTTGCTCAAAAGCCTTCTACTAAGCATTGGATCCACTGGTAACAACCAACTAGCTACTCGAAAGCACAGGGATTATCCCTGAGGGAATAAGTCCTGTGGGAGCCTGTGGGAAGGACGGACAATATCACTAGCAATAACACCTCCAGACTTTGTTCCAAGCCCTATGTCCCCTCATCTTCAAATCTGTGGCAAAAGAGTCCCTGGGCTCTCATTGGCTCTGATTGGGTCAGGGTCCACCCCTAGGAGAGGGTCAGCCTGGGTCTGAGGGGTGGGGAACTCAGGGGACAGCTGTGGGCACAAAGGGAGTAGGAACAGAGGCTAGGACCCCAAACAAGATGCACTTGTGTGTGTGCACAGGTGTGTGTGTGTGTGTGTGTGTGTGTGTGTGTGTGTGTGAGTGTGTGTATGCAAATGTATGTGTGCATGTGTGTGAAGTCTAGAAAACATTTGCCAAAACATTTACCGTGATGCTCTCTCTGGAGAGTGGAATAAACTGTGATTTTCCTTTTGTTTTCTGTACCTTTCCATTTTACTTTGATTTTTTTTTAAAGATTTTTATTGGGGAATTGCAGGGATGCGAACAGTGCTGGGGAATTGGGGGAAGGGGAACAGACAAGTTGCTGTCGTTTTGTTCTTTAGTCTAGTTGTGGAGGATGTTGCTTCACTGGCCCAAGTTGGCACCATCATTGCGCTCTTCCCGGGTGAGGCAGATCAGTCGCCGGCCTCTGGATGGCCGCTCACTGCAGCTGCTGGCCGTTCACGCTAGCTGCTGGCTACACACGGTAGCCCATGGCAACCCACTGCCCCAGGGGCTGTAGCCTACGCTATCGCCAGCGACTCATGGCAGCCCAGCTCCAGGTTGAGCTGTTGTTCAGCGTCTTAGCTGTGGAGGGCAGTGTCACTGGCTTTCAAATGTGGGATCTGAACCGGGGCCTTTGGCATCCCAAGCCAGTTCTTAACCATCGCGCCACTCGGCCGGCCCTACTTTGATAATTTTTAAAAAGCTATTATGCCTCTCTCCTGTGTACAGACAGCAAGTAAAAGGGTGTGGATCAGGTGGGTCCGAGGGGACCCCCTGAATGCAAAGAGAGTAATTGTTTTTAAATAGAAATCAATGCTGAATGCACATGAGTACATTTATGGAGTTGAAAAAGTTTCTTCATAAGTTGAATATGCTCCCCAGAGCCATAAAGAGAGCACCCCTTCTCAGTGGAAACCAGCTCACCTACTCCAGCCCTGAAAAGTCTCTCCCTCCCTTAGAAGGAAGAAGAATTAGCATGACTAATTGGGCCTACTATGTGTCAGGCCCAATACAAAGGGCATTATACACACAGTCTAATGTAAACCCATAGCACTTGTGGTTACCATCATTTGTTTGGCAAACAACGAAGTCTCCAGAAGCGCTATTTAACTGCCACACTGTTCGTAAATGGGAGTCCATGACTTGTCTCTCCATAAAGATCCTTGAGAGGAAGAAACACTCTTTATTCATTTTTTTTTTTTTTTAGCTGGGCCATCCTGCTACCTGTTGGCAGCTCAGCTCGGGCTGTGAATCAAACCAGGGACCCTGTTGCTCAGAGCTCAAACTCTTGAGCGAGCGCTTAACCAACTGAGCCACTCGGCCGGCCCTCTTTATTCATTTTTGTATGTCCCTCAAACCCTGACACAGGGCTCAAAATTTTTGCTGATCATTAGAATCCTCTTCCTGTCGTCAGTGCTTCTTGGGCTCCATAGAGGATGATCCCTAATACCAAAGGTTTCACCAGCTCATTGATGCACATACCTTTGGCTAAGAAATTGATGAGTTTAGTTCAAATTAAAGGGGAGGAGAAGAGAAAAAAGATTAGGTCATTCTCCCTTGTTGGCAGGAAGTCATCACTTTGAAGAGCTGTCCTAACACTCACGGGGCCTTCAGAAAATAGGACATTGGACAGGTTGACTTTGACCAGGAACAGGAGGTTAGAAAAGGTCAGAGTTAGGGGTGGCTAGAGCCAACAC
Organism: Hipposideros armiger; assembly: GCF_001890085.2. NCBI lineage: Eukaryota > Metazoa > Chordata > Mammalia > Chiroptera > Hipposideridae > Hipposideros > Hipposideros armiger. The sequence goes on along the minus strand of NW_017731766.1, from coordinate 1,458,122 downwards.
AAGAACATTGAGACCTGGGGAAGGGGTTAGAGTTGAAAGGCAGGGAGGGTTACATAGAAGAGAATGGATCCCCAACATATAATTCACTGCCAAACAGACTAAAGAAATAGAGAGTCGAAGAGACAGACAATTAAAGAAAGCAAACCTCCTCCTACACAATTTTGCCTTCAGGAAGCTCTGGTTTCAGGGATGGATGGGCAGCTGGGATCAAATGGTCTGGGCCAAAAACAATATAAAAATCCTCTATATATCTAAAAGGAGAAAGTTCACCGAAAGACAGATGTTTCACAAATTTTGCTTTATTTTGACTTTCAGTTAAGGCTGAAATCAACCTGCCCTTTTCATTCATTCATTCATTCATTCAAAATCTAATAAATATTTATTGAGCACCTACTATCCATCCATCAAACACTGAGCTAGGCCCTTGGATGAGCAAAAAGAAACACTGTCCCTGCTTTCATTGAGCCTGACATCTAGGGAGGGAAGCAGATATTGATCCAATAATCACATGGGGGTGTGTACCTACAAACCAGGGCAAATGCTGTGCAGGAGAGGGATGTGGTTTTCTGAGAGCAGAGTAAATAGGAACTTCACCTAGACTGGGGTGGAGAGAAACAAGGTAGTCTCCCCTGAGGAAGTGACCCCTGATTGGAGGTGTGAAGAACTGGTAGGCCCCTGGCAAGGAATCAGTCACAGCAAGTGGAAGCCAAAGTCATTTTTAATGGGTCCAGCCGAGGCAAGACTAAAAGGATTAATCCTCAGAAAACCTGGGTTTAAGACTTAGACCCTGCAAGGACTCTCTCTATGAGACATTCAGCCAAGTTGTTTGCACTTTCTGGGCCTTCTGTAAAATGGGGATGATGAGCTAAAGCGAGGTTTCTCAGAATGTCATCTTTCGGTCTGCCGTAGAACCATTTGGGTGACTTGTGAAAAATAAAAATTCCTGGACCACACTTCAGACATGTGATCAAAATATCTGGGGCTGGGACCCAGGAATCTGCATTTTAAGACCCCCTCTAAGTGATTCATGCCCAAGGAAGTTTGGGCATCCCTGGCTACGTGGGCAAAGCTTTGCCTGCTCAATATTCCCTCCTTAGTAAATTCCTAGGCTCCCAAGGGAGCACTGTACCCAAGAAAGGGTACAGTGGGCAGTTCCTCAGATTGAGCGAAGGAGTCTTCTCAAGTTTCCAGGTGACAGCAACTCTCACACCTGGAGCTGGTTCAGCTATTTTCAGGACAAGTTCCCTAGCTTGACTTGAGAGAAAACACTTCCTGACTAAATACGTTTTTTCTTTTGACTTCTCCACCCAGTCCCTGGAATTTAACTGAAAGTAGCTGTATATTCACTGAGGTCTGTTCCCGGCCCTTTTCCTCCTTGCCTTCTTCCCCTTCTTGTGGATCTGGACCTCTCTACAGTATTGGAGTATTGGGGGCCGGTGAGGTTTCTCCTGTGCCCCCTCTTCCTTCCCTGCCTTTCTAGGGCATGAATGGGCGGCCTCTGATGTGATGGTTTATAGCCCATGAGCTTCTTCGGCCTGATTCACAAGGAAAATCCCTGTTGACACTAATTGTACCCGTGGCCAAGAATTATAAGCTGAGAGCCTGCCACCTGCCTGCTAGACCAAGCTGTTTCTCTGCCTCCTCACAGCGAGCTCACAGGGCCCGCTGCCCACCACGCCCCACTCCCAAAGCCCACCAACACCCCCTCTGACGTAGCCTCCACCCTCACTAAGAGTTCTCTGCGTGAAGAAATATTTCCAGCAAGCCCTGGGCTCTCTGGACGTGACAGAGTCAGTTTCAGACTTTGTATCTCAGAGCCCAGATATCTTCCTTCTGCCTGCCTGATAGATTCATGGGTTAAAATGAGATGGTGCGTGGAAAGCCCATACACAAGCCGAGCACACAGTACGATCTCAGCAAATGTTAGCTATTGTTATTTGTATCATTGTTATTCTTCTGGCCACTGTTTGTTTCGGGCTATCAGGGAAAAGGAAGGAATCAGTTACATCAATTGGCAAGTAAAGGGCTAGAAGTGTCACTGAGAGTCACTAAGAAAATCTGCACCTTTGTACTCCAGATACTGAGAAATCTGTTATATGTTTTTGTGATTATACACAATATCAACAACATAGTTATTGAGAGCTTTCTAGGTGCCAAAATCCCATGTAATCCTAACAACAACTCAATGGGGTAAATATTGTTAAAATATCCGTTTTTGTAGATAAACAGATAGGAGCTTAAATAAATGAAGTAACTTGCACAAGGTCACAAAGCTAGAAAGTGCCAAGAACTAGAATTTGATCTGATGTTTAATAAGCTACTTCCTGAGGCCTGACTGGCATCTCGTATGCTGTCTTTGGAGACTTTATCTGCTCGCTCGCTCGCTCTCTTGCTCTCTCTCTCTCTCTCTCTCTCTCTCTCTCTCTCTCTCTCTCTCTCTTTCTCTTTCTCTCTGTGTGTTTTTCTCTGAGACAGACAGCAGTTGGTTACCATCAGGGGATCAATAGCCTTCGCAACCTTTAGGACAATTATCAGATCAGATCTCCCATTCTTCTTGGAAGAGTTGAGACTCAGGCTGACACAAGCCCTTGAGCTTCCCAGGGAGGAGTTAGGAAGAGAGTGTAATCCTCTGACCCCGCCCCAGAGAAGAGTCCATGTTTGCGCTGTGCAGTAGCCCATGGCCCCAAACAACGCCTGCCTCTCTCAGTCCATGTCCCTGGCCTGCTGAGGTTTGCCCAGAAATTCCTATAGTTTTGTTTAGCAGTAAGGTCAGCCCGCAGCCAAATTTGGGTTATTTGGAAATTGAAAAGTATCAGTTTTACGTCAAACTGCCTCTGCTCCAATCCCATCTCTGGGTAGTCTTGGGCAAATTAATTAATCTCTCTTATCCTCAGTGTCCTCACCTGCAAATTGGAGCCAACAATGTCTGCCACAAAAGTATTGTTTGAAGGATTACATGAGATTGCACCTGTGAATTAGTTTAGCACAATACCTGGTGCATGACTGCACTCAGTCATAGTTAATTATTATATAGAGGGCCATAGAAGAGGGCAGTACCTATCTTTCAATGGATAGCACTCCAAAGGGGAGGGGCAATATTTGGAGACCCCTCCAGGAACTTGCAATTCACACCATGCAGCTAACTGCCATTATACCAGCTTGCTCCTGTCTCGAAGTTTCCACAAAACCTTCCCCTTGCCCCACCCCCGAGCACTTACCAGGGCAGTCCCACAAGAGGTAGAAAAACCAAGGCTCCCCCTCCTTCTCCCCTCATCTCCTCAGGACTCCCGAGGCACCCTTCCAAATCCTCCAGTTTGGTGTCCAGTAAACAGCTGAGATACGCTGGGCATTTCCTGTCCCAGCATTCCTCAGTCCACGATGGAGATGGGCAAAGAAAACCACCTCCTTCTCTCCCCCTTCCCTCCTTTGCCATGCCCACAGGCCCCAAAGTGATGCCACACACCATTTCCCAAGCATGCCCACCCCACGCCCAGGGTCCTACCCTGTCACCTCGCCAGAGAATGAGATGAGAAGGCAGAAATCATCCGCTGACATCACTTCCTTGCCTTGCTCCCCAGAGGCTTGGTGTGTCCTCTCCAAAGCGGGGCTCTAACACTTTATCCAGATACAATTTTTAGATGCCCCCAAGGAAAAAGGTTCCCAGCACTTCCTTTAGACCTTTCTGAACTTGGTGGCCACCACAAGTGAAAATCCCCTCCTAAAGGGTCAGCTTCAGAGAGCACAAGAGAGGAAGAAGACGGATGAAGAAATTTGAGACCTATGCCATGTACTTATTTGCTTCCTTATTTAACTCACATCCCTGTTTAATGTCAGACACAATTCTCTTTATTCATCTTAGACCACAAACTCCGGGGGGACAAGAAAGGCCAGCGCCCATTCACTTCATTCTCTTCAAGTTCTGCTCCATGATGAATGGGGAACCACTGGGATAAGTCTGTTGCCCAAGACTGAAAGAGGTTACACGGAGATAGAGCTAACAAGCTACAGGCCCAGCAAACAAAAATAAGAAGTAATAGGGTGAAGATCAATTAATCAGGGGGCCCTGCCAGGAACTTGGCACTGAGGAAGCCCCTGTAAGGAATTCAGGGAAAGTGTGGAGAAAAGTGACACGTCCACAGCTTTCAGTAGGTTCTCAAGAAGGTCTAGGACCCAAAAAGGTAGAGAACCACTGGTAAGGGGTAGCCCTTTGCCTTATGAAGTTTGGAGGGGGAGAAACAAGATTAAGGCGTATAAAATCACAGAGGACATCGATATAATATCAGTAGCTGTTTGGGGTTGTGTTCTTTATGTGCCAGGTCCCAACTCAAGCATTACAGACTATAGCTCCTTTAATTCTCACAACCACCTAGTATGTGCATTCTCTCAAGAAACTAAAAGCATTATCCCCAGGTCTCAGATGAAAACATGGAGTCTGAAAAAGTTTATGTAGCTTGCCCAAGGTCACACATCTGGTCAACTAAAGCTGGAAGTCAAACTCAGAACCTGCACCAGGCTGCAAAAACAGATGATAGCAGTGGCAAAAAAAAAAAAAAAAAAAAAAATTTATGGGGGTGGAATCAAATCTCCAAACTATCTACCTACTCTGGCTCTGCCTTAAGCAAATCCCTTCCCCTTTCTGGGCCTTTGTGTCCCTGTGTGTAAAATAAGAGGCATGGACTAGATCAAAAGTCAACAAACAGTTTCTAACAAGGATCAGAGATCAAATATTTTAGGCTTTGCAGGGCACACGCCTCTGTTGCAGCTACTCAACCCTGCCATTGTAGCATGAAAGCACCCATAGACAATGAGCAAGCAAATGGGCATGGCTGTGTTCCAATAAAACTTTATTTACAAACATGAGCACAAGGCTGGATTTGTTCCTCGGGCTATAGTTTGCTAACCCCTGGACTAGATGCTTTCTGGTGTCTTTCTGATTCTGATATTTCACAAGTGCCTGATCCTAACTATAGCAGTTGTAGCCTTGAAAAGTCAGTGGTAAGAAGCCTATTGCCATAAGCTTTGTTTCATTATGTTTTGCTTTAACCTTTAATGGGTTCACAAAATGTGATTAGAAAGTAAATTCTGGCAGTGGCAACACAAAGGCAGCTTGGGAGAGCTTCAGCGCCAGTAAAATCCCTATCAGCTCCCTGCTCCTGGTCTTTGATGTGGACAATGACCTCTGTCTTGTGGAGGACACTGTGCAAACACAGCTGCACACGCACCTTCAAACCAGATCACAACCTAGAGACCCTTTCTAGATGAATTTGGGGGTCACCGCAGATCCCTGGGCAAAGCCCACAGACATAAAGAGACAGCCAGAGTCATTCAAAAAAATGGCACGGGCCCATCCCCAAACTCCACAGCACCGGTTGGTATTGGCAACCTGTCTACCTTGTCCCACCAGAGGAGCTGCTGGGGCCTCAGGGAGAATGGACCCGTTCTCCAGTTCCAGAGTCAGTGGGTTTTTCCCATTCTACACCCCCGCGCCCTGTGCCCTCACACCCCAGCCCCCAACTAAAGGCTCTCCCCAAATAGGTAAAATGAATTCAGCCCCTGGATGACTTGGCAATTAACCTTCACCAGCCTCCTGCAAAGGGCTGCTCCTGAGTTGTCTACCTCACCGGGAAAGGCTGTGCTCCAGGAATTTCTGGGTTGGGGGAACCTGTGCTCAGCAAAGATTGACAAATTGTAATTACCAGAGAGAAAAGCAAGTTTGCCCAGAGGGAGCTGAAATCCCTCACTCCATGGAGCCTCCGACCTGCTGCTTTTGGAGGAAGAGGGAAAGCCTCTGCTGGAGCCAGCGTCCCCTGCCCAGGAGAAAGGGGACTTCTTGTGGCTCCCGACTGAGCTACCACAGAGGCAAAACTTCTCCTTCAAGTCCCCGGAAACCCCAGAGGAGCACACAAAGCAGATGCCTCCCACCTCCAATGCTTTTTTTCATTTTTAGTCTCTCACTGGGTGCTTTGTATTCCAGCTGTGCCAGCTGTGCCACCACTCTGAGACTCAGTTTCCTCATCTAAAAAATGTCAATAAGAATAGCATCCATCTCATAATATTATTACCAGGATTAAATCAGATAATGTCCATACGGCATTCTGGGCACAATGCCTATCACCTAGTCAGCACTTAATAACTAACTCTTAGCTGATAGTGTTACGATTACACTGTGCTAGGCACTTTATGCACACGATTGCATTTAATCCTCACCTCAGCCTGATGAGAAACTATTATGATCTTCATTTAACAGATGAGAAAACCGGGGCTCAGAGCAGTTAGGTGACCTGCCCAAGGACACACAGCTAATAAATCAGTGGAACCAAGACATTACACCCAGGTCTGTTTGATGCCAGAGTTCAGACTCTTCATCACTTTACTGTCCTGGCCAAGGTCACATTCATAGCTATTCAATGAGGTAAGCAGGATTAGAATGCAAATCAGCTCTCCAATCCTGGGCAGCCCAGGAGCTGGCCTGGAAGGCAAGGAGGCCTGAACTGGGGAGATCCTCTGCAGGACCTCCTCCCCAGGCAGCTCTGCTTTGCCGTGTCCCCCACCCCACCCCCACCCCGACCTCCGCCTCCCTCAGGAACCCGATCACATTCTGTCTTCCGCTGTAATTTCCTTCAGGGCGAACACTGAACCTTCTGCCACCCTTTTTTTTTAATAAAAAAAAAATATCAGTCTGGTGTAGAGAGAAGGATACAAGCTTTTGGAGCCAAACAACAATGCTTTGAATACCAATGCTGCTTACTCGCTGAAGGGGCTTGGCCATGTCACAGAACCTCTCTGAGCCTCAGTTTCCTCACAGGTAAAATGGGGATAATTCCTACCTAGCGTTGTTGTGAAGACTTGGGTACACGCACACGGAGTACCAAGCACACTGCCTGGCACATACTAGGTACTCTCTGAAGGGTGCTCTACCATCCTCAGCGCCAAGCTCAGTGCTAGGTTATTGTTTGCCTGATTTAATTCATCTCTGATTCTCCCACAGCACCTAGCATGGTGCTTTACGCAGAGTAGATGCTCCTATATATATGGCCGCCTGAATTGAAAACTGGAGAGAGCTAGAAAGGAGGAGCCACACAAAGCCGCATGATCACATGAGAGAGCTCTCCTCCCATAGGCCCTCTAAGCAGATCTGTGACTCTCCCATTGCCTCGCTCTCCTCAGAGGTCAAACTCAGTGGCAGCTTCTCCTAGAGAACTCACAGAAATGGGAGTTCGCAACATCAGAGGTTTCTAATGTAATCAGGCGGATAATGAAAAGGACGTCTTCCCCAAGCTTTGAGTGAGTCAGAGTTCTGTGCTTAGCTTTGCCCCAGGGAGTACCGAGAAAATAAAATATTGTCTGTATCCTCATGACACCTAAACAAACGGTCAATTCCATGGGTCAAATATCAGCCCGCCGTGTTAAGAGGCATCTCCAGTGAAGGACGGGAAGGAGCATTAGCAAAGGTTAGTGGGGTCCTGGTACGTGGCTGCTGTGAAGGCTAATACCTATTGGCCTTACGGTGGGATGTTGTTTTGTCCTCATGAAAGATACTGGTAAATGACAACACGTCTGAAATCTATGAGGATTTCGAAACTTGTGACTCGATAATCCCTTCCACATCCTGACACCTGAATCAAGACATAAGTTTTCATCAAGGTATCAAATAGTCTCACTCGTAACAAGTATAAACCGACTCTGAATCTCAGACTTGCTCTTTTTCTTTTCCTGGCCTTTTGCCACCATCGAAAAATGCCTGATAGGCTGCGTGTTCGCACTGCAGCTGGTGACTGTGATTATGTAGAAACCGACTCCATAAATTCAATGGTGTGTTGCTGGCTATTCCATAGCTGGTGAGATTGGTGCCCAGGGAAGTGGGACACGGGCTGCCATGATCCAAATGCAGGCTCGGAACTTACTCTTCACTCTGTCCCCGGGTTTCTCTCCCACCTCCCTGCCTTCGTGTTGATCGCCAGCTTTCCGACAACTTACTGGCATTCCCTTCCTCCTCCCACTCCCCCTTGGGAATAAACCAGTTCAAAAGAAGCACCATCGTCCTAGACTTGAAGCTACGTGAGAATGGTGGGAACCGAGTGTGCAACACTTCACTCCTCCCACCATTGTGGACGGTGTGTGGGCGAAGGGGCAGCAAGTTTGCCTTCAGAGGCCACTTTATCCAGCAAGGGAAGCCTTGATCACCTAGAGCTAGAAGACCTCAAAAGACCATCTGGCCCAGCCCCCATCTCCAGACAGATTCGTGGCCGAAGCTACCCAGGACCAAGGACAATCTTCCCTTTTCATAAGGACCCTTGGCAGAGGCTGTCCACACTGTCCCCGTCTCACACCCCAATGTGTAAGTCATGAGTAGCTGACAGACAGGACAGAGGCGGGAGCACTGCTCTGTGGGCCAGGGAAACTGGTTCACAACCAGCTCTGCAGCTGACTAGCTGTGGGAGCTTACCGATTCCCTCTGCCTCCTGGACCACCTCCAAAATGGGGAGATGGGCAAGCGAGGGTTCTAATGGCTCTTTAAGCGCTAACTCACTATAAACCTGTGAATCTCTTATGTTAAAATCTTCAAAAACAACTTAAGCCTGTCTTATTGAAAAAAAAAAATTATTTTCAGAGATGTCTCTACCACAGATATCTTAATCTCAGGGGACCTCTTGAAATTGTGTATTCGGTGCATTTTGGGGAGTCTGTGCATTTTGGTAGAAGACTAAAACCTCAGATAGGTGTGTGACAACCAACTGCCCCACCCCACCCCCCCAAAAAAAAACTAAACTAAAAATAGGTTCAGAGTCTTCTTCTAGGTTGAGGAGCTTAAATGTAAATCACCCTGAGTGACTTCCTGGTTCCCAGGTCTGAATATCAGGTTATAGTGATTCCCAAGGGAAGGGGTAGGGAACCCTAAATGCAGGTTTCTGGGTAGGAGTAAAAGAAGACATTACTAGGCTGTACTTTTCTCTCTCTGGCTGTCACTACCCATTGCTCTGCCACACGTCTACTAGCCACATGACCTCAAGAATATACATACGCTCTCTGAATCATGATTTTCTCATCTGCCAATGGAGAATGGCTATGCTGCTCTCAAAAGGTTGTTGTGAAGAATTTAAAAATGAGTAAATGCTTGGCTATCGGTAAGGAGCTCAAGTTAGTAGCTCAGGGTTTCAAAACTGACTACTTGGAAGACAATAATAATCAATCTATAATAATCAATCTGCCCCTTCTTCAAATTTAAATTGGTACAGTCACTATAGAAAACAGTATGGAGGTTCCTCAAAAAGTTAAAAATAGAACTATAGTATCATTCAGAGATCCCACTTCTGGATATGTATCCAAAGCAAATGAAAATAGGATCTCAGAGGGATAACTGCATTCCATGTTCATTGCAGCATTATTCACAATACACAAGACATGGAAACAGCCTAAGTGTCCATCAACCAATGGATGAATAAAGATGTAATACACACACACACACACACACACACACACACACACACTAGGATATTACCCAGCCATGAGAAAAAAAGGAAATCCTGCCATTTGCAACAATATGGATGAAACTTAAGGATGTTATGCAAGGTGAGATAAGTCAGACAGAGAAAGACAAATACTGAATGATCTCACCTCTATGTGGAACCTAAAAGAGCTGAACTCATAGAAACAGAGTTGAGTGGTGGTCACCAAGGGTTGGGGGAATGGACTAGAAAGTTGTTGGTCAAAGGGTATAAAACTTGCAGTTATATGAGTAAGTCCTGGCGATCTAGTGTACAGCATGGGGATTATAGTTAATAACACTGTATTATTATATGCTTGAAAGTTTCTAAGAGAGTAGATCTTAACAGTTCTCACCACAAAAAAGAAATGGTACTCATGTGATATGATTGTGATGGTGATGGAAGTTATTTGCTAACTTTATCATAGTAATCATTTTACAATGTGTAAGTGTATCAAATCAACATGGTATATACCTTGGGGCCGGCCGAGTGGCTCAGTTGGTTAAGAGCTCGCACAAGAGTGCGAGCTCAGCAACAGCAGTTTGATGCCCCGCCTGAGCTGAGCTACCGCCGAGCTGCCAACAGGTGGCAGGATGGCTCAGCTAAAAAAAAAAAAACATGTTAAATACCTTAAATTTACACAATGTTATATGTCAATTATATCTCAATAAATTGGGGGGGGGGAGTTCACTCCCTACCTTGATTCTGGGGGAAAGGTGTGACTCAGCAGCTAAGTCAGTGGTCAACTTTGGATAGACCCACAGTTGGGTTCCAGTCCCAGCTCCTCTCCTTGATGGCTGTGCGGACTTGGGCAAAGAGTTAAAGTTCGCTGTACCTTGGTGTTTCAGCCACAAAATGGAAAGAATGATGAGAATAGTCCTTTCATAAGGTCGTGAGAAGGTGCAAAGAGTACTTAACTTAGCACACTGTCTGGGACATACCAAGTGCTGGAGAAATCTTAACAACATCAGGCACTCCCTCGGCGTCTTTCGGCCCATATCTTCTCTCCTAAGTACCAGTCACCCACCTTTGGGGGTGTGTCCCTATAGCTGCACCTCCAACATGCGTATCAGGCAGAAGAGGGGGAGGGGGGAATCAACAAATAATCCAGATTTCCTAAGTCCCTTCCCCCGACGCCTGGAAGTCTCTTGCTCCCACACCCCCACCTCTGCCACCCTCGCCCCCAGATGGCCCACGGGCTTGTTACTCATTTCTTTCAAGGTCTTGATTCAAATATCACTTCAGTGACATCAAGCACCCGTTTAAAATTTTAAATGCCCCTTTCCCCTCCCCTCCCCCCCCACACACACCATTTCCCTCTCCTTGCTTTATTCTCTCTGTTATACCCATAGGCATAGGACACGCCTCAGAATGTGCTCACTTATTTTATTGTCTGTCTCCTCCCACCAGAATGTAAGCTCCTGGAAGACAGGGATCTCTGTCCGCTTGCTTCACCTGCTATGCCCACAGCACCTAGAACAGGACCCAGGACAGACAGTGGGAACGCGGTTAACAATCTGTTGAATAAATGTGAATGAGTGTCCCAGTGAGTGAGTGAGTGAGAGTGAGTGAGTGAGTGCAGCCTTATTTTTATTTTCACAGGGAGGTAAAGGATTAGGGTTGGTCTCAGATATAACTCAAAGCCCTCTCATCTGCCTAACCTTGGAATTCTTTTTCTTTTAGGTACCGCACAAGTTGCATATGCCCCTGAATCCGTGGGCTGACTCCAAACGACCCCCTGATTAGAGGTAAGCACCCCCACCCCGCTTTTGAAAGTGAAGAGTGAATATAGGCGGAGAAAGGATCCCAGCCACTTTGGGGTGGGGGACAGGGGGATCCCCATGCTCAGGTGACTCTTCCTACCTCCTTCCACAAGGCTTGCCCTGGGGTGGCTGGGGCGCGGCCGGCCTGTGGCTGACCAGGGTGGCGGCGTCGGGGCTGGTGGCGCCTTCGCTGGACCCGCATTGCCCCCTAGTGCCGCGCGGAGTCAGGGCGCCGGGCTCCCCCGCCTGATGTCACCGCCGTGCAGTCAGCCCAGAGGCGGCTCATTGAAAGCAGACCCTCCTCGGCGCTGGCTGAGCAGAGGCGCCGCTGTCCGCAGACCTGCTGCGGGCCGGGCTGAGCCGGGCGCCCCCAGCCCGCCGCTCCTCCTCCCGCCGCTCCCCCGCGAGCCCGGCCCGAGCGCCTGACGTGGACCATTAACTTGGAGCTGCCGCCTCGTCCCCTCTCTCCTCCCTCTGACAGGCGAGCGCGCGGCGCGGTGCAGGAGACGTGCTGCCGGGCTGGGCTGTTGGAGGAGATGACCCCTCGCCAGCAGGGCACCGCAGGGACAGAGACCACCACGGGGGAGGCAAAGTTTCGGGGCAGCTGAGGAGCCTTCGCTGCAGCCCTTCCAGCCCTATCCACCCCCTGGCTATGGAGGGCGGACTCTAAAATGAATCCCGATCTGGACACCGGCCACAACACATCAGCACCTGGCCACTGGGGAGAGTTGAAAAATGCCAACTTCACTGGCCCCAACCAGACCGCGAGCAACTCCACACTGCCCCAGCTGGACATCACCAGGGCCATCTCCGTGGGCCTGGTGCTGGGCGCCTTCATCCTCTTTGCCATCGTGGGCAACATCTTAGTCATCTTGTCTGTGGCCTGCAACCGTCACCTGCGGACGCCCACCAACTACTTCATCGTCAACCTGGCGATTGCCGACCTGCTGCTAAGCTTCACCGTGCTGCCCTTCTCGGCTGCCCTGGAGGTGCTGGGCTACTGGGTGCTGGGCCGCATCTTCTGCGATATCTGGGCCGCCGTGGACGTCCTGTGCTGCACCGCCTCCATCCTGAGCCTGTGCGCCATCTCCATCGATCGCTACATCGGGGTGCGCTACTCTCTGCAGTACCCCACGCTGGTCACCCGGAGGAAGGCCATCTTGGCCCTCCTCAGCGTCTGGGTCTTGTCCACGGTCATCTCCATTGGGCCTCTCCTTGGGTGGAAGGAGCCGGCGCCCAAGGATGACAAGGAGTGCGGGGTCACGGAAGAACCCTTCTACGCCCTCTTCTCCTCGCTGGGCTCCTTCTATATCCCTCTGGCGGTCATTCTGGTCATGTACTGCCGCGTCTACATCGTTGCCAAGAGGACCACCAAGAACCTGGAGGCCGGGGTCATGAGGGAGATGTCCAACTCCAAGGAGCTGACCCTGAGGATTCACTCCAAGAACTTTCACGAGGACACCCTCAGCAGCACCAAGGCCAAGGGCCACAACCCCCGGAGTTCCATAGCTGTCAAACTTTTTAAGTTCTCCAGGGAAAAGAAAGCCGCCAAGACCTTGGGCATAGTGGTCGGTATGTTCATCTTGTGCTGGCTCCCCTTCTTCATCGCTCTGCCGCTCGGTAAGTTGGGGACTGGTTGGAGGGGGAGGAGGGGGGCCCTGGGCGGTTTCCCATCTTGGGTTTACTGGTGAGCTCGCCGTAAAGTTTTTTTTGTGGGTTTCGTTCTTTTCTATGCACTCTGTGTGTGTTTAGAGATTGTAGAATATTATTTGTTCTGCAAAGGCTTTGCAGATTGGGTCGCTGGCTAAGAACCAACTCAGGTGATAGTGGAACATGCTAAGGTACTAGTCACTCGAAATAGAAACACGGGAGGAAAATCTGGTATGCAGAAATGACTCATGCAACAGCCTTAGTTTAATAATTTAAAAGGCCACTGGACTTGCACATCACACCAGCGTGATTTCAGTAGTAATGATGTGCCAGCTAAGGCAGCGTCACGAATGCAGCATACAAAGTAGTTTGTAGTTACCGCAGACGCGGCATTTGGGAAGCAGGGAGCTTGTACACAGAAAGGCAGTTTTCATTCAGCATTTCCAGGGCGCTTGCAGAGGCTGCGTTCTTCCCCTCCTCCCTTCACCACTTGCTGTCACCTCGGTGCAATCCCTTCATTTTAAGTTAATAAGTGCATTTTACAGCCACAGTACCCCAACTAGCCTTTAAGTTAGCCAAAGCCTGAGGTTGGAAAAACAGAGAAGATAACCAGAAGGTTACACATTCTCAATTTTCACCCCCAAATGTTCCTACTCTGGTGATTTATGAAATGCCCAGAATTAAATTACAGTTATCCCTCACCTTCAGCTGCCAGGCACCAGATCCTGCTAGGATGAAATTAAGTCCCTCCCCTCCTATAAAAAACGTGTCCATCTTCCTGTGTTAGGTGGTCCTAATGAGTTGTTCAAAAGGTTACCTGACTGATTTCTTCTAGGAAAGAAAGGGTCTGGTTAGGAGGCAAATCTAGAGGAGGGTACATGATGGTGATCTGCTGTCTGCATGGCTTGGGAAACACCTGTCCCTCCTCTGAGGCACTGATCTGCTTTGATGTCGTCTCCTATCCCTGGGGGACACTCCAGAAAATGAATGGAGGGAGGTGATCGTAGCATGGTCATGTGCCGTAATATCAGGAGAGGTATACCGGCTGCTACGTGCATGGACCGCACACACCCTCCATCCACCCCAGGGGCTCGGTTAGAACCCAGCCCAACCAAATTCCTCAAGTAACTACAATTCTGAAGACACACTGCTTTCAAGAGAAAGGGGCAAATGGGGGGAAACAAAGCAAACTGATGTCAGGAGTCTCCATTTAAAAAAGATAAAGACAAAAAAAAAAAAAAGGCTGTTTAACCTGCTCACCATTTTGTCGTTTCTAAGGCAGGCTAATGCCTGTGGGAAATATTTTTAGTGTTAAGTGGAAAGGTTTTGAAGCTCTGCCCCTCCAGGAGTGATCACATCCCACTGCAGAGAAGCCTTCTTTTCTTTCCCAAGGTCTCAGGGGCCTTTTGCAGGCCTGTTGGGTTAAAGTGGATGACAGTTCACACTGTATTGGATCATACAAAGATCATGGTTGTACGTTGAACTGATTTGGCTACTTGTTAGCTAAGTGACCTTGTGGGCCTCCGTTTCTTCGTCTGTAAAATAGAGCTAATTACTATTTGCTCCATGGAGTTTGCACGAATGCATGGAAAGGACTTAATACAATGTCTGGTGCATAGCAAATGCTCGAGGAAAGTTAGCCATTAGTACTACAAGCCAACACCCCCACACACACCCCCGGCTATAACTCTGTGTTTTCTCCTTCTTTACTCATTTGCCAAACCCACACCTGTTCCTAAAGGCTCAGGAGAGAGCTGAGCCTTTCTTCCTCCTGCACCTGCCCACTGGCCTGCAGAGGCTGCATGACCAGAGTATCCTCAGGAAGGAGGAACCACTCCAAATAGGTGACAAGGCTGCCAGCGTGTCGAAATGGAAACAGCACTGCTCTGGGGGTCAGGAGCAATCCTGGGCGATCTTTGCCATCAGTCAGCTCTGTGCCCTTAGGCTTGTTGCTTTACCTCCCTGGGCTTCAGATCTCACTTCCAAAGAACCAGAAGGTTGGGCTAGATCAAGGGCTCTCAAACTTTAGTAAGGATCAGACTCATCTGTGGAACCTGAGAAACATTCAGCCCCTTGGGCCTGCCCCATAGAGACCCTGACTCGGTAGACCAGATGGACCCCAGGTGATCCTGAAGAGATGGTGTACAGACCAGGCTTTGAGAATCGATGGTCAGAGGACCTCTCAGCTTCCTTCAGGCTCCAGCCTCCTGGATGCCACGGTTTAAAATGCTGCAAAGCTTAGCCCTTCCCCAGTCACGCAGTGGTGCAGGATGATGTGGCTTCTCTCTGGGTCCTGCTGGTCAGGCCCACTCTCAGTTTCTTCTCACTCACACTCTCTCCACTTTCCCCTCTTTCTGTGTATGTCTTCCTGAGACCTCATCCCCCTAACCTCCCAGGGCCTTGGCTTCCACGCCATAGAAAGGAAGGCGTTCTTGCCACCATGTTGGTATCAGAGCTTGTTTCTCCTCTCTTTGCCATGAAAACTTTCTGAGAACCCATGCTGTTGTCTCCTGGAGATGTCCCACTGTGCTCTCCCAGAGCCAACCCCACCCCTACCCTTCTCCCCTGGAAACCCAAGCCTTGGCAGGTGAGGAATATGGACTCGAGGCCTTGGGTTGGGGACGGACTCCAAGAGGTACAGAAGAGCTTCCAACTGAGAAGGTGCTTGATTAACGTGCTCTTCATAGTTTAGCAAGAGCATCCAAGCAAAGCCAAGGTGTAGGCTTCTACTTCCTGCGAGTTCAAATAACACCCAAATACAACTAGCATGATGTAGAACAAAATAACTCCTTTGGAATCTGAAGAACATTCCAAATTCTAAATTTTCCATGAAAGACTTTTTACTCATAAGAGGGAAAAGCAGATGTGGGAGAGACAGTGGTTGGAGAACGGAAGTGCAGGTAGATGTAACTTCCAGTTGGCGATGGACTTCCAGGGGCCTGGATGGCTGGAGATTTCCATTGCCCTGTTTGTCTTCTCTGTGGGAGAGAAGGGTTGGGATTCCTCCTAGGAAGGAGGGAAAACAGCCGTGCCCCCTGCAGGGTCCTGCCAGGGGCTCCATTTGTTTACCTTCTTCCCTTATTCTTATTTTTGGGAGCAGGGTTGGGCAGCCTGCAGAGGGGGGCCTCTGGTCTCCTGTGGAGCCCTCCCCACCTGTTACACCCTCCCTACCGTCCTCCCCACCCTTTCCCTGTGGCCTCAGACCAAGTTGGGCCAGGGACCAGCTCTCACTTACTCGGTAGCAGGGATGGACTTCACCAAACAAGGACCTCTTTATTCAGCCCCTGGAAGGAGGCCATGGAGGGACAGGAAATAATTGGAATATAATATAGTGGCACTTCTACTCGATGGGCCATGTGCAAGATGTCCACGGACGCTTCAGCTGCCTGGCATTGTAATGAAGGCCAGCTCCCACCCGGCCGGGGAAGGCCTGGTCAGGGTCTCAGCAAGAGGCTGCTGGGCTATTGAAGGGGGTGCATTGCACTGGGGGGGAGAGATGGGGGAGGGGGGTAGTAGGAAGTGCTGGGAAGCCAACTGGTAGCTGGGCTTAGTACGCTGTTTAGAAAACACTGGAAACTTGCCTCGCTCCAAATCTTTCCTCCGCCTTTTAAAATGCTGAAAGGCACCAGGAAGCCATTATTGAACCAACTGCTTTCCCCTCCAAATAAATGAAGGTCAATTTCAAAGACACAGTTGTGCTCACCATAGTGCTGGAGCCAAATAGGAATTCCTCTCACCATTGATTTGGTCCTCCAGTCCTCTCATTCAAAGTGAATCCCCACCTCCCCGCAAGAGCAGGGAGGGTGAGGGTCTCCGAAACGACTCAGGACAGAGCCACCCCCACAAACACACACTAATCGGAGGTTTCCAAACCCAGGGATTGGAGTTGCTTACAAGGAGAGCAGTTGGTTTGAGTGAGGGGAAATTTTTTACACACAGGGAATCCTTCCTGAAAGAGGAAAATCCTCCTGAAGGAAAATACATTCGACCATTTATGAAATCATTAATAAAGACTTCCTAAAGCACCTACTATGTGCTAAGCACTCTTAATCACTGGTTGGTGGGCCAAAAACAAACATGGCTCCTGCCTACGGGAGGCTTACAGCCTAGTGAGACTGTAACTTGGAACACATCCTATGGGCCAGACATTCTGCTATGCCCTGTATAGACGTTATCTCATTAATCCTCACAGCTACCCCTGACAGGGAACAGGAATTGTTCCCTCTCTACAGATGAATATACCAGAGCTCAGAGAGGTTTGTCTTCTTGCTCAAGACCACACAGCAAGTAAATGACAGAGCCAAGAGTTGAATCCAGATCTGTCAGAACAGGCACATACCTGTTCCACTGCACCCAGGAGAGTCTGGCCTTTTTACTCTCTAGTCCCAACCTACTCTTATAGCAAATGTCCCCCAGGAACCCAGAGCCACCTCGTCAAAAGCTGGTTATTGTACTTCCATTACAAAGCCTGGCCTTCCTTCCACTCTCCATTCACTGCCCCCCCGCCGCCCCGAAAAAATTTCACCCATAAAATGTCAGGGAAGTTCATCCACATTCTAGCTCAGGGCTAGATTCTCTCCACACCTCCTGCGCTGTGTAGGGTTGGGTCTCTCAAGGTTGGACCTTTCCTCACCCCAGCATCTAGGGTGCTAGCTAGCTGTAAGTAAGGATGTATTCATCATGTCCAGGCATTGTGTGGAGACAGTGGTGAGCAGAACCGCTATGTTCCATGTTCTCATAGGATTTAGTTCTAGTGGGGAACACAGATAATTTGAAAAACACATGCATACAAATAAACATGAACACAAATTATGATAAGTGACTTGAAGAAAGGGGGGGGAGGGGCTATTGGAAGTCTATGACCAGAATCAGTATATCACAGGGGACCCTGAGTGACAATTAGACAGAACCCTGAACACTGAACAGTTTGGAGGAGCTAATTCAGTGAAGGGGGCAGGTAGCAGAAGAGGGGTCTGGGCGGAGGGAAAGGCATGCCTGAAAGTCCTGAGGCAGGAGCTGGCGAGGAACTAGAAGAGCCTGCAGAATAGAAGGGAGGCAGGTACAAGTCACAGCTGGAAGTGGGGGCAGAGGCCAGACCATGCAGGAACTTTAAGGCCATAGTAAGGATTTTAGATTTTATCTTACGCTGCATTGGCCGCTACTAAAGGGTTTGAAGCAGAAGAGAGATCGAATCTGGCTGCCATGTGAAACACAGACCAGAGACGGGGCAGTTGGAAGACCACAGTCCCAGTGAGAGCTGGCGGGGACTTAGACCAAGCTGGTAGCTGGGGAGATGAAGAGAAGCAGGCAGGTTCAAGGACTTAGGGATGGGTTGCTGATGATGTGAGATGGTTAGTGAGAACAGGAAATGGGTTTGCAATAACCCTGAGGTTTCTGGGTGATGCAGCTACCATTTGTTGAGATGGGGAAGATGGGGATGGGGATGGAGCTATGAAACACACAGCCAAGAGAATTCGTCCCAGGGTCTTCCTTGGACCCCATTCATCAGGGCCCATAAGACAGCATCCTAGGAATGATCTGACAGACACACTTATGAGTTGAGTAGTCAGAATGTCCCAACCCAAAAGCCAGGAGCCACAACCAACAGCTGACCTAGCTGCTCATCAGAAACACTGGGCAGGGGGCTGTCTTAAAAAGTATAAATTCTTGGGGCCCACTGCAGACCTTTTGCATCAGAATCTCTTGTGGTAAGGCTGAGCATCTTGACTTTTAACAAGTTCCCCCAGGTGATTCTTATGCAGCCAGCATAGATAGCATCCATCCTCCCCCTGCCTGGGAACCCCTTGTATTAACACCCCGTGGAGAGTCCAGAAAGCTTGATTATGCTTCCCCTGGTGCAGCCAGAGCACCCCAATCCTGCCCAGTCCGCATGGAGGAAGGCAGGAAGGCTGACAGGAGGGAAGGTGAATTCTTTAAACTAGAGTCTCCTTGGAGAAGAGGAAGAAAAATGAGCACTGTGAAAGCATCATCTTCAGTGGAGTGTGTGCACTGCTCAACACTGACTGCTCTGTATCGCTCGTAATTCTCACAGTCCCTCTGCAGTGCAAGCTTCGTCATCTCTGTGTTTATAGGTGAGGGAACAAGAGTTCAGAGAGGTTTGGTAACTTGCCCAAGGTCACACAGCTAGTAAATGGTAAAATCAATCAGACTCCTCATTTAGCACTCAATAAACACTCGTTACGTTATTCCTGTTATTATTACACTGCTTCCTGAACATTTGCCTGAGGTCTGGTGCCCATGGGTGATAAAAAGATTTACTGGCTCATGACAAAATGAGAAACAAAATTAGGAAAATTGTGTGTTTTTCCAAACGTATTCAATATAAATGACTGTCCTTTTATTCTAAAGACTATGTCCTTTCTATTTTGAGATGCTGAAATAGCAGTTTTTTTAATGGAATGATGGTAATAAGTGGTAGTAATAGTGTGTGTGTGTGTGTGTGTGTGTGTGTGTGTGTGTGTGTGTGTTTAATGTCTTAGGTCTTACTTGGCAAAATAAAAAGTTGGTAGCTCTAAGTCCCCTCCAAAAAAAATTTTTTTCGCAGTTTCACTGTGAGTCTCCTAGGACCCTGGAATCATGGGAGACACCACGGCGGTCAGACGCAGTTGATGTTCGTGGGAGAAGGCAGGACGAGAGGGAGGCATGGGATGGAGAGCAGAAAAGAAAGGAGGGAGGGAATGGATAAATGTTAGCCTCAGCTTTGCTATGAGATTCAGAGGACTGGGCCAGACCGGGGAGTGGGGGAAAGGTGATGGTGCAGGGTCGTGTTTGTCAGGAACCACAGGATGAGGGCCATTTGTGGAGGCACCCAATCCTGCTGGGGCAAAGCAGGCCCCAGAGATGCCAGCGGGTGGGTGTGTAACTGCAGTTAAGATGTGTGATGCCGGAGATACCTTTACCTGAGTGTGTGTGGCTCATAAAAATAACTGATGGCCGCCGGGCCACACGGGAAAATTGCTTTGTCCTATGTCTGCAGGATGTTTCTGCAGCCACTGTTCTCCCTGACCACATCTGATAATTATCATACTAATAGCTGCCATTTATTAGGTCTGGCCATGTGCCAAGCTTGCTGTGCTACACCGGGCTGGGGGTGCTTTCTGTGCATTTTCTCATTCACTCCTTTCCAGAGGCTTAGGAAGGGGGCATTGTTCTTGTCCCTATTTTATAGATGAGGAAACTGATGCTCAGAGAGACTTGAGTGGTTTGCCTCAGGCCACCCAGCTGATTAGTGATAGAACCTGGATTTAATTCTAGGCAACCAGATAATGCTAAACAGTTCATTGCTGGGGGTACCCTAGGTATGGGGACTGAGCCCAGGTTTATGGAAGCCCAAGGAGAAACTGGAGACACCAGCTCCTATTCTTAGAAGCAGGAAAGGAGGGACAAGGGGCTGCCTGACACTCAACAACCAAGAATCACCGTATCCTGGTGAGAACAGAGAGAACATGAAGATAATTGAGTCTTCCCCTAGCAAGATAAGTCAAAATTCCTCTTCTATTATGGGTACTCTGGGCTTTATTCACCTTCACAACTTATTTGGTAATGTCACACACATTTTTAAGGTTTTTATCAAATTTGGGGAAACAACAAATTTGGAAGACTTTTTTGCTAAAAGTTTGATTTCCGGCTGCATACATTTCAGACCTTGATTCACGTCCACCACCCACATCCGTGTGGTCCCAGCACCACGGGACTCCCTCCTATCAGGGACTAGTCTCTGGCCTTACCTCTCCATGTCACAAGGTGGGGTGAGTCGGTGTCGTGGACAAGAGAGTAGTTCTAGAAGCTGTTCTTCCGACTAGCACTAACTCTGGCTGGTGATAACCAAGTTATACAGGAAGAAAACACTGCAAACCACATACATATATCCAATGGGACCCAAATAAAATGCATCTTAACTCTTAGCTAGTTCCCCAAAATGCCCATGGCCCCAACACTAACACCCACGTGAGGGGAAATAAGACAGAGAGGAGTCAGGATGGAAATAGACAGTGGTCCCAACCAATTGCAGTTAATAGATCTTACTTTTGGAAACTTTACAAGATCATGCAACCATGAGGAAACAGTGCTGGGGTCCTTCCCAGGGCCTTGTGGGGTCACATGAAGAGAGGGGCCCTGAGGCTAACAGCAGAGGGATGGGTCTCTCTAGCAGCCTCGTGACTGATGGACTTCCCTCTCTCCTCTCCAAACAGTGGATTCCTCTTGAGTAGTGATTACATCTTTCCTCTCTGGCTAACACAGGTGCTCACAAAAACTAAACAAATAATGAATGCACAGCCCTGTGAGTTCAGCAGAAGAATTGGGAGTGTAGTGTAACTCGGATAGAATTATGTGCCTTTTCCCAAATACACATTTTCTTCCCCCTACGCCTGTTCATACTGTCCCCTGCCAGCAATGCTCTTCCTGTGCCCTCTAAATATCCAAATCCTGCCCACCTGGAAAGCCCCAGTTCTGTGGACACCTCTCTCATGGTCTTCCCTGGTTCCTACCCCCTTTCCTGGCAGGGTTCACTCCCTTTGTACCTGACGGTGCTTGTCACATTTGTCCATGGAGGCCAGGACTGATGTGCATATGTGCAGCAGTGACCTGGCTGCAAACCTGGAGGGCAGGGTCCAGGTTTAACTCCAAAGACGTGTCCTTCCTGCCCAGAGACTATGTACCTAATAGACTCTCAGTAAACATAGCAACTGAAGCTACGATTCAGTGTGTGCCTGACTTCATCTACCCTTTGAGCCTCCCAACAGCCCATCAGGTAGGTATTATTGTTTCGCTCATTTTACAAATGAGGAAATGACCTACAGGGGCTAAGTGACTTGGAGCATTCCTTGTAATGACCACAAGCACGTTGAAAGGAAAGGAGACTTAGATGGAGAGGAAAGAGAATCTGGCACCCACAGCCTCAATAGCCCAGGGAACGATTAGAGAATGAAGTGAACATCAATTTAAAGAGGAAAGATGCCACTTCACATGTGTGTGTTTTGTGGGACACAGGAATTGTTGCACATGTTGGCTTGAAATGTTTTGATCTTCAGTGAATTGACCCTGGCTACACAGGTGAGTGAGCTGGGATCTGAGTCCATGGCTGGCTGACCCTATATACTTAGCAAGTGAGGGACAAAATGAAGGAATGGATCCGTTTCAGCACAAGACACATGGTGTGATCAGAATGATGAGCGTTGAGGAATACAGAGGAGACAGAAAGAGGGGAGGACTGCAACAAGATTTGGGGGGAGGAGAAAGAAGCCAGCTGTGTCTTAGGGACTTGTAAGGCTGGAATAACCATAAAGGGAGGGGCATCTTCAGCCCGTCCATCACCCCGCTCCTGGCATGACAGTATGAGTCAGTCCCGGGTACAGTCCTCACTGGCAAGCTTGTGTGCTTAGGACTCTGTCAACAGTACATTCATGACCAGCCCTCATGGCTGGCAGCACATCTGAGCCCCCTTTGAACACTCCGGTGTCCCTCTCTGGTGTGAGCACACGAATTATGCTATAAAAGTTGCACCAATGAACAGCTCGGGCCAAAATGTTCAGAAACAGAATGTTCCAGCTCATGCAAGTGGACCATTTCTCACAGAGCCTCGTTTAACTTTTTCCGTGGTATCAGCCCCACGGCGTCTTGTTCCCCCTGAAGCTGGGATGCACTTGGGGCTTAGCTTTGCATGCTTTTTGAAATTCTTCTTTAAGATGGAGTTTCCTGTCAGACTCACGTGCATCACTTAGAGGCTGAGCTCAGCACCCTGGCCGGGTGCCCCAGAAGGAGGTTAAAATGGGACCAAGGGCAAGCCGGGCTCACTGCCATTCACAGGCATGGGTCTGAGGCATCGCAGCTCCAACGCGGGCCGGGCGGAGATCCAGGGAGGCAGCTGGTGGGACGGGAGGAGATTATACATACTGGAACAACGACAAAAAATTACACCTCCAATTTATATATTCAGGCCATAGATCACCCCCTGGCATCAAGAGAAGGTGGTAGGGCCACTCTCCCTGCCTCCAGGTACACCCTCGCTGCCTCCATTTGTGACTTCTTGCCCCCAGCCCTTCAGAATTTATCTTAACACAAGGGTTCCGTGGGCTCCTTTGGCAACCTGGTAAAGCCCCTTCGCACATAAAATAAGAGACGTGGGATTTCAAAGAAAACCAATTATGTTGAAATAGTTATTATAATGTTGAAAAAGCACATTTATTGTAAAGTAAAAGAATGTTCTTTATTACTAACATATTAAATAAACAAGATGTAGCAGCAAGTAAAATAACTTCTATAATTTTGAAGCAGTGACAAGTGGAAATATTTCTTCAAGATATCTGCAACAAATGTAGTGTGATATCATAAATCTGATTTCTATTGGTGAAAATTTCTGCTAATTCTACTATGGCTCGTTGCCTGCATTCCTATTGAACGAAATGCTAACTTTCAGCCAAAGGTTAGTATTTAAGAGAAAAAAAAGCGCCATTTTTTCCCATCCAAGTTTATGAACTCCCTAACCCCAGGATAAGAGCCCTGCCTCCCAGCATTATAAACATGTACTTCAGGAGGTGCAGTTTTCTCTATTTTTTTCTTTGCAAAAATACAGTCTTAGGACCACAGGGAGCTTGGCTTTATAACTATTTTGCATGACTACTTGTGGCAATTTTTTTTTTAAAGATTTTTATTGGGGAATTGCGGGGAGGGGAACAGCCCTGGGGAATTGGGGGAAGGGGAACAGACAAGTTGCTGTCGTTTTGTTCTTCAATCTAGTTGTGGAGGTCGTTGCTTCACTGGCCCAAGCTGGCACCAACATTGTGCTCTTCTCTGGCGAGGCAGATCAGTCGCCGGCTTCTGGAC
>NW_017731766.1:1423886-1434019 GCF_001890085.2 Hipposideros armiger | reverse complement strand
AACAATGAAAAAATTCTTCTGCCCTCATTAGACCCCAGGTCCACTGCCATTTCGCACCCTCAGTTTTTTTTCTCCAGAAACAAATACTATTACCAGATTATTTGTATATGCCTCCAGAAATATTCTATTTATTTTTAGCATGCATGTGCATGGATATGGATATATTTGAGTGTCTGTGTATGTGTGTGGAATGTGTATATTTCCTGTTTATTTTTACAAATGGTATTTTATAAACACTATAGGTAAGATTACATTTTACACTCAACAGCATATCATGGACATAGTTCTATGTCACAAGGTATACAGTTACTGCTTTCCTTTGCTAGCTGTATGGTAATTCATTTTGTGGACTATCCTATTTTACTGACCAGTTTCCCAGTTGATTGGCATTTAGGCTATTTTCAATTTTTTTTTCAATTTTTTACTACTATGAACAACGTTGCAATAAATACTTTTGTGTATATGTCTGTGCCCACATCTTCAGGATAGCTTCCTAAAAATGGAAGCACTAAAACAAAAAATATTTGGTATTCTAGGTTTAACCTGATTGTGTTCAATTTTACTAAATAGGGGGTTTAAAATATAGTAAAATGTAAAGTAGCATTAAAACAAATAGGTTAGATCTATGTCTACTAAGTTATCATTTAGAAGGATTGTTGATATTTAAGTTTAAAAAAGTAAGTCATAGAGTAATATGTAATCCATTCTTAAAAGCTATTAACTTAGTCACCTCAGGGAGTAAAATGGAGTGAGCAAGAGAGTAACTTTTTTTACACAACTCTGTATTATTTCACATGTTACAATGAGCAAATATCCTATTTATTATTAAGAAAATGTGATCGAATATAAATTACATTTCAGTAGAATTATAAAGGGGACTATTACATTTTCATGATTTTACGAGAAAAAAAATCAATGGCCAAAAGAGAAAAGACTGCTGTCCTTAGTCATTTTTAATCTTGATATACGTTTAATATAATTTTATTTAATTAAAAAAGTCGATATATCCTGCTATGTGATCACCAGCGCTAGAACACTTAAAACTTACTTTGACCCCTTCCTCTGCTAGGGACACCCCTGTGCACTCTCCCAGTTCAAAAACATGTTTTCAAGTTGTTTGTTGATTTTTGTTTCTGTATTTTTTTTAAGTGAGAAGAATTTTCTCTTTCTCAGTAGCAAAAAATAATTCACACACAACAGCAAGATGTAAAAAATTTAAAAAAAGTCACCCATATCATAATCCTGCCCTCTCTATATCCATGTTTAATATGTTCCTATGGGACTTTCCAGAATTCTCCGTGTGTGTGTGTGTGTGTGTGTGTGTGTGTGTGTACACAAATCAGATCACCTCATGCTTTTATCACTAACCATCAAGCATGGACTTCATGACATTTCAATAAATCTGGATCTTTTCATTTTTGTTTTATTTTTCACACCTGTTTAATGCTGCAGTGCATTCTGTAATAGAAGGTACCATGATGTTTTTAACCAATCCACTTATGACATCCTATTTATGTAAACAGGTGAGACATACATAAAGTATCACGAGGCCCAAGTATGGAGTGAAAAGGAACTCCCTCTCACTTCAATGGCCCCCGCCAGTCAATTCCCCCTCCCAGAGACAACTACTATTACCAGTTTCTTGTATATCCTTTCAGAGATATTCTATGCATGTAAAAACATATGTATATGTTCTTTTTTAATAGAAATAACGTACTATAAACGCTGTTCTGCATCTTGCTTTTTTCACTGAATAATGCATCTTGGAGATCTTTCCACTTCAACATAAATAGAACAACTTCATTCTTTTTAACGGCTACATAGTATTCCATTGTGGGGGTTTTTTCAAATAGACCTTTCTCGAAGGGTATTTATGTTGTTTCAAATCTTTTGTTATCACAAACAATACTGTAGCAATATTTTTGTACATATATTATTTTCCATGTTATCTGTAAGATAAAATCTTGGAAGTGGACTATTCTGAGTTAATTTTTTTAAAATAAATATGGCCCCATCATCCTCCATAGAGAGTGTGCCAATTACATTCCCATAACTAATATTGAGAGTGCCCACACATTCACCAGGAGTGTGAGATCAAACTTTTGAATCTTTGCCAACTTGATAGGTGAAATTTTTATGAATGAAGCTAAGCAGGTTTTGTACGTTTAAGATAATCCATCCCGTCTTTTTTTAAATGTCAATACTTTTTATTCGTTGAGGTTTTTAAAAAGACTTTTATTGAAATATAGCTAACATACAACATTACATTAGTTTCCTGGGTACACCATAGTTATTCAACATTTATATACCTGAAGAAGCGATCACCATAATAAGTCCACCAACCATCGGACACTGTACCATGCAACCACAATATTATTGACTATATTCCCCATGCTGTGCATTACATCCCCATGACTTGTTTGTTTTATACCTGGAAATTTGAACCTCTTATTTCCCTTCACCTTTCCCCCTCCTTTTTTTAATTTTTCAGTTACAGTTGACAGTCAATATTATGTTATAGTAGTTTCAGGTGTACAGCATAGTGGTTCGATATTTGTATAATTTATGCAGTGACCCCCGACTAGTCTAGTACCCACCTGACACGACATAGCTATTACCATCCCATCCCTTCTCGAGGTACATTTGTTTTGAATTATTAGCTGTGACAAATATTCTTACACATTTTCAGTGTCTTTTGTGTACCTGCCCTTTAGGTTCTCCTTAGGATAAAGTCCACTTTGAATAGTTAGATCAAAAGGTAGACTCATGTGAAAGGCCTCAGACATAGAATGTGCAAATTACCCTCTGGGAAGGGTGTACAATTCACACTCCTGACAAGCGTGTTTCAGCATAGCTGAAGAAACCGCTTTTTAAACGCATCACTCCTCATTGCACAGGGCCCAGGAAGCTTCAGGCCTCTGGGTAACAAGTCAGCTTCCCCTCAGAGGTGATAAGATGACTCGAAAGCTTCAAATCCTTCCAACTAATTTGGTGTCAGCTTCCCAGAGTTCAGGGCCGGCAAGCTGCCCTCTTGGAATGCAACACCCCGTCCATCAGAGGAGCCAGAACAGGCAGCGGCCTTGGAATGTGTGTATTTCACCCTGGATCTGAGAACAAAAAGCAGTCACCCATGGTGTGTAAACGGATTTGATCTTTCACGGGGCTGCCGGGACCACCACAGTCCACATCAGTGGTTCAAGGCATCGAGGCTGACTTCCCGATTTAAAACCATAACAAAATAAAGGAAAACACTGCCCACCCCCCACCACACACACACACACACACACACACACACACAATGGAGTTTGAGGCATTCAGAGAATGAGTTCATAAGGAAGGAGTCCTCCGGGCATCCAAGCTTGCCCCACCCCACCGCGGGGGCCTCTGTGTATCCAGCGAACGCAGTGGACAGCCTATATTTAGACAAGGGCATGGCACATGCACCACACGTTTGTTGCAAAGTTCAAATTGGCTCTGGAAGATGCCAGCTTCATAAATTAAAAACTGAGCTGAGCATCAACTCAAGAAGCAAAGAGATGGCCCATTGAGCGGGTTCTAAAGGAGAAGGAGGCTTTTTGAGAGGCAGTCCGTGGGCGCTGGTCAGTCAGGGGCATAATCGAATCCTGGCCTTGAATGGCTGGTCTGGAAAGAAAGGCAGAGTTATTTTCAGACTGTACTAAATCTAGAGGTGTTGGAAGCAGCATCTAGGACAAGGCAGGGATGGGGTGAACACCGACCCACTGCCATAGGGTCCAGAGATCAAGTTGATCCTAAGCTAGGGGCCTGGGATCAGCCAGGGATTTTCAGAGTCTGAGCAAGGAAGCCTTTCCCACCACTTGTCTCTGTCAACGCCATCCCGCCCTCTCATGCAGTAAAGAGGGCTGGCATGTTCCCTTCTCTGCGACATCCTTGTTAGCCCTTCCAGACTCCTGTTTGAGTGGCAGCTTAGAGTCTTGGAAAGAACAGGGACATAGAAATCAGACGAATCCAAGTCTGAAGTCCTGGCTCATCTCTCTAAGCCTCAGTTAATTCGTCTGTAAAACGGGACCAAACCATCTGCCCATGAGACTGTAGTGAGAAATAAATAAGAAAACGGATGAAAAGGACTCAGCCAGGTGCCAAACACTAGTAAATATTTCTTAAACATCAGCTGTTAAATGTATGTGAAGCCTCTAATATATTATGACATTGGAGGTGATATTTAATAAGTATCTGTTAATATTGTCATGATTATGACTAGCTTTAAGAGTGGGCTATGTCTTTTGGGGAAACAAAATGGGACTGATTTCTTCACATTAAAAGGTTGGGTATCCCTCTTGTTAAGAAAGATGAAAATAATAAAAAGCTAAGTAAATAGAGTGCTGGGTGTGAATGGCCACGTGCTTGGAAAATATCAGAAGACTTTATCTTTCTACTTGTGTTTTCTCTTTCTTAAAATTGTTTTGATATTTAATGATGAGATAGCTCAGTCATTCCAAAAATAATAATAATTTAAGGGAGACACCCAAGATTCCTCCACCCAGATTTCACAAATGTTGACATGTCGCTGAATTTGCTACATCTCTTTTTTCTTCTAAGAAATAAAATGTTACAAAAACATCTGAAAGCCCTCCCCACTCCTCTTCCCATTCATCTTTGTCCTTCTCAGAGGCAACCACCAGGATGCATGAGATTGAATGGACTCTCTTCTCTACACCTTCTTAAACGTGTACTCTCAGAAGCAAAGAGAGGAGTGGTCAAGCCTTAGGCTCTGGGTTACGTCAGTCCTGAGTTCAAATTCTGCGCCACCCTCCTTTATTAGCTATGTGGTCTTTGGCAAATTGCTCAACCTCTCTGTTCCTCCTTTCCTCTCTCTCTAAAATGGGACAAAGGACACCTACTTCACTGAGTCACTGTGAGGATGACATAAGATTACTCCTGTAAAGCAAGGGTTCTCAACCAAGTGTGATTTCCCTCCCGCTCCCCAGGGGACACTTGGCAATGACAGGAGACATTTTTGATTGAAGCAACTGGGGAGTGCTACTGGCACTTAGTGGATAGAGGCCAGGGATACAGCTCAACATCCTATAGTGCACAGGACAGTCCCCACAACAAAGAGTTATCTGATCCAAGATGCCAATAGTGCCAAAGTAGAGAAACCCTGCTGTAAGGCATGCTGTCATTATAAGGGCTCAAAAAAATTATTCGATAGACATAATGAATGACACAATATATATTTTTTTAATTTATAAGGCAGTATGCTAGACACTTTTACATATATTATCTCACTGGCATCCAGTGAGTTGCCCCTTCCTGGTTAAAAGAAAAAAAGAAAAGAAAAAGATAGATGGTAAGCACTGTTGCTTCTGTTATGTCTGAAAATATCTATGCTATTCATTAAATCAGTGATAAACTTATTAAAAATGTAATATCAGGCTCATTGATTAATTGGACATTGTTACTTGCTCTCAGTGAAAAACAAATTATGTCAGCATTTTCAGCCACAAAATTGGCTCATTTAAACCACAAATATCCCTTCAACCGAAGCAGGCCCAGGGACTGGCATGTCAAAAAATAAGTTAAGCATCAAAAATAAATGAACATTTTTGGCCCCTGTTTGCAAGGACTGGCTCCCAAGTGGCTCAAGAAACCACAGAAGCCGGGTAACAAATGGGGACGTGGAGAGGGGCCAGGGCTCTGCTTCTCTGACTCACTCTAGGCTCAGGCGGACTCAGGATATTCTACCCATGGCCGTCCCAGGGGTCGGAGCCACCTCAGGGGTGGCCAGAGAGCACCCAGTGTACGTGGCCTTATCCAGTGGGCCTCCCAGGGTGCTCCCCAGCCCAGCAGCATCAATATCACCCAGGAGTTTGGGAGAGATGACAAGTCTTGGGCAGCACCCAGACCTACTGAATCAGAAATTGAGGGTGCAGTCCAGGTGATCTAGGGGGGTCTCCCAAGCTCTACAGGTGATTCCGATACTAACTCAAATGTAAGAACCACTAACCTAATACGGCCGGATCCCACTTTCTGTGGGTCCATCTCCTGTTGCCCTTGGCCCTCCCGCTGTAGTCACACAGCTCACCAATGCCAGTTCAGGAGGGCAGGGGCCACCAGGTACCAGCTCTCTCCTTGGGCTGGGTGCTTGGTCCATACCCTTTAACTCTGACAACAAAAATAGGAGAGGGATACCGTTATCCCTTTTCCCAGATGAGAACATCGCAGTCGAGAGAGCTTAGACAGCTTGCTTAGGGTCACACCTACAAAAAAGGGCTGTTGTCAGGGTCTGAATCTGGGTCAGCCTGATGCCAGTCCTGTCCTTGTAAGGATGACATCACACTGTCCACTGATGACAGAGACAGAACACAGACAGATCAGCCCTACTGGGGCCAGATTGTGAGGCCCGCCAAGTTTGTCTTTAGTGCCCTTCAGTCACCTCTCCTGCCCACAGGTAATCCCCAGGGTCCTTAGCCCCCCAGTGTCCTGATACTGTCCCCCTAGAAGCCAAGGCTCCCCACGCTGCAGCCCTCTCCTAGACTTTGCCTGATCTCCTGGGGACTTCAAATCACTGCTCTCCCTCTTACTGGCTGTGTGACTTTGAAATTGACTCCACCTCTCTGTGCTACTGTTTCTCATCTGTAAATCAGTTATAATAATACTTTTATATCAGGGTTGTTAAGAGGACGAACTGGGAAAATATCTAGCCCAGTTCCTGGTGCATCATAGAAACTAGTTAATTCTTGGTTTTTTCCCATCCTCCTCCACACACTGATTGTCAAAACTACTCAATCTAGGATTGGTTATATTAAAGCCTCATCTACTGGCCATAATATTAGCTAATATGATCAGCTAATACTCACCAAGGTGTTAATTCATAATAATGGTTTTCTGTGTTTGCCTCCAAAATACCACTGGCATTTCAACCAGGGGCCCTTAGTCCTCAAAAGTGTGTAGATCGGGGTGATTAATGGTGGGGATATTAGGAAATATGGATGGCCAATGGGAGACTTTCTCCATCCTTCATATCACTCCAATATAAGTCCAGTGGGCAGGAATCCCAGAGAAATGGGAAGTGAGATAAAAAAGAGAAATATGCCTTCAGGGTTGCACCTGGCTTATAGAGGAAAAAAACAATGAACTACAGGCATTTGAATATCAGGATAGTTGGGCTAATGGGTCGTTTGCCAACATTTAATACAATTGTTTGGGATCTGCGTACTTGAATGTAATAAAGCTTCATTAAAAAGTAGTTATAACAACTAATAAGACCCTAATTAAATTAGCTTTCACTGGGCAAGCTGCTTGCGAGGTCCTAATTAGGTTATTTGCTGCCATGGGCCTAGCCTGAAAACAAAAGAAGATTCTGTTGTGTCTTCAGTGATGCCTAGAAAGCCAGATCTCTGGCTTCATGCAGGAAATGCTAAGAGGCTCTACATGTGGGGGCAGCCCATCCGCAACTGTCTTAGCTCCTCTAAAATCATGGTGTAATGGCCAGAATGAAGTAAGTCCTACTGCATTTAGGAGCCAGAAAATTTTTAAAGATGGAAAGGGCATTTAAAGATGAACATGCCAAGAATTTCACTTTATAGAAGAAGAAACAGGCCATGAGGAAGTGACTTATCCAAGGCCCCCCAGCAAGGAGCACTGTCCCCGCCCCCAGTCTCCCCATCATGGTCTGGAATAAACACAGAGCTCGAGCTGCTAGTATGGATTTTCGTTTGGGAAGGGAGAAGGGAGCAAAAACTGCTGGCTTCCCAGAGGCGCTTATCTTTGAAGCCTCCCGCGCACGTGTGTGTGTGTGTGTGTGTGTGTGTGTGTGTGTGTGTGTGTGTGTGTGTGTGTGTGAAGAGTGGTTCCATCCCAGGTAAATGGCTGGCTGACCTGTTTACAGTGTGGGTGGAGCTCTCTCCAAAACTGTCTTTGCATTGCTGCCACAGTGATTTTCCTAAATCACAGATGTGGCCATGCCAGGATCCTGCCGAGCTTCCCACGGGCTCACTTCTGAATCCCTGTACACAGCAGAAAAGTCTCTACACCATTGGGCTTCAACCTACCTTATCCCTCAAGACTGAGCTTCGTGCTCAATAAACCGGAATCCCAGCTCTGCCCCTCACTAGCTATGCAGCCTTGGGCAAATTACTTAATCTTTCTCAACTTCCACTTTCTGCCTATAAAATGGGAGGTGAAATTGTGCTTATCTCATCAGGCCAGTAGGAGAATTAAATGGCAATAAAGCAGAGAAGCCGCAGGTGACCCACATGGGAGCAGTCTCCCTTCCCTGGACACACCTGGCTCATTCCTGTCCTAAGCCCTTGCAATCGCTGTTCACTCTGCCTGCAAAATCCCTCGCCCTCTTCTCTGCATCATGAATTCTCCCGATTCCATATCCGGCCAGCTCAAGTGTCATCTCCCCTTTGCAGGCTTCCCCTGGCCATGGTGGTCCCGCTCCTGGGCTTCCTCGACCCTCCCTCTGTCCCCACCAGAAGGTTGTCATGCTGGGCTGGAATGGGTTTTTGATGTCCAGCTTTCCCAGGAGACTGGGTCTCACCTAGCACAGGCCTGGCACACAGTGAGAACTCAGTAGGTGAATAAAATCTTATCACAGGAACTATGAGGAGGAACTGACAGGAGGGAACAAGATTGGTTCCTGTGTCACTTCTGCTCATGTCCCCAAAGCTGAAATATAAATAAACTTTGTACACACACACACACACACACACACACACACACACACACACACCCCAAGATAGTAGAGTAATTACCTATGGTTCCTTTTATTTTCTTCTCACACTTCTCTGTAGTGAACAGGTATTGTTCTTATAGTAAGAAACAAAACAATGAAGACAGCTCCTTAAACCGAGTGAGCTGAAAATATAAAGGAGATACATGAAGTGTGAATTTTCCAAACACACCCCTGAAAAAGCTCAGAGTTGCCTGAATCTCTATATGGGGCACTTCTGATCTAAGGCATCACAGTCTCTGAGTTTCTTCTTGGTGACATCTGTGACAAGTGCTAGTTTGGAGCTGCGAGGTGCAGACCACAAGGAGGGTCACTTCCCCAGTATCTTTAAGGTGACCTTTGGGGATCTGTGAGTTTTTACAGACAGGAGAGAACAAGTACTGTGCTGTCCAATACTGCAGCCACTGGCCACATGAGGTAAATCAAATTTATATCCATTAAAATTACATAAAATTTAAAATTCAGTTCCTTCATCATAGTAGTTAACATTTCAAGTGTTCAGTGGCCGCACAGGGCTAGCTGGCGACTCCTCGTGTATTGGACAGTAGAGTTGGAACATTTTCATCATCGTGGAAAGTTCTACTGGACAGTGCTGAGTTAGTGTTTCTCAGATCGCTCCAAACATGGTTGATGATGTCTCGAGAGGTCAAACGCATCCATTTGCCCCATGAATATGTTCTCTCTTCTTTAAAAAAATATATTTGTGTCAATGTAAAAAGATGCAGCCGCTTTGGAAAACAGTTTGGCAGTTCCTCAAAAAGTTAAACATAGAGTTGCCTTATGACCCAGCAGTTCCAATCCGAGTAGACACCCAACAGAATTGAAAACATATGCTCACTCGAAAACTCATACCCAAGGCATAATTAACAATTAATTTTTAAAGCTCTTTATTAGAATAAAAGCGTAAGTGGAGACAATCTCTGTGGGAGGCAAAGAGAACTGTAATAAAGAGCAAGTTTTAAAGAAATAAACTACCTGAGTATAATCAGATACTTTGTTAATTGAGCTCTTATAGTCTCCCAAGGAAAACAAACTTACTCTTTTTTTTTTTTATTCTTACTCTTAAACTTTTGCCTAACCCTGAACTCCCGAGGGCTGAAAATGCCCCCACAGAGGGCTATTTCCTCTGGCTTCCGGGCTAAAGAGCCCCGGAGCCAAAGGTCCCTCACTCCCCACTTCCACCTGATTACAAGTTGTTAGTTTGATGACTTCCTCTGGCGTCACCTTGTCATCACCTCCCACTAACCAGGTCTATCTAGGTGATGCCTGGAGATTCTTTTATGCTTCCTGTAGCCCGTGCCTCTGCAGAGATGATTGAGGACACTGCATGTGACCTACTTAGGGGAATTTTGTTCCCAGGGTTGTGGAAAAGAAGAGATTGGCTTTTCATTGGATCTTTCCCCAATTTTTTTTT
>NW_017731766.1:1403199-1423661 GCF_001890085.2 Hipposideros armiger | reverse complement strand
TCTCTCTCTCTCTCTCTCTCTCTCTCTCTCTCTCTCTCTCTCTCTCTCTCTCTCTCTCTCTCTCTCCTCAATTTTATTTTTCTGGGTCCTCTCTTCCTTTCAAATCAGTAGCTGTTTATCATTCAATGAGGTTCTTTACCCAAGGTTTGTCCGTTTATTTACATTGGCCTCTTACAGAGAACCCTTTTACCTTTGTAAACTTCTGAAAGCAGACAGGACCTGCTTCCTCTGAACCTTTTGAGCCGGTTTTTGGGGTTTTTTAACAAGACACTTCTAAAGACACGAGTTCACTCAGAATGCCCCAGGAACAAATGTCCCCATTCGTTATAGCAGAGAACTTGAGCAACCTGCGTTCTCACCAGCCACCACCTCCTGCCCTGAGGGTCCTACTCCTGTGTTTTCATTTCTTCCATGTCTAGCTGTGGAGCAGTGTCCTGCGGGTGCTCATCCTTCTAGATACAAATTCCATCTGCCCTGTCTTTTGAAGAAAGATCGAAATAGCACAAGGTCTCTGCTAATCAGTCAATAATTATACAGCACACCGAGAATGGCTAACGCTTTGCCAAAGACGTGTCAGACGAATGTTGGGAAACCATTCTAATAATGCCATATTATAATTTTGTCAAAGCACTCCGAATAAAAGATGATTGTTTGCTCACGGTAAATGAATCAGAGGCCTCTCATGGGTATAAGATTAGCAAAGCCTTGCAATTAGCACCCAGGGAGCACAGCCAGCATTTGGACAACTTGCCAGGCACTATATGCAAGCACCTCACATCCATTATCTCCTGTGATCTTTATGACAACCCTGGGGGTGGGGAAGAGGCTTAGTATTAGCCTCTACTTTTACAGATCTTGGAATTGAAGTTCACAGACTGAGAGGCTTATGCAGACTAAACAGCCAGATTCCTATGAAGCACCTACTATGTGCTGGGCCCTCTTTCGGGCACTGCAGATGCAAGCGTGAACAAGACAGGCAAGACCTCCACCTTCATGACGCTTCTAGTCTTGGGGGTGGGGGTAGGGGAGGCAGGGAAGGAGTGGGCGAGGAACAAATAGTAGCTATATAAATGGGCAATATATCAGGTCATTCTAAGTATATAAAAGGAATAAAATGTTGTGTGCTGGAGAGGGGCGGGGTGATGAGGATCACGGAAAAACATGACAGCGTCAGGAGGGAAGGGCTCCTTACGACCACTGGCTGAAATGTGGGTGGCTAGAAGGAGCCAGCCTTGCAGGGATCTGGGGGGGAAGCACTGCAGACAGCAGAATAGTAAGTGCAAGGGGCCCCGATGGAGGGATGTGCTTGGCATGGTTGAGCAGGGAAGATGGCAGCCAGCATGCTGGAGTGAAGAGAGGGAAGAGGAGAAAGATGACAGACGGTGTCAAATAGAAACAGAGCATGAACGTTTGGTACAGTCACATAGGTCAGGATAAAGAGCTGAGATTTCACTAAGTACAATAGACACTGGAGGACTTTGGAAAGGGAGATGATATCATCTGATTTACTTTTTTTTTTAAAGACCTCTGTGGATAAATAGAGAATGGACTGTAGAGTCTCAAGAGTGGAGACAGGGAGGCCACTCAGGAGGCTGTAGCAGGGGTCCAGGGAGAGGAGATGGTGGCTTGAGATTGCATTCTGCTCTTCCGTGGAAAAATCTAGACCATCCAGGAAAACAGTGTGATCTAGGATTTATGGAGAATTCTTCACCTTCCTTCATCTTCAGGCCTTGTCCCATCTCATACTGAACGTGTGCAAAGTATGTGCCACTTATTTTTTTCTTTAAACTTTCCTATTCAAGTGTGATATCCATACAGAAAAGTGCACCAATCATAAGGGTAGGGCCCTACCAATTTCCCCAAAATGAACACATCCCTGTACGCAGCACCCAGAACAAGAAAGGAGAGATTATCCACACCACCCCCAAAGCTCCTCTCCTGGCTTCCAAGTGCGTTGTGCTAGAATGACATTGTGTAAATCATTTGGCTTAGTCTTGCTTCACCCATGACCCCTTCTTCTAAACTGAAAGTCACGTGCCCTCTGCAATCAGAGATTCTCTTATACCGCCAGCCAAGAAGATCTGAGCTTTCTATTCCATGATGTGTATTATGAAAACAACAGGGCCTTCACATTAAAAACTAAAGTATAATATTCAGTATGCTTTTTTCAAACTTGACTTAAATTCTCAACCCAAGATTCTGTTATGCCCCCTCTTAAAAATCGTGTAAGTGCAAATTCTAGAAAGACTGCAAGTGCCCTTTTCCTGGGAGAACAGTCTGGAAATCCAATGGCCCAGACGGGAGGACTAAAATACGTGGGTTTATAGCACAGAACGAAGCCGTGATTTCAATGCTTTATTCGGGAGACAAGACACTGGCAGAGAACTAATATTTACTGAGTACTTCTTAAGGCCCCAGCACTGAGATAGGTGTGTGAGTATGTTACCTTATTTAATCTTCACAATGCTTTGATGATGGTAGCATTCTCTCCATTGTACAAACAAGAAAACCAAGGCTCAGAAAGAAAAAGTAATTGGCTCAAGTTCTCAGGGCTCCTACGTGACAAGAGCTGAGCTCGGAACCAGCGCTGTCTGCCCCCATAGCCCCTGCGCCTTCCCCTGAGCGAAAGCAGCCTCTGTCGTGCTGTTTTCCTTTGATCTGTGCTAAATAAACTGAAAATGTTGGTCTCCACATTTGGCTGTGGCCATAACCCCCATTTCTTCTAATGGTTTTCCCTTTTACATTCTTTTTCAATACACTGACTTTCAAATTAACAGTAAAAACTATTCATAAATAGAAAAGGGCACCTGGTTATAACTTTCTTTCTTTCCAGAAAGCAAGGGCTCGGTAAGCCTGATGCCATTTAATGCTTGCTGTAAATCCTGGAAAGAAATGAATGAGCACAACTGAAATCACCCAAGCCAGAGCCTGGCCACGTAAGGGATGCGGGAGCCACACTGTCACCATGTTATCCATTACTGAGAAAGGAGCCAACAATTAGCAAAGCAATCTAGATTAACCATGTTAACATCTCTGGGGGAGCGAGTCATGGTCTCCAGCTTTCTGGAAGCTTTTCCAAGCTCAAGCTGTCCCTGGGTTCTTTGGCTTTGCGTCATGAAGGGAATTGATTTGATCAGTTACATGGCTGCTGCCTAATTAGTAAGCATGGCCACACTTGCCCATCGGTTTCACAGAGATTAAACTTGGGATCCTGACTGCAGACCAATTTCCGTAGCTGCAAGTTGCTGTTCCTTTCATCCTCAATTCATACCCTGTTCCCCAGGGTTAATCAGAACAGGACTTTAGCCCAGGGCTATAGGCAGGTTTTCACAGTCCAGACAGCTGGGCCTCTGGGGTCCTCTTGTATTACAACGTGGACCATTTCGTGAAAGCTCCTCAGGTTAAGCCCTGCTTTTCTGCACCTTCTTGGTACCACCCTTCACAAAGCACTTTCACCATCACCCTTTCTTTCTTTCTTTCTTTCTTACTTACTTTCTTTCTTTCTTTCTTTCTTTCTTTCTTTCTTTCTTTCTTTCTTTCTTTCTTTCTTTCTTTCTTTATTTATTTATTTTTCTTTTCTTTCTTTCTTTCTTTCTTTTTTTAAGATTTTATTGGGGAATTGGGGAAGAGGAACAGTGTTGGGGAATTGGGGGAAGGGGAACAGCCAAGTTGTTGTCCTTCCATCTTACTTGCAGGGGGCGCAGGCCCCCATCCCATGTGGGAGTCGAGTCGGCAACCTTGTTGTTAGGAGCACATGCTCCCACCAGCTGAGCCACCCTGCCACCTGTTGGTAGCTCAGCGGCAGCTCACCTCAGGTACAGTTCACTGACCCATATGGGAATCAAACCAGTGACCCTGTTACTCAGAGCTCGCGCTCTTAACCAACTGAGCCATGGGGCCGGCCCCACCATCACCCTTTCATTTGAGTTTCCCTGTATCTGAAGAAGGACAGAAGGTACACCTTTCATTTTAGATATGAAAAAAGGAACCTTCACAGAAATGATTACTCAAGGCTACAAAGAGTTTCTCAACTCAGATTAGTCATTCTTTTTTAAAAAAGTAACTTTTGATGGGTTAGTTTTGTCTTATTGCAACAAGTTCTACATGCTCATTGTAGAAAATTTAGAAGCTACACAAAAACAAAAAGATAACAAAAAGGCATTCACCACACATAACCACTGGAATATTTAATGCTTGTTTATTCAGCCATTTTTCTATTGGATGATATGATACATAACATTTTGCAACCTGCTCATCGTCTTTTGATATATTATGAACAATTTCCCAGTCATATTAACTAATTTACTCTTTAATGGTTGAGTCGTATGGATCATTAAACCATTCACTTACATTGGATATTTGGGGTTGTTTCCAATTTTTTGTTATTATAAGTCATGTGGCAACAAAATCCTTACATCTAAATCACAACTAACATTTATTGAGCGGGTATTGTGTCCCAGGCACTGTACTAAATGTTTTACATGTATTATCTAGTTTAACCCTCCTATGGATAAATAATATTAGCTACATTTTACAGACAAGAAAACTGAGGCTTAGATTGGTTAATTAACTTACCCACAGTGACATATCAACTCCAGAGCCAGCACCCTTAACCACTAAGGTAAATTCTTAGAATTGTAATTTCAAGGTAATTAAATGCATGATATTGTAAGGTCTCTGTGTCATATTACTCCAGAAAGTATGTCCCAATTTATACTCCCACCATCAAGGTGTGAGTGCATATTTGCTTAATATCATCACCAACACAGGGTCCTATTAATTTTTATTGTTCATTAGAGAAATGAAGCCCAGGCTTCCGAAAGCTTATTCATACTCTTTAGAGCATGCATGCAACCCAGTTCCTGATAGAAACATTGATTTTCTTTCAATCAATGGTTCTTATTCTTTTTTTGGTTCCTCTTTGGGAACCTGATGGGAGCTATGAAGCAGCTACACGGACAATGCACATATGCACCTCAAATGACCCTTTATTTTTCAGGGGTTCACACACACCAGTCACTACCCCTCTGCTTTGCTGGAGGATTGACACGTCCACAGCACTGAACCTAAAACAGGACTCATCAACCCAGTAAAATGCGGGTTTGACCAGATTGTTCTTTTAAACAGTCCTGTAGCATAAGGAACCAGCTCGGGAGAGGCTGGAAGAATATGCCCAGGCTCTATCATGGTGCATTCGCCATGTGGGAAGGAGGTACCCAGGTCAAGACTCTCTCCTGAGGTCGTGCCGCCCTCCGCCAAACCAGCAGGACCTCAGAGCAGATGGACAGGCCAGCCCCAGCCTGCCTCCCCTTCGCACTTCAGCAGCCTCTCAAGAGCAAGTCTGGGATCCTCCTGCCCGAGGCGTCTCTTCGCATGCTGGTGGTTTTTATTATCTCCCCTTGCAGCTTGCTCCTTTATGATTTGGAAAGCCTCATCCTGGATCAGCCAAGCCTCCACCAACTCTACCCACCCCTCCTGTCAGAAGCACTGGCTTGGGACAGCGGGGGAAGGGAGCATGGGACCCGGGGCCTTGCCTGTCCGTCTGCTGTGAATGCTGCTATGCCAGGCAGATTTTTCTGGGAGCCCTTCTTGGCATGTGCACATGCTACGGGGAGGAATGGGGCCGTTTTTCATAATGATCCATCCAGGCATGGTGACATTTTCAAAATTGGGGGTGGAACATCCGGTCCCGGCCTGCAAGGAAGGAGGCGGACAGAGGAGTTAGCACACTTGAGTGAACTGCCCCCACCTGGTTGGACAGGTCAGAGGCCAGACCGCCAGCAGACACACACAAGGCACGCAGGCAGCTCCTCTGGCTGGAACCTGAGTGGCCTTGCCTTGCAGCCCACCCGGGACACCCTGTCGGGTCTCATTTTGCATAAGGCTACCACATCCTTTGCAGAAGTAAGGGGAGGAGGGGTGATGGGAAAGGGGGCTGTCCTGTCCTTTTGTTGCCTGGCTTAAATCTATCTTTTGATCTCTGTTTATCTCCATCCTGTGAATATTTACCCTTTGCCCTCTCCTCTCGCTTTTGTTCTTGACATTGCCCATCCACAGATGAGGGAAGAATTTCTGAGTTAAACATTCCTTCCCCTCTCTCTTGCTTGCATGCCCCAGACTCACTTTCATGAGGCCAGGAGACAGCAGAAGGATGACTTTTCCATTCTAAATAATTACAGTTCCTCCCGGAGTTGGCTGCGAAGATGAGTCATTTGAAAACTATAGTCACACCCAAGCCTGGCTCTACTTTTCCCCCCCGCACCCTGGAGTCCCCTGTGGAACCTGCTCCACTTTTTCAAATGTCCTTTTAGTCCTTGGTTTCTTGGTGGCCTGCCACTCAGGTCAAAACAGCAGAAGATAGGAGAGCAGGAACTTGGAAGTTGTAATAAGACTTAATAGCTCTGTGACTCTGAGCAAATTGCTTCTCTCCTAAGCCCCCATTTCAACGTCTGTCA
The DNA here is from genome assembly GCF_001890085.2 of Hipposideros armiger. Lineage (NCBI taxonomy): Eukaryota > Metazoa > Chordata > Mammalia > Chiroptera > Hipposideridae > Hipposideros > Hipposideros armiger. The sequence continues at coordinate 1,417,206 of NW_017731766.1, read as the reverse complement.
GATGGGGACAGTAACTGTACCATCCACACAGAATTGTTTTGGGTCCCGAGTGAGACCGTGCATGGTACAGGGTAGGTACAGCGCTCGCCACCTATAAGCTCGCCATAGATGGCAACTGTGATTGCTGTTATTGCTGCCGTTATTCCAGTCAGATCACTATCATCTTCCATATTTTCTTTGAAAACACCATAAAGACGGAGTCCATATCTAACTAATTGTGAGCATCCGCACACCTTTTCTACCGTCTGTGTGATCAGGACACAGTGCAGGAAGTCAAGCCTCCTCTCTCAAGAACTAAGTAACCGTAAGTTACCAGCTTTCTGAACCACACTTGCCCCATTGCCACGGCACCCTCACCCACCAAGGGGATGGGGTGCTATGCTCTGCCCTTCCAGCTCCTGTCTCCTCAAAATGCCTGAAGATGGAACCATTTTTACAGGGAAGTTCTCTGCCAGTAGCAAAGTCAAATAACCCTTCCTTCCTAACCTGTCTCCCATGCACATCTCTCCATCCCTACGTGGAACCAGCCCCTCCTGGGTTTCTTCTAGGCAGCTGCACACCGAATGTTCCAGGAAAATAACAGATCTTCAGTCTGCGGGGGTCGGCACTGGGACAGCAGAAACATCTGTTGCTCGGGGGTCAGGCCTAGAACTGAATCCTGTTTCCTTAATGGCTCTAAGCCACAGTTTTTTCACCCTTAAAATGGGCATAATAATTGTATTCACCCCATAGGTTTTTGAGGACTGACTAAAATCATCGTTGAAATCTCCTTACTCCCCCAGTCAAGGTTCATCTCCTGGGTTAAATGCTCAGACCGTTCCAGGTACCGGCTGAGAGCAAGAATCTAAAAAACCTACATCAAACTGAGAATGGAGCATTGGAAGCAGGTGGAGAAAATTGTATTTTCTGAAAATCTAGATTTTCTTTGGGAAAACATCTTAATTAGAGCTGAAGATAGGAAGGGAAAACCCATCAGTCCCCATCACCACTCCCCATCTCTCTCCTCCCTACTGCCCTCACCAAGGCTGATGCCAAAGCTACCAGAGAGAGAACAGAGATGTTCGCCTTAAAAACACAACGACATGGGCCGGCCGAGTGGCGCGATGGTTAAGAATTGGCTTGGGACGCCAGAGGGCTCCGGTTCGGATCCCACATATGAGGGCTAGTGACACTGCCCTCCACAGCTAAGATGCTGAACAACAGCTCAACCTGGAGCTAGGCTGCTGTGAGTCGCCGGCGATGGCGTGGGCTGCAGTCCCTGTGGCAGTGGGTTGCCATGGGCTACCATATGTAGCCAGCAGCCAGCGTGAGCAGCCAGCAGCTGCAGTGAGCAGCCGTCCAGAAGCCGGCGACTGATCTGCCTTGCCCAGGAAGAGCGCAATGATGGTGCCAGCTTGGGCCAGTGAAGCAACATCCTCCACAACTAGCCTGAAGAACAAAAGGACAGCAACTTGTCTGTTCCCCTTCTCCCAATTCCCCAATAAAAATCTTAAAAAAAAACAAAAAACAATGACAATAAGAATTTGGAGCAATGTGGGAGGAGAGAAGCTGAGAAGGGAGAAGGCAAGGAGTGGGGTGGGAATCTGGCATGAAGTATTGCTCCAAATGCTTGGGGTTGGGGGGAGTTTCCTCTTGTGGGATCATTGCCTCAAGGTGCTACAGGCAAAGCAGGCTGACATGGGCCTAAAGCCCAAAAAGCAGGAATGACCTTAATCCTCCTGTCCCATTCTAGTGACTCCTCAGGACAGCTTCTAAGGATTATGGAAAAGGAACACCCGAGATAATCTCACCTAGCTTTTAAGGGGCGAGGGGACCCCTAGCTGATGTGTGGGCTACACATACATAAACAGCACAGGCAGTCAGGTGGGACACATTTGCCCATGGCCGCAGCGAGCCCAGCCAGCTCTCAGCCCCACAGGCCATTTCCAAGTGGAGCGGTGAATTAGCCTCCAGGCGTGTCCACCTGGAAAGTTTCCTAGTGCGTGAGGAGCTATTAGAAAGGGCAGCAATTTCAGGGTCTTTTTATGGCAAGCCTGTAGACCTGGAACAAGAAGCAGGAGACAGCCCCGCTTTGCTAAAACTTGGAGAGTGGCACGCACGCAGCAGCAAGGACTAATCATTGCCTTATACAATATTCATGATACCAGCCACGTGCCTGGCTCCTGGGGTACAGAAGACAGAAGAGTGCTCTGGTGAGAAGCCAAGACATCCTGGAGTCAGTAGGCTGGCATCTCTCACTCTGTGGTCGAGAGACTCAGGCCTGCAGATGACAAGGAGGGCATGATCCCCAAGCGTGGCCCCCTCAGGGAGGAGTGCGGCCCCAACCAGGCCAGACAAGCAGAAACGAGACGCAGAGCCGTCCAGGGCTCCCAGGCCAACCTGAACCTAGCCAACCCGTTCGCACGTAGGGAAGCGTTTCAATTACCACCAGCCGCAGGACAGAACAGAGGGATGAGTCAGAAAGAGGAAGCAGGGAAGTCAGGGGACAGCTTCTGAGAGAAGGGATGAAAGGCACTGCACGGAGCCCAATGGCCTAAGTGGCCCCATCTCGGCGTTTTACCATCTGATTCCCCAAGGCCAGTACTTGTCTCTGTTCTCTCGTGGAGCTTTTCATCCACAGATACCAGGCCTCTCGGCCAACCAGCAGGCTCATGCATTACCTCAGAAGGAAAGACCAGGTGATGCATGGGTGTGTGCTCTAGGTCTAGGCTCAAAGGCTCTGGCTGCAGGTACATTCGTTCCTTCTCTGTAATTTCTGTTCCACCTCAACAATGGGGTAAATGCAAAGCTTAGAATCTGAGAAGGAGGAGGTCCTAGTCGCTAATGCCCCCTTGTTTCATACGTGAGGAAACTGGGGCCCAGAAATGTGATGACCTGACCTAAAGGTCAGCCAGATACGAGCCTATACTGGTTCTTTCCCCCTGTATTTTCAACTTCTCTCTCTCTCTCTCTCTCTCTCTCTCTCATTACAAATGCAATGATTGTTCATTGCAAAAAAAAATTCAAATACAAAGTGAAAACCTTGCCAAAAAGCCATCCTCCAGAGATAACCACTATGAACAGTTTGGTGTATATTTACCCAGATTTTTTTTTTCTATGAACACACATACGTGCACACAATGTTTTGGGTTTTTTAAAATAAAAATCAGATCATAGTGTGCATTCTCTCCTGAAATTTGCTTTTTTCTACCTAATTCTGTCATGGACATCATTCCATTTAGAATAGCTTGCCATTTTAATAGATGTATGATTTTTTTCATTGCATGAATGCTACATGCTTTATTTCACAATCCCCTGTGTTGGAATTTAGGTTGTTTCCCATTTTGGGGGAACATCACTGCAGTTCGTTGTATTTTATCTTTGCTCCCTTTTATGAATACTTCTGTAGGCTAAATTCCTGGATGTGAGTACTTAGATCAAAAGCTGGGCACATTTTAATTTTATTATATAACACCAATTTTCTACCCAAAATTTACTCCCTTACCCAGAATGTATAAAAATGTCTGTTTTCCCACACCTTTGCCAAATTGAGCATAAGCAATTTTTTTTTCTATTCTCTAGAAATGGCTCCCTCACACCCTAGGCCCCCTGACTTCCCTCATTCCCAGGAACACATCAAGCTCTTTAATGCATAGAGGACTTTGCACATTCTGATCCCTCTGCCTGGATGCCCTCCCATGCAACCGCTCTGCCTGGCCAGGTCCTTCTCAACTCTTCAGCATCACGTCTTTCTCTAGCAAAACTAGGACTGCCCCACACCCGCCCCCACTTCACTTTGGTCATGATTTCTTTCTTTCTTTTTTTTTTTTAACCTTTAAGTTAATAAACATTTATGCTGCCCTTTAATTCTAATATCTGGGTATTCTCAAGTTCTGCTTCTCAGTATCTCAAGCAATTTTTAAAATATCTTCCAAATTAATAGATCTGTAATATTTTGCTGCTTTTTAATTTGCATTATTTATTTTTTAAATGAATTTTATTGGGTTGTCATTAATTCATCAGCTGTCCCTTGTACTTACTTGCATATCCATATGATTTACTTTGTTTTCTATTGAGTCGTTTTTCTCTTCTTGATTTGAAACAGAGCTTTGTGTATTAGAAATAGTATTCCTTTTACTGACATTTGAATTATCCAATTCTTCTTTTAACCTTCTTTTTGAAGTTTGCAACCTTTTAGAAATGCCTGGGCAAGCTCATCAATACTTTTCTTTACAGATCCTGAACTTTGGTCATCCCTTTTGAAAAGGTCTTTTCATTTCAAACTTATAAAAAAATTCACTTGTATCTTCTAATATTTTAATAATTTTTATATTTAAAAGCTTAGGTCCATCTGGGTTTATTTGGATGTAAAAAATAAAATAGGGCTCCTGCTTTATTTGTTTTAAAGTGACAGACTGTTGTCCCAACACTGCTTATACAATCATCTCTTCTTTTTTTTCCCATGAACATTGAAATGGCATATAAAATTCTCATAGATATATGGTTCTCTTTATAAACTATATAATTTCATTGATCTATCTGCTTTTTCTTGCACTTTCTGCTCTAGTATTTTTTCAATTATGTGATTTTATGGTACGTTTTAATATCTGTAGGGGTGGGTTGAGCCATCTTCCCAATACCACCCACCATTCGTCTTATTTATTTTAATTGACCTGGCTATCTTTTCATAGTTATTCTTTTGTATTCCATATATTTAATTTTGGATCATTTAGATTCCTCCCTCAAAGAAAAATACACCTCCTGTTGGTATTTTCATGAGGTTGTCTTGAATTTACAGACTACCTGGGGAGAACTGAAGTTATCTTAGATAGAGGCTTCCTGTACTACAGCAAGCGGTGTCTCTCCATTTATACGTGTCTTCTTTTTACTCCCCTTTATCAAGTTTTATAGTCTCCTTCACATAGGTCCCACCAATGCTCAGTTTCTCAAAGTGTTCCACAGGGAAATTGCTATTTTCACTAAGATCAAAGAAAGCATGGGACACACTCAGTTTGCATCAGAGATGGACCCTTAATTGCTGTGAATGCCACCACTCCATCCCATCTGCTCTTAACTCTGGGCCTAAACCAGGAGGTAGCTTCCCTTCTGGAAGATGGAATGGCTCAGACAATTAATCATTGGGTAATTGATGGCACTGACCATATGCTCAGCCCCGTGCTAGGAATATAAGGACACAGGTCCCATCTTTGAGGAGTTTTGGTGCTGCCTGCCTAAAGAGTCAAGTGTCACATCCTTTAATAACCTTCCATGTTAACCCATGTGCTATGGACTCTGTGTTGATGGGAACTAAAATAGAAGAGGTCTGGAGCAGTCAGGAAAGGTTTTAGGAAGGAGGCGGAAACCGAGTTGGGCATTGTCCTGTGGTTACCATTTAAATAATTAAGAAGAAGAAGGAAGCAAAGTACAAGCAAGGGATCATGTCACAACCGTTTATCAGCACCTGCTGTGAACCTGATACTGGGCTCAGCACATGAAGAGGAAGTTATGTGCTCAACAAATATTTTTACACATTCACTATAAACCAAGGTCTGCTGCGTTAGGTGCTAGAGAAACCAAGATGAGTAAGATCTACCCTGGCCTCAAGGAGCTTGTAAACAAGGAAAACAGACTCTTAAATAAATAAGTCCAACAGCTGTTATGATAGAAATCTGTAGAGAGAATAGCAAAGACCCTTAACCTGCACCTCATGGGTACCCATGGATGGGATTCAGTGAACCTTTGAGTTCTAAAATTATATGCTACATTATTTGCATAACCAGCATTGTTAGGTTAAGAACTACTGGGGTAGAGTGACACGGAATTCTTGGCTTCTAGATACTTGTGTTTTAAAGGCCAGATAAAATATATGCAAAGACACCATTACAAATAGCAAGTAAACAATTCTAGCCTTCCTCCAGCCCAGCAGTGTTCTAACGGTTCCGAGGCAATATTTTCTGTTGTGGAAACTGGCCAGCTTGGGACCAGGCAGATTCAGGTTTGAATCCCAGCTCTACTACTTAATAGCTGGGTGACACTGGGTGAGTTCCGCACATTCAGAGACTTGATTTCCACATCTGTAAATTGAGAATTGAGAATACAGAACCCACCCATCCCTCTTGCCTATTCTGAGGGTGAAATTAAGTGAGCTGTGTGGGTCACCTGGGTCTCGGCACATCTTCACAGCCTGGTCATTCCTCCTCCTGTTTTCCCACTCGAGAGGAAGCATACTCGTGGGCTGTGGTCATGAGAAGGGGGAATTTGAGCCAGGTTTGGAAAGGGCGGAGAGGAGGAAAGGAGAGGAAAGGGCTTGTCACACCAGGGGGCAGTGTGAGTAAAGGGGAAGGAGCCAGAAACATCGGCTAATGTGGTGAAGAATCAGTCCATTGCAGCCAAGCTGAGCCTGTCTTCAATTCCAGCCTATGCACTTTGAACTTTATCCTATAAACTGTAGGAGCTGCCGGAGGGTTTGGGGCAAGGAGGTCAATTCCGTGGTGAGGTGGGTCTCAGCTCAGCCTTTGCTCATCCATGAATCCCAAGATAGCCATAAAAACAACTTTGAAAATAAAACTGAAGTGTGGGCTAAAGCTGTGCTTCTCACCTTGGGATCTTGTTAAACAGCAGATTCTCTGGATCGCTGAGATTCTGCATGTCTAATAAGTACCCAGGTGGTATCCATGCTGTTTCTCCAGGAACCTTGCTTTGAGCAGCCAGGGGCTAATGTATTTCAGTTTTATTATTTTTATCACTATTATTATTCATGTAACACTTGTTGACGGAGGGCCTGTCACGTGTCAAGGCACCGTGGTAGGCCCTGGGGAGGGAGAGACGAATCAGGCATGAACTCTCTTTTCTAGAAGCTCACAGTCTAATCAGGGGACATGAGGCATAGCCCTAAGCAACTGTAATTCAAGGTACAACGTGATAAATGCCATATTTTAGGCTCAGATAAAGTGCTTTGACAATTCAGCAGGGAGAGAGGTTGTTCCCAGTTGAGGGAGAAATTGCCTGGTGCTGAAGGAAAGAAATAGAAGCTTCTTTTTCTTAATATTAAGCACTGAGTAAGAACCCAGACTTCCGAGCTGGATTTTTAATCCTAGCTCTACCACTTACTAGACATGTGACTTTTTTCATCTCTTAAACCTCAGTTTCCTCATCTGTGAAATGAGACACAAAGAGCAAGGCTGCTGGAAGGATTGTGTGAGCAAAGACCTGTAAACTCAGAGCCTAATAACTGGGTCCTAGTTCATTATAAATGGTGGCTCTGGTGATTATTATGGTGATTGTTATTTTTTCAGCATTTGCTTTAAAACCTCACATGGGACTGTTGGCCCCAAAGATATTGTATTTGTTGGATAATTTTATGATCTCATTCCAGAGTTAAGTGGCAAATTGAAATGGAAAAACCTCGAAGGGGGTTTCCATATCCAAAGAAATCTCCCTTACAAAGCTGGTGCTGAAAGAGTCGGCAACTGTTTTAATTTTTTTGAGTTTTATTGGGCCAAACTGCTTCAGCTGGGGAGACTGGGCTTGGCTGTGAGTAGAGCCAAATTCTCCTAAGAAAAGCCACATTGGAAAGGAGTTCCACGATATTTACAAGCTGATCAAAAGTCTTACCACCCACTGGCTCCCCTGAAGTCACCAGCTTGTCTGATGCTGACTGTGAAATAAGTTAAATCCAGTTTATAATCCTAGAGTCCCAGAATGTCAGGGTCCAGAGGGATGTTACAAACCACCCAGCCCTGGGTGGGCCAGGTCAATGATGCATTGGGTCCTTAGGACTCGTGACAGTCTCCAAGGCCTCCCGTTGGTCATTCCTCCACTCAGTATTTACTAAAGGTCTATGGATGTAGAAATACATCCATAATTAAAATAATTAAAAGGGCCCCCTTTCTGCTCCACAGTGAGGGGGATAAGGGGCAGGGGACCCACGGGGATGTCAGGAACTAACAGGAGGCTGCTGGCTTAACAACAGGAGGTCTCATTTCGGGCCCTCTCTGCCTTCCCTGGGCAGGACCTGGGCCTATCTTTCTGCTTCAGCCTTGACACTGGGGATAAGCCACCATGTCCATCGAGCTGTTACGGGGATTCCATGAAACAGAACATCAGAAAGTTGGCTGACACATAACAAGGACCCAATAAACATGGAATCTTGTGGTTTCTTTTTTTATTTTTCAAATAATATTCAGTGGATTTTTCCCAATTATAAAAGTAATTCATGTTTATGGAGAACATGTTGGAAAACACCGAAAACCACAGAGAAGGGAAATTCACCCATAATTTCAGCACCCAAGGATAAACAGTGTTGTTTCTTGCCCTATATGCCCTTCCAGTCCTTTATACACATCAGCATACATATGGTGTGTCCCTACGAGCAGTATGGGTAGTGAGTGATTAAGACCCTCTGTTAGAGGGTGCCATGGACTACAGTGTGCAATGGCGCCTCCTAGGGCTGTGCAGGGCACAGGCATGCCAGGCTGCCTTGGGAACAGTGATGGTTGAAGGATGGTGAAGCATTGAGCCCGGTGACTGGCACAGAGTACGCTTGTTAAATGGTGGCTACTATTCCGAAACACACATGCCCCGATGGTTTTAAAGCGTGGAGGTTCACAGAGGATTGAGACCTTGCATTCACTGTTCAGATTTGTTGAATGGCACCTTAAGGATGACCAGCTGAGACCAAGTCCAGCCAAGAAATTCTTCTCCCTTTGAGGACCCTGCTCTGCCTTAGCTTTGATCCTTGCAATTCACAATCCCTCTAAATCTCCTTAGGGCGGGCAAGGCCCAAGTGATGGAGTAGGCTCACTGCACCATCTGCTTGCCTCTTTATCCCTCCCCACCCTCCCCCAAGCTCCACCTCCTATTCACCCCACTCAGCTGTCCAAGCCCTTTCAGGAGTACAGTCTCATTTGACCTGCTTAAAAAGCCTCAGTGAGAGGCTATGAGTGGTATCAGAATGGAGCCATGGGACCTCCTTCCCGCCAGTGGTTTCCGGTCTATGTTTATACTGAGGCTCACATTCACTACAGAGCTGAGTGTGTGCAAGGTAGCCTGAAAGGACGGCTGGAGGTGGCACAGGAATCTTTGAGTCGCGTGTTCAGTCAATCCCTCGGTCATTGAACAAATATTTATTTAGTCCCTATTGTGCCAGGGACTGGGTTCTCCAGTGAGACAGTTGGTCCCTGTTCACTTGTCTTTCAATCCAATCCTTTAGGCTCCTCAGAGAGGAATTCCTTTCAGATTAGAGCCGGCTGGTCTTCCACACCTGTCAACCCCGGCTAATCTCCCTTTTTGAAAAAGACAGCAGGCCCCAGGCCCACCACTGTCTGGAGCGACCCAGAGTACTAACATCGTTTTGTTTCCGTCACATTTTTCCCTACCATGACACTATTTATATAGCAAATAGTACAGGTTGTAAAATAGTGATAAAAAGCTTCCTTAAAATTTTTTATATTTTTTTTTTAGTTTAGATACGAAAAATGAGTTGATTTCAAGAAAGGCATTCAAAACTTGTGGTCCAGATGGTACAGTGACTGATGCTTAGAAAGCCCTGGATTGGAGATGGGTGAGGCTTAACTGTTGGAGGGTTGCTGATCCCTTCAAGCCCGTGATGACAGCTATGGGTTCTCCCCCAGAAAAATGCGCGAACGTCGTATACAATTTCAGCTGGTTCAAGAACCACCGAAGTCTATCCACGGGCCTGTATGGAAAAGGGCAGTGAGGTGACAGTCCCGACACCTGGCCAGCACAGATCTCATCCTTGTCACCACCTTCCTCACTTTTGTAGGTGGGGCTGCCAGTAACAGCAGCACCGGCAGTAGTAAGAGTAGTTGTTAATTGAAGCAGTAAGAATAGCTGCCCATGAGTGCTTTTAACGTGCCAGACACTTACCAAGCCTAAGCTCATCTACGCAGTAAAGAACTCTCAGCATCCCCATTTTCCAGGAAACTGAGCCTCGCCCAGCTCAGGTGGCTTCTCCACGGCCACACAGATGGGAAGCCAAGGTCAGCATTTGAACACAGTCTGCCTACCTGTGATATCTGAACAGGTCCTTAACCCCTAACCCCCACTGTCTCAATAAAGGTTTGTAGAATCAAGTGAAGGACAACTTGAACAGGTTCTGGTGGTCCTTTTGCCATTCACCAGCTGAGTAACCTTGAGCAGGTCACCCACCCTCGAGGCCCTGCCCTTTCCCAGTCCCCGGCAAGCCATAATTCTAAAATGCAGGCCAGGGAGCGTCAGACCATTTCACATGCAAGAGACGTGGCACCAGGCTCAGGACATGCACAGTGAGTCAGTGGCCATGTCACAGAGTGCAGCACAGCCCTGACTTCCAACAGAGGGCAGGCTTCAAGAAACACTCGTTTCCTGTTGATATTTGCTCCCCTATCCTAGCAGCTGCCTTGGTCCCCAAAGGTCTGTTTGGGTGCCCAGGGTAAAAGATCCCTGTCCCCAATCCTCCTTCATCCCAAAGAGACTCCACACCTTCCGTAATCGATCACGGCTTCTTGGCTCCCACCAGGGCAAGGCTGGCGGCCTGGCAAATGGGGTCCCTAATCCCAGTAGTTACTGTGCTGCTGGGGGGGAGAGGCAGGAGGAAAGGGGCGGAAATATGCGTGGAATCCCAGGCGCCCTGCCTTCCACTCCCAGACCCACACTGCCCCTGTGTGGCGGGACTAGAGAAGCTGGCACACCCCAGTAGGCAGGGCTGGGCTTCCATCACAGGCTTCACAGAGACTGAATTCTGAGGCTGGAGAGGACCCGGATCAAACCACTCTCCTAAAGGAGGGAAACTGAGGCCAGAGAGGGAAAGCAACTTACCCAAAATGATACAATAAGTCCCCAAACATAGGTCCCACACATAGGTTTCCTGGAATTAGCTCTCCAGCCCAATCAGTGATTTAGAGAAATAATAATTATTTGGTTAGTTAGTGTTAATGCGGAGTTGATGTGGGTGGTGGGCACTGGGTACTCACACACAGTCGGCAGGACGGTAAGCTGCTGCCGCCACTTCAGAAGGCAATTTGGCTTACTGTCAGCACTTGAATGTGGAACTGACCTGGTGATTTCTCAATTTATCCTACAGAAACACTCAAACATGCAAACAGCAAAATGCATGAGGCTTTTCATTAGTGCAGTTTGTAACAACCCCAGATTGGAAATCACCTATGAGTGCTTGACTATCATTAGGAAAGGGTTAAGAAAACTACTACTTATCTGGACAGTAGGGTGTAATGCAGCTGGGCAGATTGGGTAGAGTGGTATAGCACCATATGTCCTGAAATCCTTTATCTGCCTAAAAGCAGAGCCTCCCAAAAGAACTCAAGAGAACCCAATTGTCATAACTTCTCTCCCTGGGAACAACCAGGAGAGATTGACTCTTGGAGATGAGAAGTCTCCACAATCCCCCGAACAGACATTGTCATAAAAACTCTATCTCCCTTGTTAAGAGCTCGCTCAAGAGTTTGAGCTCTAAGCAACAGCAGTTCGATGCCCGGACCAAGCTGAACTGCCACTGAGCTGCCAACAGGTGGCAGGATGGCTCAGCTAACAACAACAAAAAAACTCTTATCTCCCATCTATGCCCCATTTAATTTTCCAAAAATTCACTTGTTTTCCCATAAGTGTCTTTCTCTCCCTCTCCTGCCCTTCTTAAGATGGAATATAAGCCCCAAATTCTAACAGTCCCTTTTAGTCACATTTTTCTGTGAACCCCCCTTTTCCCCCCAATGTATGCACCTGGATAAAAATCTGTCTTTTCTCTTGCTAAAAAAAAAAAATTACATTTTCAGGCACGTCACATAACCTCTCCAAGTTTCAGTTGCCTTGCATTTAAAATGGAAATTGCTTTTAATTTACTATTACCATAAAATGTTTTGGGACCTCAAATTCAAAGGGATGAGTTAATCATGTTTCTCGATTCCTAATACCTCATCATCGAGGTCTGTGCCAGGTCTCTCTCTCTTATTTTATTGATTTACTTCCTTTTACTCGCAATCCCCATTCTCATTTCCCTCTGCCTCCACCTTTAGGCAACCGTTTGTGTTTAATATGTATTTTTTAATTTGAAAGTGTCTTTGCAGAATGGGTGTGGTTGTTTGGTGTGTTGTTTGAATAGTTAATGTTGTACATCTCATTGTTTCCTACTTTGTTTTCACAATGAAAGCTGTATCGAAAGCCTATCCGTATAGCTACATGGTTTTGTCATGTAGGGCCTCTGGCCGGTGCACCATATTCTCCATGCTATGCATCTACCCATCTCTATGGTTCCATAATTGCTAGTGAGGGACACCCATGTCTCCAGCTCCATGTCACCTCAAACAACACTGCCCTGAGCATGTTCATACATGTCCCTATACGTACTGATGTGAAAGTTCTTTGAGATCTATGCCAAGGAGCAGAATTGCTAGGTTGGGAGGTGTGTGTATACTTAATGGGACCAAATGGTGTCAGGGTCTTCTCCAGTAGATTTTCACAGCCTGTGTCCCACCAGCCATGTAAAAGCCTCCCTTTGTCCCCACTTGGGGACATGTAGCCCTGCCTACACTTGGCACTGTCCAACTTCCTGATTTTTGCCAGCCCGACAGGTATAAATTATATCTCTTAGTGGTTTTCATTTTAACTGATTTGACTGCCTAATATTTTGAGCATCTTGTCATGGGCTCATTAGCCCTCAGGTTTGCTGTTTTGTAAATTGCCTGTTCATTTTCTTTGCCCACCTTTCTGCTGGGAATGCTGTCTTTTTCTTGTTGATTTGCAGGAGTCCTTACATATTCTAAATATATCAATCCCTCGACTATCTGAGGCATTGTAAATATCGTCTCCCACCCTTGTCTTGTAGTTTATCTTTTTGAAGTGTTAAGTCATTTTTCTTCACCTCAGATCAAAAAGATCATCCGTTACATTTGTCTTCTTTTGCCTTGAAAGTTTTACCTTTCGCATTTCGATTTTGTAATACATCTCATATTTGCCACGGAGATAAATCAGCGTCTACTTCACGGCATTTTGTGACGTTTAAAATAATACACATAAAGCGCCAGCACAGTGCCTCCGACCCAAAACAGGTGTGCAATCGTGGGTGACTATTATGATCATTTGGGTAGAAAGCGGTTAGCGCTGCTCTACGAAATCTAGAGATATAGGAGCTTAGGTGCCGTTTAGCTAGAGCTGGAAAGCTTTCCTGGGCTAAGGGAAGTTATAGAGGTTGGCCCTAAACGTGAATGTAAGATTTATTCATTCCGAGACAGAAAGGCGAGCACTCCGGGCAGAGGAAGGGGCCTGGCAGTTTAGGCCCAGAGGAGAGGGTCTGACTACTAACGAACTGCTGTCTTGTTTTTCTGCCCGTGCCCGCCCCACCCCTTCCCCCTGCAGGCTCCCTGTTCTCCACCCTGAAGCCCCCCGACACCGTGTTCAAGGTGGTGTTCTGGCTGGGCTACTTCAACAGCTGCCTCAACCCCATCATCTACCCGTGCTCCAGCAAGGAGTTCAAGCGCGCCTTCGTGCGCATCCTCGGGTGCCAGTGCCGCGCCCGGCGCCGTCGCCGCCGCCGCCGGCGGCGCCTGGGCGGCTGTGCCTACACCTACCGGCCGTGGACGCGCGGCGGCTCGCTGGAGCGCTCGCAGTCGCGCAAGGACTCGCTGGACGACAGCGGCAGCTGCCTGAGCGGCAGCCAGCGGACCCTGCCCTCGGCCTCGCCGAGCCCCGGCTACCTGGGCCGCGGCGCGCAGCCGCCCGTCGAGCTGTGCGCCTTCCCGGAGTGGAAGGCGCCCGGGGCCCTGCTGAGCCTGCCTGAGCCCCCCGGCCGCCGGGGCCGCCAAGACTCGGGCCCGCTCTTCACCTTCAAGCTCCTGGCGGAGCCCGAGAGCCCCGGGACAGATGGGGGCTCCAGCAGTGGGGGCTGCGAGGCCGCGGCCGACGTGGCCAACGGGCAGCCGGGCTTCAAAACCAACATGCCCCTGGCGCCCGGGCCGTTGTAAGGCCCCAGCGCACAGCTTCCTTTCCCTGGGGAGGAAACCACCGTGGGGGGAGGGG
>NW_017731766.1:1395275-1401289 GCF_001890085.2 Hipposideros armiger | reverse complement strand
TAGGGAAAGAGGAAACTGAACCCAGTTCCCAGGGAAGAAGGAACAGTTTGGGGACAGCCCTCTGAAAACATTTTGTTAGCAACACAAACCTTTCAAACCAGCCTGATACAGGTGCAACCTGGAGTAAAGTGGGGAGGGAGGACAGAGCCTCACCCCCTTGGCCCCCTCATCCTGCTCTGCAGCCCCTGCCTCTGACCTGCCTGCCCCAAGGACTCCACACAGTGAGGTTTGAAAAGCACTGGTCTAGTGCAGATGAATAGCACTGGGAGTCGGTGGGACCTAGGTTCAAGACTGGACTCGCTGTGGCCTTGAGCAATTCACCTTGCCTCTTGCTGGTCTGTTCCCCCATCTATCAAATGGATTTGATCATCACAACCTACCAGAAAGTGCAAAGGATTCAATGAGATCATTGTGGTATAAACGCTGAACTGTGAATCACTGGGCAGATGCAAGTTATAATTTGGACCTCGAATATCTGAAGCCACAAGCATCAAGGCATTTCCTAAGCTGCTCAGTTCTGATGATCTCACACATTGCTGGTGTTTGGAGGACATCCAGGCAGCACAGGGAGGCAGTGGCAGCCTCCTGACTCTTTCCAGAAGGAAAGTAGGCCAGGCAGTGGCTCACCTCCCCAGAAAGTGTTGGGTTCCAGATCTACCTCCAGCCAGAGCCTGCATTATGCTGATCTCTGCAGGTCACCTCCCTGTGGTCAAGTCCAGGGAGGACCTGGAGTGCATCAAGAGACCTTGGGGCAAACAGTTCCTCTCTACTCTGACCTCCAACTGGCAGCAACGCAGCCCTACTTTATTCGCTCCGGCCACCCAAACACTGCTGGGTCATTTGTCACCACTGAGGCATGCACAGAGAGACACCTGCCAACCAAAGAGGTAAGTGGCTCGGCAGAATGGGATAATAGTTAATCCTGTAGATCTGAGTTCAAATCCCACCTCTGCCATTTAGGAGCTGTGTGACCTTGGGCAACTCATGACATGGGTGTAAACCTCAGTTTCCTTAACTATAAAAATAAGGATAATAATGGGTTGGCTGAGTGGCTCAGTTGGTTACGAGCTCGCTCAAGAGTGTGAGCTCTAAGCAACAGGGTCGCCGATTCGATTCCTGGCCCAGCTGAGCTGCCAACAGCTGTCAACAGGTGGCAGGATGGCTCAGCTAAAAAATAAAAATAAAAAAATTAAAAAAAAATAAGGATAATAATAGTACCTACTTCATAGGGGCCTTAGGAGGACCAAATGAGATCTTGAGGGTAAAGCAACAACACCATGCCAGTCACCTGGGCGACATTCCAAGAAACCCTAGCTATTAGCAGAGGTATTAGTTATTCACTTTTTCGCTGCAATATATGAAGTTGAGCAAATCTGAATTGAATAAAGAGACCAAGAAAATAAATTCCTTGTTATTCATCAGATTTCAGTGTTTTAGGACTCAGGATCCATCTTGAAGGAGCAAGACATAGATTTATGACAGAGGAAAAGAATTTTGTGTCCTACAGTGTGAAGAAACATGTAACGAGGCGAACAGCCCACACTAAAGGTAAAAACAAAATTTAATAAACGTTACGTTTGTTACACAGCCACAGGTAACTAGAAATGAAGGGAAGACCTAAGACTTCTTTTTAGACAGTCTGACCTTGAATTCACGTTCATAACTGTTACCTCTGTCACCTGACTGGAGCCCAACAAGTGTTCGTTCTTTCCCGACAGCGCTAAGGAAATGCTGGGCGAGCTCTGAGGTCTGGCACCGTCTGGCCTTGACTTGCAAAGTAGACAGAGGGCATGATAGGAAAGCATAGGAAATCGGGCCAGGAAGGAATGTGTTTTGTGGTCTGATTGTTTTTCCCTGGGTTTATTAAGGCATAACTGACAGATCAAAATTGTACACATTTAATGTTACATGATATTTTGGTATACACATACATTGCGAAATGGGATTACCACACTCAAGCTAATTAACATACGCATCAACTCTCATAGCTACCTTTTTATGTGGTGAGAATGCTTAAGATCTACTCTTTTAGAGAATGTCAAGTACGCAATTCATTGCTGTTAACTGTAGTCCCTTCACGGTACGCTAGGTCTGCAGAACTTACGCATCCTGCGTAATTGAAACTCGGTATCCGGACAGCATCTCCCATTTCCTCTACCCCAGCCCTTGGCAACCACCATTGGATTTCCTTTCTTTTTAACTCTGAATATTTTAAATGAGGCCAGGTAGCTTTGTGCTGCCCAACCTCAAGGACCTCCGCAGTGTGTTTAGTATGTGTTTAGTATTGTATCAGTTTGCTAGGGCTTCCAGTACAAAGTACCACAGGCTGATTGGCTTCAACAACAGAAATTTATTTTTCACACTTCTGGAGGCTAGGTGTCTGAGATCAAGGTGTCCGCAGGGTTGATTTCTTCTGACACCTCTCTCCTTGAATTGTAGAAGGCTGTCTTCTCCCTGTGGCCTCACGTGGTCTTTCCTCTGGGTGTGTCTGTGTCCAAATGTCCTCTTCTTATGAGGACACCAGCCACTGGATTAGGGCCCATCCTGATGACCTCATGTTACATTACTTACCTCTTTAACGACACTGTCTCCAAATACAGTCACATTGTGAAGTATTGGGGGGCTAGGACTTCAACATAGGATTTGTGGGGTGGAGGTGAGACAACTGAGCCCATAACAAGTATCAATATTCCAGAACCTCGGGACTAAAGTCAGAATGTTAGGAGGACATTAGTATTGTCTCATGTTTAGGCATTGGGAAATGTAAGTTCCTAGTCCGAGACAATGTGACGTGCAGGTGGAAGAGGCAGAGCCTGAATCAAACAGCCCACTGACCTTGCTCTGCACACTCCCAGCCTGGAAAGCCTGGCTTTGTATGAGGGAGGAAGTGCCTCTCACCTTCCCGCTTCTCCAAACCCCTTTCTCTCACCCCCACCCCCCAACTCTGCCCTCTCTCTGGTCTTGGGCTTTTAGGAAACAAAAGCCAAGAAACCTTGCAAGCTTCTGCTTCACCTCTATCCGGGCCTCCCCTCAGGCCTGGAAGCACACAGCCTGCTGCCTGTTTAAATGAAGGGAAAGGATTGGGTGAGGGCAGAAACATGAATGAAAGTCACAAAATAGCATCCAATCTCACTACCTATATGTCCCATTAATCCCCATCTGAAGGGTGAATCAGTACTGAGACGCTCCACGTGGGTGCATGCGCACGTGAAGGACGAAGCTTGCTGACTCAGCCAGGTGTGCAGGGGTCCAGTGCGCACAGCTAATGCAGCGCCAAGCCACCCCTCACAAGCTCATGCAGAGGAGGGGTTGCGAGGAAGCACCTGTTGAAGGGTTGAGGCAGCCTCCTTCCTTCCCTCCCCACCTGATTCCAGGACCTGATTCAGCAGGTTTCTCAGGAAGGGGTTCCCAGGGCATGGGCTTTCCCAGCACGGCAGAGTCAGCAGAGTTTCCCCATCCCAAATGGACCACTCTGCTGCTCAGCCCCCGGCTCCAACCTGTCCACCCTGGGCAGGACTTCCCTCTCTCCCCACCCCTCGGAAACACCTGCAGGGAGATGTCAGGGGGCATTGGATGCCCTGGTGACAAAATCTGATCCTGAGTCAGAAACAGGCATTCCGCTTGGAACAAAGCATGGTTTGTGTGCAGTGAGCCCTGAAGACAAGACACTCCATCTGGCCCCTGAGGGTTTGCAGCTCTGAGAGGCCTGGGACATTCCCCGAAGGGAGGCGGTGAGCTCACGGGAAGCACCGGGAGGTGGAGCCGCAGTGGTTACACGTGTGGCCACTCTTGCATGCAACTTGCAGGAAGCAGTTATTAAAGAGGTGGTGGGAGAAATGGAACTCACAGGGGCTCCCAGAAATATGTGGGGAGACTTTCTAAAAGGGCCTGAGGTTTGCTAGGTGGGGACCACTAGCCAGAAATATTAATTATTCATATGCACTTGACCTAACGTGCGCCCTCTGACTGGGGGGACTAGGGCTAATCGCCTCGGGAGGAGATGGGTGCTTATAGGCTGGCTCTTGCATCTGGACCAAGAGCTTCTGGTACCAAGACCAGGGCCTGTGGTTCTCAGATCCAGAGTATGAAAACCACTCAGGGGCTTATTGAAAATACAGACTCACTCCACCACCGCTGGCCTCCTCCAGCTGATTTAGTAGGTGGAGGGAAAGCCCAGTAATCTACATTTTAGCAAATGATCCAGGTGGTCCACAGACTAGTTTGAGAAGCACGGGACTTCCAACATTCACCCCATCAGGAAAAGGACTAGGTTTTACTCCGCCTCAAGATCCCCTACAGGACCCACTGCTGGGGTCCACTTTGCTAAACACTGAACTGGAGGAAATGCTTCCTCTCTCCAGCCCCGCGCACGGCCTCATTGCACCAGGCGTGACTAATGCCTACCCTCCGCCTTAAGCCCAGGATGGCTTCTGTCTCATCTGACACTTATGTCCCAGATTGTTGACATCCCCACTCCTGCCTCCATCGAGGAAGGAGCCAGGCCCGGGGCCACAAGGACAGTGTTGTAAGAAGCTCGGGGAGCCCGTTTCCAGAAATCAAACAGCAGTTGTTTTCATGCCTCTTAAATCACGCCGGAAGGTTTCAGTTTCTTCCTTTAGCCAACTCAAACGTATTTGGCGTTCGGTTTCTGTTTTCTTCCACTGCCAGGAGCTCTGCTCGCCGGTCTCTGGGCGGGGGCGCAGTGGGCGCCCAGGTGCATGGGTCTCTCCTGCGGTCGCAGCGTGCTGCGTCTCCAGCTGCGCGCCCCAAAGAGAACGAAGCTTGCCGGAGTGGCTCCTCGCCGCTCGGAGCTTTGCGTCCTTCCTCTCGGTACGTGCAGAGACTGAGAAACAGTTCTTTAGACACTGCAGTGACCGAGACCGCTGTCACGCCCCCTTCCCCTGAGCAGGTGCTCCGAGTGGCGCAAGCTCGGCCTTGAGGCGCACCCGAGCGCCACCTGCTGTCCAACGCTCCTAGGCGACCGAAGTGTAAAGGAGCCAAGTTGCTTTGCAATGCAGCTTGCGCTGCTTTGCCCACTTCCTCTGAGCCCCACATTAGTGTTTCAGCTGCAGCCAGACATTCTGGAAATCTGGGTTAGGGATACTTAACTTGGGGTCATGTGTTGGCTTCGGGGGATCTGAGAGCCCCCTAAAATGTTAGGCANTACATTTCAGGTTTGTCCCTGCCCCTTCCGCAGGTCCTATACACAAGAGTTGTGCTGACCACCCCACCCCCGCCCCATTTTTGCCTTTGCCATTACTGCCCCCCCAGGGCTAAACAAATCTGACCGTGTGGCTGAAAGTGACCCCCTGGACTTGTCCCATAAATCCTGCTTGATTGCTTATAACTCTTCACAGTATCTAAATCCTCCTGCTGTGGTAGCACTGGGCAATGTCTAGCCTGGCCCTGACCCCTAGGACCCCAATTCTAGCTGGGGACCCATGGCCAGGACCCTAGGTGACCCTGTCACCAGAGAGGGCATGGGACCCAGGCAGAGAGATGGACAGGTTCCCCTCACCTCCTCTCCACATCCCTGGACCAAACACTCCATCGTTTGTGCCCACAGAACCTGAAAGAGAAATCTAGACTGCAGAATTTTCTGGATAAGGTCTGGATCCATGTGGCCTAGCAGCATACATGGGCACATGAGCCCTGCTGACCTCTCCTAACTGGCTAGCCTGCCTGGGGAAGAAGCACTGAGGAAAGTCACGCAGAGAGGTGGAGCATACCTTGGAGAAGGTAACCAGGTAACCTTGGTTCTTTTCTGCCTCTAAAAACCTCCAGTTTTCTAAAAGAATAAAGGACAGGGAACAAAACAGAGCATTTTTCCTCCCTGAAATTCCAAAAAAGCCTGAGAGAAACACCCCCACCTCAAACCCCTTGCTTTGCTTTTTCTAAGTTGAGCTTACTAATTTTTCAAATGGAGAGAGCCTCATACTCATTTTAGGACATCAATCTTTTATTCTATAGGTGATTGAAACAGAAAATGCTTTAAGGGGCAGTCAGCTGAAAAA
>NW_017731766.1:1361527-1389005 GCF_001890085.2 Hipposideros armiger | reverse complement strand
CTTAGCTGTAGAGGGCAGTGTCACTGGCCCTCATATGTGGGATCCGAACCAGGGCCCTCTGGCATCCCAAGCCAGCTCTTAACCAACGTGCCACTCAGCCAGCCCCACCTGAAACATTTTAAATGAGCATTCCTGCAGAGCACTTGTAGGCCTCTGGCCCACACAGAGATACTCCCATAAGCGCACAAAGATGTTCGAGGATGTTTCCTGCAGCATTGTCTGTAGAAGGGAAAAACGGTAGCGTCATAACTGTCTACCCAGAGAAACATGCTTAAACAATTGACGCACATCCATTCTGTGAAATACTGTACAGTGGTTAGAAAGAATGAGGTCACTCCATACGTAGTGACATGGAAAAATCTCTGAAATGTGGTGGACTCAATGGAAAGACAGATTACCTAACCATACATAGTTTCATTCCATTAATATGCATTTTCAAGTTGTATGTTTCCTTGTGTGATTCCCAGGAGGAAATGGGAACGAGAGTGCCAGGAAGGAAGAGAGGACCAGGGAAGGTTTACTTTTTATTTCATATATACCCTATCTCTTGGTTTTGGTTTTGGTTTTCACGCAGATAATATATTCCTAAAATACTCAAGTACCAGTTTTCTTTTAATTGTGATGAAGTACACATAACATAAAATGTACCGTTTTCACCACTTTTAAGTATACAGTTCAGTAGTGTTGAATATATTCATAGTATTTCACATTGTTTTGCAACCAATCTCCAGAACCTTTTCATCTGGCAACACTGAAACCCGATACCCATTAAACAACAACTCCTCATCCAACCCTCCGCTTCCACGCCCTGCCTCTGGCAACTACCACTCTGCTTTCTGTTTCTATTAGTTTGACTCCTCACGATGCCTCATATATGCTATTTGTCTTTTTGTGACTGGCTTTTATGTCCTCAAGGTTATGTCCTCAAGGTTAATCCATGTTGTAGCATGTGTCAGAATTTCCTTCCTTTCTAATGCTGAATAATATTCCTTTGTATGTATATACCACGTTTTGTTTAACCATTCTTTCATTGATGAACATTTGGGTTACTTCCATCTTTTGGCTTTTGTGAGTAATGAATGCCCCTATGAACATGGATGTAGAAATAGCTCTTTGAGCCCCTGCTTTCAAGTTCTTGTAGGTAGATACCCAGATTTGGAATTGCTGAATCCTATGGTAATTCTATGTTTAATTTTTAAGAAACTGCCATACTTTTCCATAGTGGCTGCACCATTTTACATTCCCACCAACAATGCAAGGGGTTTCAATTTCTCCACATCCCCACCAACACTTGTTATTTTCTGGGATGGTTATTATTATTATTATTATTATTATTATTATTATTATTATTTTAAACCTTCTGAATGAGTGTGAGATGATGTCTTATTGTGGCTTTGATTTGCATTTCCCTAATGATTAGTGAAGTTGAGCAACTTTTCCTAGTGCTTGTCCATTTGTACATCATTTTTGGAGAAATGTCTTTTCAAGTCCTTTGTCCTTTTTTTTTTTTTTAGCTGAGCCATCCTGCCACCTTTTGGCAGCTCAGTGGCAGCTCAGCTCGGGCCCGGCATCAAAGTGCTGTTGCTCAGAGCTCGCACTCTTGAGCGCTCTTAACCAACTGAGCCACTCAGCCGGCCCTTTGTCCATTTTTTAATGGAATTCTTTATTTCTTTGCTGTAGAGCTTCAAGTTAGTTTTTATGCCAGTTTTATTGGAGTATAATTTATATAAAATAAAATTCACTCTTTAATAAGTGTATGGTTTGATAAGTTTGACAATTGTTTGCAGTCATGTAACCAATACCACAATTAAGGTATAACACATTTTCATCACCCCCAAAATTTGTCATGCCCGGCAAACAAAGGCCACATATTGCATGTTTCCATTTATCTGAACTATCCAGTCAGCAGATACATAGAGAGAGGAAGCCGATTGGAGGTTGCCAGGGCTGAGAGGAGGGGTCAATGAGGAATGAGTGATAATGCATACAGGGTTTCTTTTGGGGGTGATGAAAATGCTCTGGAACTAGATAGTGGTGATCATTGCACAACATTTCGAATGTATTAAGTATCACCAATAGTAACTTTTATGTTATGTGTATTTTCCTACAATAAAAAGTTTTAAAGTAAGGGTGTCCTCCTCTCCCCCTGGGGGGCCCTAGTTCCTTCCTTTATGCAAGAATGAAGTTTCTCTCATTCTGTCCTTCTGATCCTAATTTTCTAAGATGCCGTAACTGCTCAGGTGGTGTACGTTGCACTCTGCCTCCCTGTGGGATGATTTAAGTGAAACACTGAATAGGCAATAATATGAACCATAAAATGAGAAAGTACTCTCTTTTTAGTAGTCTCTTTTACTTCTTCTGATTATATCATGTTGAAAGTCTCAATTTGGTGACAGTCAATCTCCAACACCCCTCTAACACTTGCCAATCTCTCTCTCTCATATGCATATATTTTTTTAGGTAAGAAATAGCAGACCTGAGGCTCAGAGCCATTAGGCAGGTGATCGCAGAGCTCAAATTTAATAATTTTGTTTTTGTTGTATATATTTTTACTGAAAACTTCTCTTTAGAGTAAGTGGTAGTTTAACTATACTGATGACATAAAAATTTCCTTTTAATGTACATTTTATTAAGTGAAAAGGATGAGATGAGATTTTTAAATGTATGTCAGTAATAGAGGACCACAGAAGTAGCCAAAATCACAATGTGAATATGCTAATGAAATGACTGAAGTCTGGGGAACAGTGCCCTGTTCAATTACTGCTGTTACTTCTCAGGAGCTGTAGCCCATAAAACCTTGAGAAATTATAGGCTGTGGACAAAGTTCTGGCTAAGAACTCAGATTGTACCAACCCCCAGGCACCCCCACCCTGTCACCGTGTCACTGTGATGGAGCCAAGGGGATGGGCCAGGGAGACCTAGACTTTGGAAATTAAAACTGAAGAGACAGGAGCAGACTTCTGGTCCAAGGCCTTTCAAGATGACCCTGAGGGTAACTGGGGGTCTGCTGTGACTCCATCACAGAATTCCCTGGCAGGGGAAGGGATGGACAGACAACAAAAAGAATGCCTGGTCAATCTCATGGCCTCCCAAATCCCACCTCGTCCTCCAGAGGGGGGCACATTAGCACCCTTGAGCTAAGGAATGGCAAAAGCTGACTGCCTGCTTGGTAAAAGGAGGAAGAGGACATAGAGAGGTTAAGCACAATTTAGTATTTTAATACACTGTCCTGCTCATGTATTTATATAATTAAGTCAGCGTATTAGTCAACCCGGTCCACCATAATAGAATGCCACAGGCAGGGTGGCTTAAAGAACAGAAAGTTCCTTTCTCGCAGTTCTGGAGGCTGGAAGTCTAAGATCAAGGTGTCAGTGGGGTTGGCTCCTACACGGCCTCTCTCCTTGGCTCACAGGTGGCCGCCTCCTGACTGTGTCCTCACATGGCCTTTCCTCTGTGTGCTTCCCTGTTGTCTCCTCCTCGTATAAGGACATCAGTCCTGGTCAATTAAGGTCCCACCTTTAGGATTTTTTTTTAACCTTATAGGCTCTATCTCCAAATACAGTCACATTGGAAGTTAGGGCTTTAACATATGATTTGAGGGGACACACAATTCAGCCCCTAACAGTAAGAGTATGGAAACCGTCTGGAAGGATACACAGCACACTGTTAATATTTCTAGGGAGAGATGCTGAGTTCCGAAGGTAGTCCTACTCTTCTACCTGAAATTTTTAAGTGGTCTTATTTTACTAGATGATGATGGTGGTGATGATGATGATGATGATGATAAGAGGCTATTAATTGGAAGGGGTACCTCATTTTAGCCTGCCCAGTCCTTCTACAGAAGCCAGCAGCCCTGAGTGTTGAAGGTCATGGGCTTCACCTCTAGGCCCCCAGGAAGCCTCCTTTGCAGGCGTCAGCATGCCAAGTGGTCCCCAGGCCACTGGTGCTAAGGGAAGGAAAAGGGCCCAGTGGGGAAATAGCATCCTGTGACAAGACTGTAGACCAGACGTGTTGTTGGGAACCTCCACTGCGTCTTTACCGTTTGGTCCCTTCCGAGGCCTATGGGGCTTATACATGCCCTGCACACCCCCACGGGTCCCCAGCTCTGATGGCAGAAGGTCCAGCAGAGTGGCCACTGGAGCAGGGAGTGGGGTGGGGTGTCTTTGGAGTCCAAAGGTCCTTTCCAGCCCCCCACAACCTCTCCAATCACTTCTCATCCCACATTCTTTTGTGAAGTCAGCTCTGCTGGCAGAAATAACATCTCAGGGGCTTATGCAAGAAATCTGAGGAATAAATGAGAAGTTGCTTCAGTCCCCTGGATTTATATAAACCTCCTAATTGCCTTCATGTCTGTGGTTGTTAGCCACTA
The DNA here is from genome assembly GCF_001890085.2 of Hipposideros armiger. Lineage (NCBI taxonomy): Eukaryota > Metazoa > Chordata > Mammalia > Chiroptera > Hipposideridae > Hipposideros > Hipposideros armiger. The sequence goes on along the minus strand of NW_017731766.1, from coordinate 1,384,636 downwards.
ATTATTAGGTGTTTTGTCTCTGTCAGCATTTTCGTAAACTGTTCCTTTCTGTGAGACATGATAAGCGTTTAATCAAGGCGGAATTGGCGTGGAGGCATGTGTACCAGAGCTGCGGCCAGAGAGGGCTGGGGAAGGGAGGGTGGGCGGGGATTTTGAGGCTGTGTGTGGGGTTTTCAAGCTGTGAGCCAACATGGTAGAAAGCACACTGAATTGCAATGCACTAAAACAGTAATAGAATAACAGCTGCCTTTTAATGTGCCAGGCACTGTGTTCAGTCCTTTTCTCCTCCAATCCTTGCCAAAAACCCTTAAATGGTGCTTTTATAGATGAGAGGCTCAGAGGGGATCATCACACAGCCAGGAAGAGGTAGGTGTGTGTCAATCAAGGAGTGAGTTTGGCTGCACGCAACAGAACACAAGTAACAGTGGTTTGAACAAGGCAGGTTTTTGTTTCTCTCATGTGAGAAGGCTGGAGGTGGGCAGTCCAGGGATAGTGTCACAGTTCCATGGTTCACGAGAGGTGCATGTCCCTTCTAATGTCTGCCTGCACCATCCCTCTGATGTGGCTGTAATGTCCCTCTACCAGGCAGGAAGACGAAAGGGACAAGGGCAAAGGGCACATACAGCTGACTCCATCCCCCTTTTATTTTTTTTTTATTTTTTTTTTTTTTTAGCTGAGCCATCCTGCCACCTGTTGGCAGCTCAGCGGCAGCTCAGCTCAGGCCGGACTCAAACCGCTGTTGCTCAGAGCTCAAACCTCTGAGTGAGCTCTTAACCAACTGAGCCACTCAGCCGGCCCTCCATCCCCCTTTTAAAGAAGTTTTCAGAAAGTCCCATCTATGTGCTTCTACTGTGTCACGTGGCCACTGTTTTCTGCAGGATGGCAGTTATGTACCTGATATTGTGCTAAGCATTTACATTTTTATTGCATTTATTTTTCATAACAACCTTTTAAGGAAGGTCTTTTCAACCTCTGGATTTTAGTTTAATCCCTACTATTATCTAGCTAAGTAATTCTAGATAAATCAATTTCCCTCTCTGCCCTTCAGTTTTCTCTTTGTTTTATGAGGGATTGGATTAAATAAAGAGTTCTTAACTTGGGGTCTACAGACCCCTATGAGACCATGAATAAAGTTCAAGGCAGAGAGTCATGAATTTGGATGGGGAAAAATGTCATATTCTTATTTTTCACTAACCTCTAGTTCAAATTTAGCATTTTCTTCTACCATGACTGTAGGCAACAGACCACCACAGCAATATTAGCAGAACCTGTGAGTTTTCACCAAAAGTAATCACAGATTTTTTTGTAGCACATTATAGTTGTTCAGATATGTTAAAATATTGTTTTTGCTCGTCACTACCTCAAAATTATGGTAGTTATTACTCCTCCCATATTTGATGCGATTATGTATACATATATCTCACAAATATGATTTATGCCACAAAAATTTTTAATATTTCAGTAACTTATTTCAATATAATTTGTTTCCTTTATAATCCTGTGCATTTTGTTTTATGCAATAAAAAACATTTCTCTAAGAAAGGGTCCATAGTTTCCAGTGGACAGCCAAGAGAGCCCATGGAACAAATGAGACAAACTCTTACGCTATGAGATCTCTTTGCCCCTTCTGGCTGCAAAAGAGATTCTGCCACTAGCTCTCATGGTCATCCTGAACAAGTCCCTCAGCTCTCAATTTCCTCCAGCTCTCAGCATTCTCTCCTGTAAAATGGGATTAATGCATGCTTTGTCTAACTCAGAGCTGCTAGAAGAACCAACGTAATCTACATTAAGCACACTCATGCATACTCAATTACAAAGGGTCAGTTTCTGAAGTGCTAAGTAAATACTGAGGGTTATTATTCCGCTTTAGCTCTATTTCCCAGAGATGCTGGTATTTTTCTATCACTTCCAGACAAGTGTCCTGCTACAGCCATATATTTTCTAACACCAGATTGGGATTGAACTAGTATAAAATTCAATAATAAAGAGGAAAGTGTACCTTAAGTGCACTTGGATGAATGTACTTAACAACACAAGGAGATAAAATGAGATTTCACCAATGGGTCATATAGCTTGAATTCTCTTAGGCTCTTTGAAAAGCTGGAGTTGAAATACCATGGTTAAAAAAAGATCAACAAGTCATTTCTTTTGCAATCTCTAAACACAGGGATAACTGGAAACGATAGGAAAGTTGGGAAAGTTGGTTTGTTCCCTTCAGAATCTGTGCCTTTAATATATCTGTGAATACTTATTAAATTCTTATTCATCCAAGAAGTCTGCTGAGGGGGCCATAATTAATGTTTTAAATAGCAAAGTAAAGATCTACAAATATCTTATTTGTTAAATTATATTTTAGATAGCACATCAAATTATGTTTCAGGTGTACTGAATTCTTTCAATCTTGACCTCAAAGACACAGGAGACTGTGAGGTGGTCAGCTTGGCCAAGAGAGAAGGTTCCTAAACAAACTGGCATTTTGATCAGGTCCCTCAAGGATTTACGCAAATCCTCTGGGAGGTTTTTGTTGGAGAGGATTGTTTGGCTTGTGCAATGGAAGCTGCCCTTTTTTTCTTACTTTGAGAGAATGTCAGTCTGATGCTGGGATCTGAGCTATATAGAGAACCCAGCTAAAAGTTAGGCTTACGGGAAATTTTTATGCTACTTAAAAAGAAGAAGAAAATCCTACTTTTGTGTTTTAAAAAATACAACAGAGAATAAACCCTGGTTTTTTTAGGGCTAGTAAGAGATCATTGATTTATTTGTTCGTTTGTTGACAAGCGTTTCTTGACTGCCTGCTCTTTGCAAGATGCTGAGCCAAGCACTCAGCATACAACAGATGTGGCCCTGCCCTTGTGGAACTTAATGGCTAATGTTGATAACATTAAAATCTTTACAGGACAGGCTATGTTCTAAGTATTGTACATATGTTAATTCATTTAAGCTTCCCAATCACCCTAGAAGAAGAATACTGTTATTATCCCCATGTTACAGATAGGGGATCAGATGCTTATTGAGGTAAGGAGCTTGTCCAAGTTTCAAGGACTAGGAAGGGGCTGAGCTGAGATTCAGCCTTGGCCAGTCTGATGCCACAATCCATGCTCTAAAACAGGGATCCGCAAACTACAGCCCACCAATCAAGTCCAGCCTGATAACTGCTTTTGTCAATAAAGTTTTATTGGAACATAGACACTCATTCATTTACATGGTATCTATGGCTGCTTTTATGTGACAATGGCAGTCCAGCAGTTGCAGCAGAGACCATACGGTCCACAGAGCCTAAAATATTTACTGCTTAGAGCTTTACAGGAAAAGTTTGCCAACTTTTCCTGTAAAACTCTATTATACTTTATCTCTAGAAGAAAAGACAAATAATAGGTGAGTACAATCATTGAAAATTTTTTTTAAAGTGCCATGATTCATGAAATGAAGTGCTATGAAAGAGAGTAATTGGAGCAGTGGGGTATGGCTAGAGAAATCCTCTGCAAAACGTGAGCCCCCAGAAAGGGAACCCTCATGCTGAGATCTGAATCCTGGGACAAAGTTTCTTGCTGAGGAATTTTTAGATTACTTAGCTCCCCAAATATCCACTGCCTCTGCTTTGACCTTAACAGAGGATGACAAAGAAACCAATCTCCTTTCTGGAGTGAAAATATTTCCTTCCCCTTCAAAGGGAGCCTGGGAGTGTTCAATGAGGGGAACAACAGATGAAAATGTCAGCACAGTGCTTGACATCCAACTGGCTTCTCTTTCCTTGTGACTTCTTGCCCTTGCCAGCTGCTGGACAAAAGCTGGCCCGCCGCCTGAACTTGCAAAGCTTTGTGTATCATGAACACAATGCTTTATGCGCTAAAGTGGGCATTGACATTTAATACAGAAAAGTTAGGATTGGAAGCATGTTTCCTAACTCAGAATAAATTATTTGGTCCAGCTGATGAGTCCCAGGGGGAAAAAATGTGCTAGCTCAGTCATTCCATTTGTGGTTGGGGCACCGATTCCATTTCTTAGTCCAAATGACCAAGGTTGAGGGTAAGCGGGGGTTGGGCAGTCAGGCTAGTGGGTGCAGGATGCTTGCCTTGGCAGTGCCCTGGATGACTGCCTCCAAGACTGTCAGTCCCCATTTTATATGGTACCTTCATCCATCCATCACCAGCATTAAAGGTCTCTTTTTCAACCAGGCTCTCAGCCATTTGCTTAACATTGAAAAACTGCTGCGTTTTCCTGCCAAGTATATATCCATATGTATTTTCATAGATATAGATCACCCTCAAAGGCCACTTCTCCTTTTTGCAGTTAAGGTTACCATATCTGCCCACCCGTTCTGTCCTTTAGAAAAACATAGACTTTGTGGTTAGACCTGGCATTATGTCTTTGTTCTGCTCTAATAGCTGATGACCTTGGAGAAAACTTTCAACGTCTCTGAAGCCACAGTCTTATCATTTATAATAACAATACCTACCAGTGTCATTCATTTATGTCAAGTTGAGTGCCTGCTGCACACCAGGCACTGTGCAAGGCTCTAAGGATCTCAGGGCAAAGAAGACAGACAAAATATGCATTCTTGTAGCTCTTAGAGCCTAGTAGAGGCAGTTAAAATACATAAAAAATCAAGATTGTAACAGATGTGATCAGTGATCTGTAGGAGATGTACAGGGTGAAATAACAGAGTGAGCTACTTAAGTGAAATTGAGGCAAGACCTGGAGAACGAGAATGAGCAAACCATGGGAAGAGCTGTTCACACATCAGGCAGAGGGAACACTGAACACAAAGGTCTGGAGATGGGGAAAATACTCGGAACAGAAAGCATGGTGTCCAAGAAAGCAGGTGGTACAAGATGAGGTCAGAGAGGCAGGCAGAGACCAGGTCGCACATACCCCTGTGGGTCTTAATAAGGCATTTTAGATTTTATTCTAATCAGAGTGGGAAGCCAATGAAAATGGTTAAGACTTGTACAGGATTCATGTTTTAAAAAGATCAGGCTGGTTACTGAATGCTGAAGGGATTATAGGAAGCAAGGGTGAAATTAGGGAGTCCAGGTAGAGATCACCTACAATTACAAATGTGAAATAATGAGCTCAACCCCCTGACCCATATATGTTTGTTAGCTGTTGTTCTGGAATGTCTAACCCTATCCTGTCTAATACAGTAGCTACTATCTTCATCTGGCTATTGAACATTTGAAATGTAGCTAGTGCAACCATGGACTGAAATTTCTTGTTTTATTTAATTTTAATTAAATTTACATTTAGAAACTAATAGTTGATTCAGTCATTAGGAAGTCTATTTCAAACAACTTGGGTAGATGAATCTACTTTCGTAACTGTAAGCTTCATGAAATCTGAGTGCAGATTCAGGTATTTTTGATGCACACTGAAAGTCCAAATTGAAACGTGGTATAACAGGAAGATACACACATGATCCCAAAGACTTGGTATGAAAAAGAAAATCGAGGGCCAGCCGAGTGGCTCAGTTGGTTAAGAGCTCACTCAAGAGTGCGAGCTCTGAGCAACAGCAGTTCGATTCCCGGCGTGAGCTGAGCTGCCAACAGCTGACAGGATGGCTCAGCTAAAAAAATTTTTAAAAAAGAAAAAGAAAATGTAAGATATTCTATTAATAATTTTTATATTAAGTCCATGTTTAAATGATAATATTTTGGACATACTGGGTTAAATAAAATATCATTTAAATTAATTTCCCTTCTTTTACTGTTTTTAATGTTGCTACTAGAGAATTTTAAATTACACGTGTTGGCTCATATTGTGTTGCTATTGGGCATGCTGATCTAAGAGAAAACAAAATCCAGACATTTAAATGCACAGAATGTTAACTCTGGATTACATCTCCTATCAGAAATCTCAATGTGAAGATTGGAAATGGGGAAGAATAAAGAGCAATAGCATCTTTTGGAAACACCTATAGGAGTACAGGCTTTACATCTTAACTATGTATTTTTTATGCATCTCATCCTTAAGGAATTCTTAGGCATCCCTGACTATTCCTGGATATTGGACCTGCTTGGGCAAGTTCAGGCACCCCAACCCTGGGGGACGGTGGAGAACGGGTCCCAGAGGGTAAAGCTTTATTCTCAAAGCCAGGCTCACTGAGCCGTGCGGTATTAATATAATATATTCACTTTAGGCACGGAAAGGCCCGAGTCAGTCTAGCATAGATTTATTAAACCTCTAGCTCCAGGGAGTGTAGACGCACAGAGCCTCCCAAAAGTTGAGCACAGTGTATGCATAATAAGTCACTGGGGAGGCAGGAGGGATTTCCATCTCTGCCTGCAGATTCTCCACAAAGCAATTTACTTTCAGTTAAAGTTTGTGCCAGGGTCTGTATGAAGTGGTTTCGGTTTGTTTTCTCATTGAAGCTTCATGAAACCTTATGAAGTAGGTATCAAGGTTCAGTGATTTTTCTAAGATCAGATCACACAGCTGCTAAGAGGCAGAGCCGGGGGCTCAAACCCAGCCTGTCTGACTCCAGAACCTACACTCTTCATCACCATACTGGGCAGCAATTCTGTTGTCATGCCAGTGACCCAAAGGACCACCGTCGAGTATAAGGCTCCTTCTCTTGTATCCTTCATCACTTCCCACCATGCTGAGAGCCGCTTACCTCTCCCTAGTCCCCTGCCCTGCTCCCACCACAGAGCTGGCCACAGACCAAGTGGGCAGCTCCTTACTGATTGAGGGATTGGCAGGTGCCACTAAGAAATCTCCCAGCTGCTCCCCCAGAAAGAAAAGCAAAGAGAAAATGGTTCCTTTGCTACTCTCCTGATTAACTGCAGGGTCTAGCATGATGCCTGGCATTCATTCATTATTTATTCATTCATGTTCAGCAGCCATTCTTTCAACCAACTTCCGTGCTCAGTCCCCTGTCTGGGGGTGTGAATGAAAGCTTCATAAATATTATCACTATTAATTATATTACTGATTATCATTAGTAACACTAGTAATAATCAAATAATCAAATTACTATTACTAATTGATCATAATAGCGGTAATACTGTGGGGCCTTCATTAATAATAATGATTACACTAACAGCAAACATTTAGTGAGCACTTTACTGTGCTAAGTACTGTTAATATGAAAGTATTTTTGTTCTTTCCAAGCACTTGCCTTCCTGTCTTTTAGAGAAGCCATGACACCCTTTAATTCTTACAACAATCCTATAAGGTAATTCCAGAAGCCTCAAAATCTCTGCAACTCATTAGAGCACTGAATTACCCATTGTAAATTCCTGAAAGAGGACCCTTCACCCATGTGAAAACAGGATGTTCAAGGACCCTTTACAACTGTAAACAAGACAGACTAGTCTCTGCCCTGGGAAAAGAACTGCAGAACTGCCCTGGAGATGAAAACCCTTTCTTGTCCTTTCACAAAGTGGCCTCAAGCACCAAGAGGCAGAAGCTGCATGGTTCCAGGAGCTGATCCGTGTGCTTCCATCTGGAAAAATGTGTTTCTTGCTTTGTGCTCTACCCTTCAACAACATCCAGCTACTTACTGTTAAAATCAAAAGCAAATGGAGACCAGTCTTGACGGTTCCCTGAGCAGACAAAACCAATTCAGTCATTAATTTAGCTTATTGCCAATTACTGGGAAGCATACAGTCACTGCTTCCTCACTATATAAGCTGCATTAGAACGACGTCTTCCTGAGCCTTGTTCTGTGTTTTGGCTTGTGTGCTTCCCAGGTTGCAAACTGTCTTTTTGGTGACAATAAATTTTTCCTAATTCTTGTTTCAGTGATTCATGGGTTTTACTTTGGCTGTTTCTGAACCTTTGACATTTCATGGCACCTGAAGAAGGACCCAAAGAAGATGAAACCCAAGGCCGGTGAGCAAACCAGGTGCTGGTACCCACAGAGCCCGTTGCACTCCCTTATTTTCTCAGGAAGCCATGGTGGGGCTCCTGCGTATGTCTCTCTTGGATCTGAGCTCCGCCCTCTGCCTTCTGAGCTCCCCAACTTGATTGTGCAGGCTTGTTGTCTGTTTCTGTTTTGTTTTCTGGTATCTGTTTCTATTTGTTGAAGGTTCTAGTCGAGTCACCCATCCTGTGCAAAAGAGGGGAAAACACAATTCCCGGTGTTTTGGGATACCTGTTGGAAAACACGGCTCCTCATAGGTAAGATGTTTTAGGGACTCCAAAGGCAAGATAGGTTCCACCTTGCCCTTGAAGCAGGATCTTGTGCCTTTCTGGGAAAATGGGCGAACTTTTTGGACAATTTGGAATTGTAATGGTCGTGCTGGGGAACCTTTGTTTTGGAGAAGTCCGCCTTAAGGGGCACCCTTGAAAAGAGAGGATGTCAAATCTATGGGAGACAGTGGAATGCATTATTTGGTATGCAGAAGCTTCTTAGAGACAAAATGACTCCAAAAATAACTCTAAAAGGATACTCACAGCGTGCAAATAAATATCTTCAGCAAAAGACTCTGGCCGTCTGAGCAGGCGACCTTAACTTAGTCCATCTGCCAGAAACACAAATTGGATCTAACTATTCTTTTGCGTTTGGTACCTGAGACATGGCTAAAAATTTTTAAAGATCTGTCTGTACATTTACGTATGTCTATGTATAATGTTATAGATGTGTGATATTTTCCTACCTCTGGATGGTATTACCAATATTAACTTGTAAAAAGCTCTATTCCACTGGTTTAAAGACAAACAAGCGCTATATAAATTAAGTATATTCTCAGAAACTTAGGAACTAACCAAAATGCTTTTCAAGTTCACATGATCTGGGATAATCTTTGATAAATAAAAGCTAGTTTCAGTTTGTTGGTTTAATAAAAACAGGCATGTCTTCAGCGTTGTCAATGTTGAGTGTGATGCAAATGTACAACTTTCTCTACCTTGAGTTTACTGCTCAAATAAGCTCAGGCTATCTCTATATTACAAAATTTGTCAATAAAAAAAATAATTTGAGATGATGGTTAGCTGCTTACTGTCTAATCCAAGCATAATTGTTAAAAGCAAGCAATTTAAATAAATATAAGATAAACAGTTATACTAAGTTAAACCAAATCGTGGATATTCGTTATCTAAATCATTTCCAAATAAGATAAGCATTTCCCAAAATACTCCTGATATGTTCATGATGCCCTTTAGCTTCTGGTTTTTTTCCTCTTAATGAACTATTATTCCTTTCTTAACAGCCTAACTCAAATACAGGCAGACCTCGTTTTATTGTGCTTCACAGATGTGTATTTTTACAAATTGAAGGCAAGACCCTTCACCTGCTGGTGAAGACTCACTTTATTACAGTGGTCTGAAACCAAACCCACATTATCTCCGACGTATGCCTGTATCTTATTAGTGAAAACCTACCAAACTGAACCAACAATTGGATGTTGGTTCTTCTTGGTGTTAAAAGAAAAGCGTTCATCCAGGCTTGGTGTTGTGTTTAGGCTTAGTAGTGCCTCTATCTTTCATCCCTACCCCCGCACTAGCCTGTGAGCTCCTGGGATTGGGGGAGGCCAGAGACTATGTCTTATTTGGTTTCCAGTACCCAGCTACCGTTCTGAGGCCTGTCACATATTATTATTGTCTCTAACATTCATTAAACCATGTGTTCCTTGTCTTCTAGATTACATCATTTCTTTCTCCCAGTAAATTTAAGAGGGAGGTACCATTGTTACCCACCCCAATTTTTATATATTAGGTAAATTTATGTGTTAAAGCTTAGAAACATTTAGTAATTTTCCCCCCAAAGTCACAGAGCTAGTCAAGAGGCAGAGCCAGAGTTAGAATTCAAATCAAAAAGCCCATTTAAAGCAATTATACAGGATGTGGCACCTAATAAGCACATAATAAATGTTAGGTACTAGAATTATCATCCAAAGTTGAAAAACTAGTAAAGTAGAAAGGCTGATATTTTAAATCAAGTTTATTTATTTACTTAGCTCCAAAATTCGCAGCCATTCTTTACACTAGAATTTAATTAACAGGGCTTCTTATAGATAGGTCATAAGAGGCCTAATTGCTTACATTGTTGAAGTTCTTGCTATACTTAAAAATTAGGAAATATGAAAAGGTTTCAAATTTTTTCATATGTTTTCAATGTTTACGTTTAGTATATTAAACCTTTTGACTTACACAAAATACAACTATATGCATAACCTCATTTAGAAATGAATTCAAATAACAAGTTTGATTTCCTCCCTAAAATGGTCCCTGCAGCTACTGGGGCAAGCGGTTCTGTGAATTACAGAAAACTAGTACTCTGATGGCACTGCTGACTACCTGTCTGGCTACCTTCAGGGATATTTCAATTCTGTGTTCCCAACACAATGCCTGGGGTCTAATAAATACTTAATAAACATTTCTTGAATGAATGTATCGGGCAACAGTTCACTTTTGGTTCCAGAACCTCTTAATATTCTTAGAGTATTAAAGACCACAAAAAGCTTTTGTTTATGTGGGTTATACCTATCAATATTTACTGTATTAGAAACTAGAACTTAAAAAATTTTAGTATTAACTCATTTAAGATAACAATACACCTATTATATGTTACCATAATCTTTTTATAACTAATAACTATTTTCCAAAACAAAACTATATATATGTATATACATTGAGAAGAGAGGTATTATTTTGCATATCTCTCGCTTAATAGAACAGCTGGATTCTCATAGCACTTATTGCATTCAATCTATTACGCTATCACATGACACGTAGTCTCTGGAAAACACTGTACAATCATGAGAGACGGAGTATGGAAAAGGCAAATAACAACTTAGTATTATAAAAACTGTTTTCATCTAGTGGTGGACCCTTGAAAATCACTTTGAGAACTATCAAAGGGAAAACTTGACTTTTGGACAAGGTTTATGCTTCAAGGTTCCTCTATATATTACCAGCATGAGAGAGGTCAGTGTGAAGGAGTAAAAGGAACACCATACAAACGGCCTTTCTAGCTTCCTTTTTCTCCTATATGCTAACGTGTAGTCTTGCCGTAACCCAAGATGGCAGCCGTCATTTATATTTCAGGCCGTACGATGACATCACAGCGCCAGCGACGCCCTCTCTCCGAGGGTTCCACTACATTTCCCAGGATGCCTTGCCAACAATGACGCAATTGGTCGGCGCTGACGGAAGTGCGTTTGACGGAGCGGAAGTAGAGGATCTCAGAAGCTAGGAAGGTGAAGAAGCGAGACTCGGCGGAACTGTGAGTATCTTGTTCTTTCTAGTTGGCGGTGAGGGACGTGGCCAGCGGACGAACTGTTGGGAAGCGAAGGGTGGCCCCTTCTTAATCCTAGGGCCTTAAACTCCTGCGTTTTCCCAGTAGACTTGGGAGCGGGGAGAGAGAAAACATTGCTGTGGAGGCGAAGTCTCCGTATTAAGATCTTGCTGTTTTTAAGTTTTCTTGAGACGAGCTGGGTGAATTCGGGCTCTTGTCGCGACACAAGGGCTCTTGACTTTTTTGCTGCGACCAGAAGGGTGAGGCGGCTGACGGCCTGACTCAGCTGCCGCGGTAGATCTCAATTGGCTACACATTAGAATCACCTGGGGACCTCTTAAAAAATATAGATGCCCTAGCCCTACGCCAGACCAATAAAGGAGAACCTGTGAGCGATAAGATATGGGCGGCAGTACTTGGTAACGCATCCCACGTGTTACGTTGTGCAGCCGGGGTTGAGAACCACTTTTAGTGCCTGATTCTGACGCCCACGGGGATCCTGATGAAGGGCATCTGCACCAGGGCTCGCCTTCAGCCTGCTTGCGTTCTGTCGTGCGGATTTGTGTGACGTTGGTGATCCGTGTTTGGGCACGGATTGCATTTTGAGCTCCACCAGGAACTTATTCTTGGCCTTCGTGTGGTGGTTCTGGAAAGACAGGCCATAGTTTCTTATTTACGACTTGGCTATTTATTCCGATAAAGATTAGGGCTGCTTCATGTATCTTGCTGCTGTTTTAGCTTCTGCCTATTTTTTGCTATCCCGACAATGCAAGAAGTGGAAGGTGGAAGGGTCATGTTAAAATCGACCTCTTTGGTTGCTTATAAGAAGCCTGAAAGGGGTATCAAGTTAAAATGACGTTTGGCATTGTTTATGAGGTTGTGATGGCAGATATGTAATGAATTCTAATGAAAGGAAGTTAGGGTATGTTTGGGGCTTTGGTACAGAAGTTGGTTTACACGTGATAGGTAGGACTGTTTTTTAATATAAGCACCACTACCTGACATGTTTTCTCTTCCCAGAGCCAGCTTCACCCCCCCTCACTGAGCATGGGGGAGAAGTCAGAAAACTGGACGGTTCCAGAGGATCTGTTCAATGGTTTGCAAGTTACTGATCCCCAGGAAGCAGAGTGTGCTGGCCCTCCAGTTTCTAATTCCAAAGATCACCAGTCTCAGCGCAAGCTGCCTGGGGATGTTGGGGCGCATGGCCAGGAGGACCAGGCAGATGCGTGCTTTCATGACTGCAGCGCCTCCTTTGAGGAGGAACCAGGAGTGGACAGGGTTGAGAACAAACCTGGTGATGATGTGGATTCCTCTGAACTAGATGAAGAGTACCTAATAGAACTGGAAAAAAACATGCCAGATGAAGAGAAACAGGTAAACATTTTATCTATTGTGCATGATCTGCCACGTGAACTGTTTTTTAAAGTGAATAAATGTGGCTGACACTGTTATAGACGCTTCATCCGTGGTAAAGAGGAACTTGCCCTTCTGTGTCCTTGTTGCTTTACTAGTGATGGAGCTGAGCTAAATCAGTAGCATGACAGGGAAGCATTGAGTGTTTCTGCTTAGCAAAGAAATTTCCTTTTTTTTCCTGTGGACTTTGAGTTCTTATGTTATTTTGTAATTATTTTCTAACATGTATATATATACATTACAGCTTGTTTTATGACCTTATCTATGGTTGGCTGATGAAACTCTTGTAACAGATATTTTTTGGTCAGACCTTAGAATTATGAATTGCTGCCTGTTTATGTTAATCCCTTGTTAGCAAAAAAAAAAAAAAAGACTGCCTGAATATCCTGGTGGTGGTTTGGTTACAGAAGTCAATGATGGGCGCCTGTATCATTTACACAGCATTCTCAAGGAACAGAATTGGATATCATAGCCATAGTTTGTTAAGTACCTATAATGTGCCAGCCACTGAGCTTAAAATGTTACTTGTGTTTTCATTGAATCGTTGCAACATGCCTTATAAGACATCCGCTGTTAACATTCACCATAAGAGAACAGAGCTCAAAGTGGTAAAGTTACTTGCCCAAGATCACACATCTAAAAAATAGCAGAACTGGGCCGGCCGAGTGGCTCAGTTGGTTAAGGGCTCGCTCAAGAGTGTGAGCTCTGAGCAACAGCGGTTTGATTCCCGGCCTGAGCTGAGCAGCCGCTGAGCTGCCAACAGGTGGCAGGATGGGTCAGCTTAAAAAAAAAAAAAAACAAGTTGCTAAAAAACAGCAGATTCTCAAACCCAGATCTGTTTGACTCCAAAGCCAAAGAAAGTATAATGTATAATTTATATAGCAAAAACAGCTGTCTTCCTCCAAAGTAGATAAGACTAATAAAATGTCTTCCTGCTTCTTGGCCTCTGGGCCACGACCTTAACTGGGCAAGCCTTCATTTTTGGAGACAAGTCTTGGTGTCCTCCATATATCCTTCCTTATGATCTCATAAGCACAGTCATCTGAAGAGTTAATCATAATATCTGGACTTATCTGCAAAGAACTTCAATGAGATTTGTAGCTTAGCCTCCGAAGAGCTCACTCGCTGAACGGGTTGCGATAGATTGGTAATGGCCTGAGATCATAAAGGTGCAGTGACAAGAGTGGGGAGGTAGCAGGAGATGGAGACAAGCATCTTTGTGTCTCTACTTAGGCACTTTTCATTATTAAATCTGGTGGTTTTAACATGCATGGATTAGCTTTTATGCTAGTTGTGCTGCCAGAAGAGGAGGATGAAGGACAAAATGAGCCCAGTTCATAAACTATCTCTGCAGAAATTGCTTAGAATATTAAATCAAGTGCTGTTCGATATCATTAGGGAGATGATTTTCCAGAAAGTGAGTTTTTAGTTCAACTTTCATATCACTGGTACGGGCTTTTTAGAAAAATAGCTATGTTAAAATGTTAGCAATCTTTTCTGATGCCTTAATATATTTTGTCCTGATATTACAGTGAATTTTCCACAGTGCCATCAGTGTCAAAATTGAATCGTTTGGCTCAAGTGTTATACATACTTTGCACCCCATTCTCAGTTTAGCAAAACTTGTTTTGTCTCCTGGCCAGGAAATCACATTTTTAAGGTCCATAAGTATCTAAAATTATTTTTATTACCGATAAATTGAATATTCTCAACAGGACAATACTTTTTAAACTTTTTCCTTCCTTTTAAAAATTGAGATATAATTTACATATAGTGAAACTGTTTAAGTTCTAATGTGTACAACTCAGTGAGTTTTGACAGCTGTATACACCTGTGTAACTCACACCTCTGTGGGGTAGGGTAAGGCCAGTCTTGTGGGACTGAACTCTTAAACTGTGGGGTCTGATGCTATGTCCAGGTAGATAGTGTCAGAAATGAGTTAAATTGTAGGACGTCACCTGGTGTCCTCTGGAGGGTTGGAGTTGCTTGGTATGGAGAAACTCCTACACATCCAGGCACAGAAATGATCAGTGTGAGTATTGAGAGCAGAGGAGACACACATGAGGTGTTAGATTATAAAACAAGTCAGTGATGATTCCTTTTACGTTAAAAACTTAAAAACATGTGAAGATATGTTTATGCATAGAAGTTTGGAAGGCGATACGCCAAATTGTGAAGGTGAGTAGCTTTGAGGAGTGTGATTAGTGGGGAATTTTCATTTATATTTAATACAATTTTGTAATACTTGCTATTTTTATAGTAAGCTTGTGTTACATTTATCATCAGCAACAACCAAGCTATTACATTTTGAGAATATAAATAAATAAAAACTTGGTTATTTACAACCAGGGTGGACTTTTTACCCAAAAAAGCAGATACAGCTGACTTTGGACGACTTGGGAAAAAAGTGCTATCATAGGGTCTATGTATTGCTAAATGTTTCTTCTCTGGCAGAATCGAGTATCAACAGCCAAAGGCTGTTGTTCAGGCTGACTTGCCTTGCCTTGTGGCTGAGAAAATAATTCGGGTTCAGGTGGAATGCCAGTTCCCAGTAGCACTCAGAAATCAAGAATAATGAGGGAAGAACCAGTTAAGATTTGGTGAACAGGCAACATTTCTTAAGGAAAGCCGTGGGGGGGTGTGCTTCCGCAGCAAATTTTAACTATTTGTGAAAACTTAACGTGGACATGACTAGCCGGAGGAATGGGAGTCTGGCTAACATTGGAAGTGTACTAGATCTGTGAGGCAGACATATTATTCTCAAAGGCTTGGCTGAGATGAAGGACAGATCTGGTAGGAGATGAGAATTATTGCTATGATACAAATATGCTTAGTATTGGGACCTATAGGATATACTGCAATGTAGTGGTCTTGATCTTGTAAGAATCACCTTTTATGGGGTACTTGTCACAATGGAGTTCTTAGGCCTCATGTATAAATACCCTGGGTAATTCTTATGCACACACTGAAGTTTGAAGACCACTGCCTTGGGACCTTGCACTTGGTCTTCATGAAATAATTTACAAGATACAGAGATTTTTATCTCGTTTATTTATTCAAGAAATATTTGCAGTTCTTCCACATGCCAGGCATTGTTTGAGGCCTTTGGGGATACAATGGTGAACAGGACAGAGGGTTTCTTTTCTCTCATAGGCATTTTCTAGTTGGGAGGTATGGAAAAAATAAGATGAGATGATGGAGGTGTGGGGGTTGGAAAGATGGGGAGGACTACTCTAGATTGGCTGGTTAGGAAAGGCCTCTCTGGGGAGGTGGCATTTCAGCAAACCGTTAGAAGGGGAAAGGAGTCAAATATGTGATGATCTGAGAGGGAAACAGCAGTTTGTGTAACGCCTCTAAGGTAGCTACAGCCTTGGTGTATTCGTGGCGTGCGGGGAACGGAAGGCCCAGTAGCTGGAGCATAGTGCTTAGGGAAGAGTGTGGGGGATGGAGTGAGGGTCTGACTGGGACACTTGGCGAGCCATGGTAAGGAATTAGAAGTTCATTCCAAGTGCAGGAGGAACCAGGTGGGAAATTTGAAGCCGGAATGAGATGGACGTTATATATGTTTTATTAAGAATATTCTGGTGGTTGGCAGAGACTAAAGGATGTGGGGAGGGGAAGGGCCACAAGTAGAACATGGAGATCATTTAGGGCCTAATGCAGAAGCCTGGGCAAGATGATAATAGCTTGAACTGCTGATCCAGTGAAGAGAAGTGAACGTTTTGGAGGTAGAGTTGGCAAGACTGGTGGATTCATGTGGGAGGGCTGGAGTGAGACGCTAGCATGATTCCTTGGCTTCAGTTCCTGGGTGGCTGGTGATGCCCTTCCAGATATGGAGAAGATGGAGGGACTTGGAGTTCCTCAGGGCTCTGGTGATTTAATTCTTGCCTGCAAATGAAAAAGTTGGTTTTTCGTTTAATCTGTGAGCCAACCTGCATATTTAGTTGTTGCAATGGATTTGCTCCCTGGTGCCAGTTGTTTATTCGTGGTATTTATTGACACATAGTAGATACATGCATAGAGCCATTTGAGTAAGGGATACAAGTCTGCTGCTCAGTGAACATGGACTCAGCACATGGTTCCTGGGATTCTAAAACATTTTCCTTAGGCTCCGAAAAAGTGAAGGACTGTTCTTTAAGGCTGTTTTATCTTTAACCAGAACGAGGAAGCATTAGTGAAGTATTGGTTTCGAATAGAAGTTTCTATCGGTCCTTTTCCTCGCTCTCATTTTTCCTCAATCTCACATTACTTATTACTTAATCCTTTTGATTTCCATGTTTCTTCTACCTCATTTTATTGTTTTTATAATCTTATCAATGTTTTAAGAGTGTGCATGTTTGTAGGGAACATTCTCGGTTGCTTCTAGAAAGTTTTCAGTCACTTTTCTATAGTGGCCTGCATATTTTGTTAACCTCATGAGAAAGACCTTTCTGATTTGTTGTTTCCTTTGTGTTTTATTTCTAATGGGCATCGTTTTGAACTAAGGTTGTCATATTTATTAATTTCTCAGAGTTCACCAGTATTGAATTCAATGAATGCTATTGACAAGTGATTAAAGGAAAACTTAGAATTTAAGAATTGGAAGGGACCTTATATTTCTGATCCTGAGCTTAAACAAGGGGAAATAGGGAGTATTTACTCCAAAACATTTGGAAGTTAGTGGGATACATTTAGATTATCTGCTTTACAAGCATCCCCAGGTCATTTCGATATTGGTAGAACTGTAGCAACACTTGGAAGACAGAAAGCCAGATTGACACAGATAACCAAGCTTCCAGAATGAAGTATTGATCTACCAGTGCATTGACTGCATCCAGTGTCAGAAGAAGAGGTTACTAATAGGATGCTTTCATCTGCGCTTAAGGTCTAAAAAAGACTAATTTGTTGGGCAGAATTTAAGCAGTACCGAAATAAGGAAATCTGTTTCTATTGAAATTTTTTTTTAAATTGGGGAACACTGTTTTTCCAGGACCCATCAGCTCCAAGTCAAGTAGTTGTTTCAATCTAGTGTGGAGGGCGCAGCTCTGTGGCCCATGTGAGGATCGAACCATCAACCTTGGTGTTGGGCCCTGTGCTCTAACTGAGCTAACCGACCACCCCACTATTAAATTGAATTTTAAGAAAAAAGAATTTTCTGAATGAAGAAATGAGGAAATAGTTCCAAGATTAATTCCTCATAGAACTGTCATCTTTCCTCGCAATGATAAGACTTGATGACAGTCAGATTCCAGCTACAGCTTGAATCCAGGGATCCTCCCTCTGGACTCCCCAGGAGGCTTCTAAAAGTGACTTGTGGAAAGAACAAATGTGTCTGTGTAAAGCAAATTATGTCTGATTTCAAAGAAAACAAAACTGAAGCTTTTGTTAATTTTGTAATGATAAAGGATTCCCTTCAGACTGGTTAGTGGCCCTCTCCCTTTCAGTGTGTAGTTTTCTCATCCCACCAGAGGACTGAAGCAGAAAGTTTTGTTGCATATGCCTCCCATTTTCCAGCCCTTTATTTAGCAAGTATGTGCCTTTTTTTAACCCTCCTTTTTACCCAGATGTGATTGATCTCTGGGTACTATACTTGACTTAGTTTATGCTGTTTTATTTTGTAGCAATTACTCTACAAAGCTGCAGGGGGAAGCAGAGAGCCGCAGATAGATTTACAGGATGGACATGAACTTGCAGATGTGAACCTGTTGTCTGTTATACACATGCTCACTGCAGGATTATTTAATAGAATATTGTTTAATATATTTAATGCAAGTTTTTATCATTTAATAATGATCGAAGGGATATACATTTGTAAGTTCAAGTGTGTTTTTATTGTATCGCTGATCGAAGATACAGGGACTGTTCCTAGCCAGCCACTGCATTGAGAGGGTCTCTAGTAAAAAGTGGGAGTTTTATGATTCATGAGGGGTTGGAGGAGCACCGTCTAGCATTTTTGCCAGGTTACACCAAGACTTAAAATTTATCAGTTGGAGTTCTCTAAGATTTCTGAGTCACAGTTAGAAAGCCATTCCCCACACGGAGGTTTAAGAGGCATTCACCTACGTATTTCTTCTACAGTAGTATTTGTATGGTTTCACTTTTTATGTTCAGATCTCCAATCCATTCAGAGTTTGTTCTTGTGTATGGCATGACATAGAGATCTAATTTTATCTTTTTCCAAATAACCAAGTTGTCAAAGCACCCTTTTTAAAAGTCATCTTTGCCTCAGTGCTCTAGCTAAATTTTAGTATCAACTAAGACCAAGTTGGTATGCTTTTCCAAATGCTCACCTCTACCTAGTCGTCAGATTATTATTTAAAACCTAACTTAGTTTATGGTGGTGTCATTTATCAAAACAAAGAACCCCATTTAGACTCGGCTTGGATCATCATTCTGAGATTCCAGTGGTGATGAAATTTAATTGGAGAATTGGTTAGTTTAAAAAATAGAGAAATGTGCTGTTGAATTGTTTTCTGCAGTATATTTCAAAATTCTTTCATCTTTAAGAAAAGACAGTTCTCCATGTCATGTGAAATTCTTTTACCCTGTGATCCAAGAAAATCATTCCCTGGAATAAATTACCTTTTCTTTAGGACTGTGAAGCATATGACTCTGTGCTTACCTTTTCACAACAATTTTTATGCCTTATGCAGTTATTTCTTCCTGCAAACAATTTTATTTCCACACCTGTGGAAGACAATATAGTCTTGTGGATAAGAACATGAAAGATTAGACAGATCTGTCCTATCTCCATCATTTAACTTGGTGTAAAGAAGGATAATAACAGTACTTACCTCTAAAGCTGTTGTAAGGATTAAATGACTAGCACATAAAAGGAACCAGAAGGTGTTAGTTATAGTTAAGTCAAAATTCAACATGAGTGTAGACCGCAAAATACTTAGGGGCGTGGTACCTCTCTTAAGATTTCTTAAAAGTTGTTTCCCCCAAAGAGGCAAGCCTAAGTGAATTTTACAGATTTTTAGAAGTATGCTAACCCCAGTCAATTATCCATAAATTATCCTCCAAGTTAATTTATGAAGAACAAATTCAGTGTTCTGCTGGAACTGTGGGGTTGGGAGTGAGGGAGGGGGCTTATGAATTTGGATGGGCACGTGGGAAGCTTCCGGCAACTTGTTCTCTTTTTCTGAATAGCAGTTACGTGGGTGTATGATATCACACTGGTTGCTAAGCTGTGCGTTGCTTTGTGTATCTTTCTCCATGTGTATTTCTAAGTCTATCAATTTCTGATTGCGGAGTATTGAAATCTCTTAACAATTTTGGATTATCTTTTTCTCTTAAATTCTGTCATTTTTTTCTTTTATGTATTTTATAACTGCTGTTAGGTACACATACATTTATAACTATTGGATTTTCCTTTTTTATTGACACCTTTATCATCATAAAATATTCCTTTTTTGCCTTTAGTAATATTTATTGTTATAAAGCCTATTTTGTCTGATATTACCACAGGCACTGCTATAGACTGAATGTTTTTATCCACCCCCCAAAAAAAACCATTTTATATGTTGAAAACTAACTCCCAATGTGATGGTATCAGGAGGTGGAGCCTTTGGGAAGTGAATAGGTCAGGAGGGTGGAGTCCACGTGATTGGGGTTAGTGCCCTAATAGGAGACTGAGAAGAGCTCCCGTGACCATTCTGCCCTGTGAGGTTATAGCGAGAACACCAGTATGGGCCAGGAAGCAGGCCCTCACCAGATACCAAATCTTCCAGCATCTTGATCTTGGACTTCCCAGCATCCAGAACTGTGAAAAATCAATGTTTGTTGGTTTAAGCCACCTAGTCTATGTAATTTTGTGATAGCCAGAACTAAGACACAGCTTGCCTCTCTTATGGTTACTGTTTGCATGGTATATTTTTTTCCATCCTTTCACTTTCAACCTATTTGTGTCCTTGAATTGCAAGTGTGTCGTTTAGACAGCATATGGTTAGATCTTCTTAAATGTAACCAGGCAGTCCCTGCTGTTTGGGTGTTTAGTTCATTCATATTTAATATGTTTATTAATATGGTTGAATTTACATTAGCCATTTTTGTCTTCTGCATGCCTCATGTCTTTTTTGTTCCTGTTTCTAACTTTCACTGCCTTCTTTTGTGTTAGATAATCGTTTCTTCACTAAATTTTCTTAGTGGTTGCTATATGGATTACATTATGAATCTTACTACAGTCTAGTTTAATACTATGTAATTCCAGTAAAACAGAAACTTAGCTTCAGTGTAGCTACATTTCCTCCCCCCTCCTTTGTGTTACCATTACCATATACATAATATACATTATGTATAGACACTATACATAAACCCAACTATATAGTGTCATAATTACTATCTTATATAATCTTTTTGTGTTTTAGAAACATTAAAAATAATAATACATTTATAGAGCCTTTTATGTATTTAGTGTTTCTCATGCTCTTCATTTCTTCATGTAGATTTGTGTTACCATCTGGAATCATTTCCAAGGACTTCCTTAGTACATCTTGTTAGGCAGGTTTGGTAGCAACAAATTCTATCTTTATCTATGAACGTCTTTATTGTGCCTTCATTTTATGGCATGGTTTTGCTAAATACCTAATGCTTGGTTGACAGGTTTTTTTTCTTTCACCATTTTCAATATGTCATCACACTGCCTCTGGCTTTCATTGTTTCTGGTGAGAAATCAGATAATAGTTTTGTTGTTCCCCAATACCTGGTAATGTTTTTTCTCATTGCTTTCAGATTTTTTTTGTCTTTCAAAAATTTGACTCTGGTGTCTCTAGATATAGATATATGTACTTGGGCTCACTGAGCTGCTTGGATCTTTAGATTACCATTTTTCATCGAATTTTAAGTTTTCAGTCATTATTTCATCCAATATTTGTTCTGTCCCTTTCTCCCTCCTCTTCTCCTGGGACTCCCATCACATATATTGTAAGGGCTTTGTTCATTTTCCCATCTGTTTTCTGCTCTAAGTTCTTCTCATGCCAATTCAAATCTGCGGCTGAACCCTTCTATGGATTTTTCTTTTCAGTTATTGAACCTTCAGCTTTGTTTTTTGTTGTTGTTGTTCCTGCCCCTTTATCTTGGGTTTTTATTTTTTAATCATTGTCATCATGCTGTCAATTAAGTCTTTAAACACAAGTTCCTTTAGTTCTTTGAACATATTTGTAGGTGCTTTCAAGTCTTTGCTAGCTCTAATGTCTGTGGCTGCTCAGATGTTTTTATTGACTGCTTTTTCCCCCAATTGTGGTCCAAACTCCCATGTCTCCTTGCATATGTTATAATTTTTTGTTGAAACTGGACATTTTGAGTAATAATGTAGCAATTCTGGATTCTGACCTCCCCCCTCCTCTGCCAGTTATTTTTGTTGCTGCTCTTCTGTCTACTTTTTTGTTTGGCAATTTACCTGGGCTTAAGATGTACAATCCGTTTCCTCTGAGGTATGTGGCCCCTGATGGCTGTGCTCAGTTGGGTTTTGGTAAGTCTGGCTTTTCTTGGGTTTTGTTAAGCCTGGATTTGCTCCTGTTTCTGCACAGCTTAGTGGTCAGCCATAACTGGTCAGAGATTATGATCAAACACCTCAAACCAGTAAGGCTCCCACCTGCTGTCAGTACATCTGTATGTACTTTTTGAAGTACCAAGTTCCTGCAGTTTTCAAGTCTGCCCCCCGCTGGGCTGTCCTATGCCTCCTCAGCACGTGCACAGGCTGCTTTACACTGCAGAGTAATGTCAGTATTTCCTCTGCTCTGTGATGGGGTGGAGTACAAAGTAAAGAGTCTTGTAAAGTCTCTTTGGTTCCCGTTGTTATGGAAATGGAATTCTGGGGCAGACGTTTCCCTCTCTGGAATGTGTTAAAAGCAATGTGGAGGCTGTGAGAGGGCTCCTAACTTCATTAGACCAGAACCTGGACAGATTTGCACCTGATAATACTGCAGAATATCAGCACTCAAAACTGTTTGGGGCTCAAAGCACTAAGCATGCTGAGTAAGAATTACACAGCATAAATCTGTCCTGGAACTCCAATAACATCACACGATGTGCCTGCCATCCTTTGGAAAAAGTTTGTTCCAGCCACAGAATCAACCCGTCTTTGTACCAGGATCAAGTCAGTCTTTTGGCACAGCTGGGGGATAGTGCCGCTTTTTCCTCAAAGTGCTATGTTTAGCTGTTTCCAAGGAGATGTTCAGCATGATATTGATAATTGTATTAATCCTTGATTTACACAATCTGGAAGTAGCAGCTCCTTTCAGTGTTTACTGCTTCATGGGTCACCAAGTTGTGTTTGATCAGCCGAAAAAATAAAATGCCTTCCTTAGAATAACGGGCCTTAGAAATCTGTCTGGAGCCCTTCTCTTTGGCAGTTCAACATTTAGTCCTGGTTTTAAAGACACTGAGCATTTCTTGGGCTGTCCGCTCAGGTTGGCCCTTAATCATTAATTCCTTCTTGGGCTGACCTTGGATCTACGCTTTGCCTGTTAGGATCTTATAGGATCTTAATGTTCTAAATTTACTAAAGAATTATTTGAGCTTTTGCGTGCGCGCGC
>NW_017731766.1:1320785-1361447 GCF_001890085.2 Hipposideros armiger | reverse complement strand
ATATATATATATATATATATATATATATATACACTCTCACTTCACAAGAGCCTGACCTGGCAGTCTGAGTGATTTGTCTGTGTTCATGGAACATTCCTGATGGCACTGGAGACGAGATCGTAGATCAAAAAGTGGCTTAAATTAGAGTTCTAGCAGAGGAGACTGAAACTTCTTAAGGAATGAACATTAAATGAACGGGTAACTTGGTGAGTTGCCCTTCTCTAAAGAATTTTTGGTTTTGAAATAACTGTTTTTAATATATTAAAGACCTTTAAGACCTGTGATGCATTTATTCATGTGATCATATAATTTTCTCTTTTAACTTATTAACATGTTACCTTGCATTAATATATTTTCTAATGTAAAACCAACTTTTCCTTTCAGTGTGTATGTGTTAGAAGAACATCAGACAGTGACGCATTGTGTGTGTGTGTGTGTGTGTGTGTGTGTGAATGTAAAATTGATTGAATGCATTCGCTGATATTTACAGGGTTTTATTTTTTACCTCAATTGAAATTGTTTTATAATTTTTAAACTAAGTTTATTGGGGTAACAATGGTTAATAACATATAAGTTTTAGGTGTACAGCATTATAATTCAACATCTGTGTACTCTATTGCATGCTTCCCACTCGAAGTCTAGTTTTCTTCCGTTACCATATTTGACCCCCTTTACTCACTTGGCCCTCCCCTCACAGCCCCCTTCCCCTCTGGTAACCATCATTCTGTTGTCTGTATTATGAGTTTGTTTTGTTTGTTTGTTTGTTCCTTTTTGTTTTATATCCTACCTATGAGTGAAATCATTACAGTTTTTGTCCTTTCCCGTCTGACTTACTTCACTTAACATAATACTCTCAAGATCCATCCATATTGTCGCAAATGGCAATATTTCATCTTTTTTTATGGCTGAGTAGTATCTCACTTTTCTATCCAGTCATGTATCGATGGACACTTAGTTTGTTTCCGTTTCTTAGCTATTGTAAATAATGCTGCAGTGGACATAGGGGTATATATATCTTTATGAATAAGTGTTTTCAGATTTTTGGGGTAAATACCCAGAAGAGAGATTGCTGGGTCATATGGTCAAATTCTTAATATTTTGAGGAACCTCTATACTGTTTTCCATAGTGGCTGCACCAATTTATATTTCTACCAGCAGTGTATGAGGGTTCCTTTTTCTCCACATCCTCTCCAATACTTATTTCTTGTCTTTTTCTTTTTTAACAGATTTTTTTTTTAAGATTTTTTTATTGGGGAATTGGGGAAGGGGAACAGCCAAGTTGTTGTTCTTCAATCTTCATTGTGAAGAGTGCCAGTCGCCATCCGGCTTC
Source organism: Hipposideros armiger (assembly GCF_001890085.2). Taxonomy (NCBI): domain Eukaryota; kingdom Metazoa; phylum Chordata; class Mammalia; order Chiroptera; family Hipposideridae; genus Hipposideros; species Hipposideros armiger. The sequence goes on along the minus strand of NW_017731766.1, from coordinate 1,360,117 downwards.
CTGTTGGCAGCTTCTGGCCTCTAAGTTCAAGATACTGTGTTCAGTCTTAGTTACAGGTGGGCGTAGCCACCATCCATTGCGGGAGTCAAACCGGCAGCCTTGTTGGTAAGCGTGCTCGCTCTATCCACTGAGCCATCCGGGTGGCAGCTCAGCTCAAGGTGCCAAGTTCATTCTTAGTTGTGGGTGGGCATAGCCCACCATCGAACAGGCAATCTTGTTGTTACACCAGCTGAGCCATCCTGCCACCTGTTGGCAGGTCAGCGACAGCTCAGCTTGGGCACATCGTCACTGGCCCATGTGGGAATCAAACTGGCAGCCCTGTTGCTCAGAGCTCGCGCTCTTAAGCCAACTCTTAACCAACTGAGCAACTCGGCCGGCCCTATTTCTTGTCTTTTTGATACTAGCCATTCTAACAGGTATGAGGTAGTACCTCATTGTGGTTTAGATTTACATTTCCCTGATGATTAGTGATGTTGAGCATCTTTTCATGTCCATTGGCCATCTGTATGTCTGCCTTTGAAAATTGTCTGTTCAGGCCCTCTGCCCTTTTTTTTTTTTAAGATTTTATTGGGGAATTGAGAACAGCACTGGGGAATCTGTGGAAGGGGAACTGACAAGTTGCTGTCCTTTTGTTCTTCAGTCTAGTTGTGGAGGATGTCGCTTCACTGGCCCATGTTGGTATCATCATTGTGCTCTTCCCGAGTGAGGCAGATCAGTCACCGGCCTCTGGACGGCCACTCACATTGGCTGTCGGCCACTCACGCTGGCTGCAGGCCACACACGGTAGCCTATGGCAACCCACTGCAGCTTCACAGCAGCCCAGCTCCAGGTCAAGCTGTTGTTCACTATTTTTTAGCTGTAGAGGGCAGTGACACTGGCCCTCATGTGGGATCCGAACCGGGGCCCTGCTGCTCAGAGCTGGCGTCCCAAGTCAGCTCTTAACCAATGCGCCACTCGGCCAGCCCGCTCTGCCCATTTTTTAATCTAATTGTTTGGTTTTCTTGTTAAGTTGTATGAGTGTCTATATATTTTGGATATTAACCCCTTACCAGATAATATGATTTGCAAATATTTTCTCCCATCCAGTAGGCTGCCTTTCATTTTGTTGATGGTCTCATTTGTTGTGCAGAAGCTTTTTTAGTTTGATGTAGTCCCACTTGTTTATTTTTGCTTTGATTGCCTTTGCTTTTGGTGTCAGATTCAGAAAATCATCACCAAGACCCATGTCTAGGAGTTTCCTGCCTGTGTTTTCTTCTAGGAATTTATGGTTTTAGGTCTCCCAACACCACTTATTAAAGAGACTGTTTTTACTCTATTGTATATTCTTGGTTTCTTTGACATAAATTAATTGACCATGTATGCATGGGTTTATTTCTGAGCTCCGTTCTGTTCCATTGACCTCTGTGTCTTGTTTTTATAACAATACTATCCTATTTTAATTACTATAACTTTGTAATATAGTTTGGAATCGGGGTGTGATGCCTCCAGCTTGGTTCTTCCTGCTCAAGGTTGCTTTGGCTGTTTGAGATGAAATAACTTTTGACTGGATTTATTATGGGACTTTCTTGGCTTACAGCATCCAGCCCTCCCCCTCTCCTATTTGGAGGAACTCTGTGTTGTAATCTTGTTGTCTTGGCAGCATCCCACATCCCTCACTCCATTCTCTTGACAGCCAAGGTATGTGACCCTCACTTGGCTCATTGGACGCTTTTGATCAAGACATTCAGCCTTGATAGGGCAAAGGAAAGGGAATGGTTAGGAATCATTTGCTGCTATTACAGCCCTGTCTTGGCCAGACTCTTCCACTGAAAGACACTTAATGCTTTCTTGCTTCTTGGCTTAACAGAGCTGCCTTGAATCCTGCCTGTTTTCTAAGCCTATATTTTAGGCCTCCTATTGATTCTGTGATCCCCCAGTAGCTTTCCAGTAAATCTGCCCCCTTAAGTTTTTTTGCCTAAGAGAGCCTTTTTGCTTGCATCCCAAATCCTAACCAATACAGTAGAGAACATTACAATCCAAGCACCTCCCTCCTGGGTAGTACTAGGTAAATATGACCACATTCTTGCATTGGAGTCCTGTCACCATCACCCATTTTATTTTTTCTGTTCTCTCTTAAAATAGCACTTCTTCAGATATGTTACATCTTAAAATGAATTATTGTATCAGCTGTACATCTGGCACATAGTAAATACCATAAAAATTAGATTTAGTTTATACCTGCCTTTTTATAGTTTCTTTATTGAAACCCATCAAGTACTCTGTTTTACCCAGAGTCTAATAATAAGGCACTTGGGAAGCATCCTGGTCTCAACAACATATTTACAAATCTCTGGAGACAGAATGTTTTTACTTTGGTTCCTCATCTGAGGAGTCCAGTTGTTTAGTCTCCAGGCTTCTCCTGTGCGTGAAGTACCCCGCTAACGGTATTTCCTCCCTTTGAAATTTTTGTTTAGTCAGAAGCTTCAAAATGAAGAGATTTTTGGAAATTCTGTTAAAACAAAACGGAACAGAAACTGTCCCAGGGCGGCAGGCGAGCAGCCACTTCTCCAGTCCTGCTCATGCTGACCGACCCCAGAGCCGAAGTGTCCAGGGCTGAGAGCACGCAGCACAGTCATCTGTGCTCTGCAGAATAATGTTCCCTTTGCCTTCGATTTTGACGGGTGCTTTGCCATCTGTCAATTTCTGAGTTGTCAGAAGAAGCTAAGAAGAGATTTATTTATGAGTTTCTTTAGTATGCTAACGGCGTACTGCCCTGACCCTGCAGATGAGGCTCGTCCCCCGGAATGCGCTTTGCCCGCATACCAACGTCTCCTTCATGACACAAACCACAGCCGTAGCCAAATAAGCATTAAGTTATTATTTTACAGAAAAACCATAGCTCACATGTATTGAGCCCTTATATGCCAGTCACTGTGTTGGGAGCTTTACATACATTATCACATTAATCCATGAAACTATTAAAGCCTGTTTTTTAGCTGAAGAAACTAAGATTCAGAAAGATCTAGAACTTATCCAAGATCATGCAGTTAATAAGTAGCAGACCCAGACTTTGATCTTACAGTGTTATGCATACCAGTGGGAATGTTTCAGTTTGAGTGAATAGAAATTAAATAATGCCTAAATTAACCATTCCATGTAAAAGACAGAAACATAGAAAACCTTGGTTTTGTGTTTTAAACATCAAGAATGCGATTGATGGGCTGGCCGAGTGGTGCGATGGTTAAGAGCTGGCTTGGGATGCCAGAGGGCCCCGGTTTGGATCCCACATACAAGGGCCAGTGACACTGCCCTCTACAGCTAAGATGCTGAACAACAGCTCAACCTGGAGCTGGGCTGCCATGAGTCGCCCCCAATGGCAGGTGGGTTGCCATGGGCTACCATGTGTAGCCGGCAGCTGCTGTGAGCGGCCGTCCAGAAGTCGGCGACTGATCTGCCTCGCCCGGGAAGAGCACAATGATGGTACCAACTTGGGCCAGTGAAGCAACGTCCTCCACAACTAGATTGAAGAACCAAAGGACAGCAACTTGTCTGTTCCCCTTTCCCCAATTCCCCAATAAAAATCTTTAAAAAAAAAAGAAAGAAAAAGTGATTGATGATTAGCCAGATGTTTATGTATGTTTCTCTAAATCTGTTGGGAATTTAGATAAAAGTGATCTGTTTCTCAAAAGTTAAGCCTCTGCCTATTAAATAGCCTAAAGAAAGCTGACCTTTTTGTTCACTGACAATACTACTATGACAAAACATGTAATTATCTGGTGTTTTTTAGAAAAGAAGAGAAGAGAGCACTAGACTGAAGGAGGAGGGAAATGAGCAGTTCAAGAATGGAGGTAAGGGCCGGCCGAGTGGCGCGATGGTTAAGAACTCGCTTGGGATGCCAGAGGGCCCCGGTTCGGATCCCACATATGAGGGCCAGTGACCACTGCCCTCCACAGCTAAGATGCTGAACGACAGCTCAACCTGGAGCTGGGCTGCCATGAGTCGCCGGCGACGGCGTAGGCTGCACTCCCTGCTGCAGTGGGTTGCTATGGGCTACCGTGTGTAGCCAGCAGCCAGCGTGAGCGGCCAGCAGCCGCAGTGAGCGGCCGTCCAGAAGCCGGCGACTGATCTGCCTCGCCCGGGAAGAGCGCAATGATGGTGCCAACTTGGGCCAGTGAAGCAACGTCCTCCACAACTAGATTGAAGAACCAAAAGGACAGCAACTAGTCTGTTCCCTTTCCCCCAACTCCCCAGCACTGTTCCCATCCCCCCAATTCCCCAATAAAATCTTTAAAAAAAAAAAAAGAATGGAGGTAAGACAACTGTTTAGTTCAGTACTGATGTCTGGTCACCTTGACTCCTCATTCTTTTGTAGAGCCTGTGGAGACACCCCAAAGAACATTTACACTCCAAAGAACATTTGGAAACAACTAGCAGCCTGAAGTGCTAACAGTGCAGCCTTGCCACCTGGCACCGTGAACTTTTTTTCTTACCGTGTCCAAATCGTTCTCAGCTGACAGTGACCAGTCAGCGTGTGTCTCTTAGCACAGGCAGAATTTTTCTTTTCTGTAACCCACTATCTATAAATCCAGAAACTGGGAGGAAAAGCTCTTCAGCTGTTGCTTTGGAAAACTCTAGCCTGGAATGTTAAAAGGCTCTTTGCTGCATTGCTATAAAAACAGGGCCCCATTCCTCACTTTGCAGTAATGCTATAAAAACTGGCCGATGGTCCCAGCAGAGCCTATGGAAGTTTTGCTTGTACTTTGGGTGTTTGCGTGGGCCTTTTTTTTTTGGATGCCTTCAATAGAGAGATGTTCTTCATGTCTTTCTAGATTTTCTACATATGCTTAGGAATAAATCGGGTTCATTCGGATAATTTGGGGGAACTATTTGATCCTATCATAATAGCCTTCATCACATCTCAGTGCATATGCTTTAAAAATCTAGTAGTAACATTTTCCCTAGTTATTTTTAGGTTTAGAATTTTTTTTTTCTTATATCCTGGTTTAGCAATCATCACTTATTTTTTCCTAAGAAACCAGTGAGTGGTTCTAATTTGTATGTCAGTGGTAAACATTTCAATCCTGAGAAAGGTGTGAAGAGGCAGTTTTTCTTTAGTACCCTGACCACATAATATTGTGTGGGACAAAATTCTCTTTTATGTTCTTTAGTCAACTACTGGTTTTTACATTGTTGTGTTTAGCTCCGTAAAATGTCTCTCAAAACATTTCATGGAAGCAGTTTTAGCCAGGTTGACTCTATGAAAGCACAATATCTTTAATGAAAATATATACATAGAATTTTTTTCTTCATCCCAGGCCATTAATCCCAGACTTCAGCCTGTTTAATCTGTCCAGTTTCCACATCCCCTTTCAAAATTGCTTTCTAAATTGGAAAGCTATGCATTCTGAGATCCTGAGGAATACACTGATGTCAGGAATAAAATCATAATAACCTCTCATCTTTTACCTCATCTTCAGATTATGTAGAAGCTGAAAGTTCTTATAATCAAGCCCTTCAGTTGTGCCCATCCTGCTTCCAGAACGACAGATCTGTTCTGTTTTCAAATAGAGGTGCTGCAAGGATGAAACAGGTATGTATCTGTGAGCTTTTCTTTCTAAAGAAGTGCACGAACTTGCAGTGTTCTTGTCCGGCAGCTTCTCACGGCAAACTAGCAGAGGGCCTTCAGGTTGCCGCCTCCCTTTTCCTGTGCATGTATTTCCCTGATACAAAGGGCACAGGCAAGAGAGAAAAATATTTTTAGAAACTTGAGTCAGATTACCATCAGCATCCCTCATTAAAGTGGCTGAGTGACCACTTTCATGGAAGCAGGGCTGGCAAAGTTTCCACCAAACGAGGGCCGGGTAATGAAGCAAAGATCCAAGCAGTGCGTGTCCTGGGGTAGCTGTGGTGGCTTATTTTTGGCCTGGGATCTTAAAGGCTCAAAGGGACACACTGATTAAAACTCTGGACTTGACAAAGCTTATTCCTAAGATTCTGATTTTTCTGTTGGAAGTATGGGCATGGGGAGAAACATCCAGAAGCTGGGATGGGAGTAGCCCTTACGTGCAAAACAGGTGTTGGGGGAAATTCAGAAGCGTGTTGTGTTTCCGAAGGATTGAAAACCTGGCATGGCAGGGTGAGTGTAGAGAAGAGAAGAGTGCAATCGTGTTTGTTTTGTACCGTGTTGGTATTAAAAGTTGGACTTGTTGATTTGTCTGATTCCTATTTAGTAACTTAGTAAATTTTGCTGGATTAAATTGATGAGTTTTGAAAAAATAATACTCTTGTTTAACTACGGCTACTTATGTCCAAGGCGCAAAGGGTTGGTTATTTAACATACCTTTACGCAGTCACACAACAGGCTCTAGGTTGGGTGAAGTGGGTTTCTGTTGGTTTGTTTAGATCAGGTATCTACATCACTTTCCCTCATGTTGCCTGAAATTCTCTAGTGCCTCTATCAAAGTCACTTTAGATGACCAGTGGGGAGTGGGGAGGTGGGGTTGGTGCTTGAATGGTTGGACATGCAGAAAGGATTCGGATTTTCTTGTTTTGTTTTTTAAAAACCCTGAACTTGTATGTTTTATTGGATTCAGTCTCCAAAGTGAAGTATTTTCTAGAGTGATTCATGTGACATAGAAGAAGAAATAATTCTAGAGTATGCAAGCACATTTTGTATTAGGGGAAATAAAACAGCTAAGTTTATCTAAAGCAGTGTTCATTAATATACATGCATTCTACCATCAGTCAGAATTCACACCTAACAGTTTTTACACTTAGCTTGGAAAATTCTGATCTTTAGTTTTTGCTTCTCGGAGACATCTTGCCACGTTCTCATACTGGAAACTGTCATTGTGAAATAGAATCAAGGGCACCTTCAGTGTCAGAGAAGATGCACCGTACCCATCTGGCTCCTGGCTCCATAGTTTCCTAGTTATTGACACTGCTAGGGTTGGGCTAGCGTAACCGGCTAGCTCTTGAGTTAGGGCGATGTGTGAGGAGAATGCAAAGGAGAGTTGCTCTATGACTGTTCCCTTTACAAAGAATAGGTTTGCTAGTGGGATGGGTTGTTTGTTTTGTTCTTTTAAGTTGTACTCTTAATATTTAAGAAGATTCTAAAAGTAGAGACTTGAAAACTTCCAGGATGAGTGCACTGAAACAATTTAAGGACAGTGTTCCGAATTTTTCAAGGAGGTGATGGGTTAAGTGCTTTAAGAAGAATTTCTGAAAGGCACATTTGCAGGCTCAGAATCCCTGACTGAGTGCCCCTGGCCAGGCTTCATATTTCGCATCGAGAGAGAAAAGGCAAACTAGGGTCAGACTTCAGTAAGTTATGAAAAGATGGGAAATAAGTTCTGGGGTTTTTCCCCCCACACACCCTACCCCTTTGGAGACTGCCACTAAGCAGCAGGCAACGCCTGGGTCCCCTGGGGTGTCAGTAGATTCTGAGCCTCAGACAAAGGATTCTGCAGTAAAATGCCTTAATGCCTTAATCCGTAGAGGCCAGTTATAGCTGAGATGCACTGCAACTTAATAATAGTTTCTTAGGGGCACAAGAGTATCACCACAACACATACACACGTAAGCGGTAAAGGTGCATCCCTATTTCAGTAACTTTAAAACGTGAAATTGTCTTCCATCTGATGAGTTGGGGAAATACTGACTTATATGAAGTCACACAGGTTTCCTCGCTGCAGGACTTCTTGGAGCTTTTAATATGTGAATTGCTATGTTGAACACTAGATATATAATGTAGTTATAAGAGATACAATATAGTTAGTGTTTCCTAGACGGCTCTGGAACCCCTTTGTGTTTATTGTGGGCAAAATACACATGACATGAAATTGACCGTGTTAACCATTTTAAAGCATAGAATTCAGTGCCACTGAATACATTCATCAGTGTTAGGCATCCATCACCGCCTGGCTCCAGAACGTTTTCATGACCCCAGAAGGACACCTGTGCCTGTTCAGCATTCGTTCCCCATCCTGGAACCGTTTCTGACTGAGTAATAAAATTCATTTTGGTAGACATTGCTCTAAAGTATTCTGCGAAATATTTAGCATTCGCTATACATTAGCCATTAATGGCAATGTTGAACATTTATTTGAACTAACATTTCTGTAATATTGTAGAAAACTTCTAATTTGGGGAAAATACACATTTTAGACCTTAAAGAATTAAATAGCGGGTTAGTGTTGGAGCTGGAACTAGAAGCTAGTTCTTCTGCCATCCAGTGTTCTTTCCACTGTGCCATGCTTCTAGATTCAGCAAGTCAGCTAGATATCATATTTGGTGAATTGTTTTGTAATTTGGTTTCATCAGTGGATAAATTAAGGTTTATAACTGAGACGACATGACAAGCCACATGGTGTGTCTGTAGATGGACCATCTGTATCCTTTCTGGAAGATACTACATTGGGTATGATAGTGTAATGACTAGCCAAAGAGGAGGGCTGGTGATTCAGTTACTCAGATGTCAGTCCTTTGCCCTGCTTACTGATCACAGAGTTTTCTCAGTGTCAGCATTCTAACGTAAAGTGATTGCAAATGTAATAGGTCAATGAGAACAGTCTTTAAAGACACTTTAGGAAAGATCGACTTGACTAATTTGTTGGCAGACTTTCAAGTCATAGCTGTCACCATATTTTGAGTTTTAGCTTGGAAGTAACTTGCATGTTTGGGATCCCTTTGAAGAACATTATGTATCTCCATAAGCAATTATTCATGATCAGTTTATGTCGTTGAGCCTTCGGGCCGTTAAGATAGAAATAGGGTAACACATATTAATGTTATATTTCCTTTTAGGACAAGAAAGAGCTGGCCATCCGTGATTGCAGCAAAGGTACAACTTTTTGGTCTTGTTACATGTTAACATACAAGAGCATCACCTCAGCTAGATGGACAGGCTCTCAGCCAAGTGTGTACTTGTACATGTGTACCCTATCTGAGGCCTTCAAAGAAGCAGCCTATGGTTCAGCCTTCTTAGAGGTATTGTATTGTGGTCATCTTAGTGCAAGTGTGCTTTTGAATGGGCCGTTCAGTCAGCTTATCCTGTGTTAGTAAATATGTGAACAAAAAGTCAAAGCTGCCTTGGCAGCAGAATCTTGTGGAGTAGAATTTACTTCTGTAGTGTCCAAATTACTTTCCTGTGGGTTTGAAATTGAAAGTCTTAGATGCTATTGGGCATCTGGACCTGTGTTTTTGGGACGAGGGGGTGGTGAGGGGCAGTTTCTGGTAGGGAATTGATACTCCCTTCAGATGTAGTAATTCTTCCAAACCTTCTTGCCATTACTTTAATTACTCTTTCAGGTTCCACACACTGAATCCAGTCTTTGCTCTTATCTTATTGCTTCCATTAGGGTCTTTTCACCTCACTAACTTATAGAAATACCCCCAGACTTAAGATCACTATTGTTTTGTTCCTTTTGTGTGCCGGGTTTTTTTCCAAAAATTTCTTGATAGGCCAGACAGTTGCCTTGCCTCTTCAGCCAGCTTGGTGTGGAGAACACACATAGTCACTTTTCTTTGCGTCGTACCACTCTCATGAGTTTTTCTAACTATTACTTTTTAGTAATTTGTGGGTTTTTTTTCCAGTTTTTCTTTGGATAATAATTTCTCTGAGAATCATATGGTTACAAAGAACCTTATATGTTATCTAGTTCAACTTGCATACTAAGCATGAATTCCCTTTTCTTGGTTTTTCTTTACATTAATTTTCACCCTCTCTACTGGGGCATTCTTTTCTTTGATACTTGGTATTTTTTTATAGTATCTGAATGAAACTGTTACTACATTAGAAATCAAGCAAACTATTTCTCATCTATTACTATCTTAGGCTGGAACTTATTCTGAATGTACTGTTTCATTTGGAAGATGTTTAACCATAATCTGTGTGGGATGTATGGGTTTGAAGAGTTTAAATTAGGAACAAGCTGCTGATTTTCAGAGCTCCTTTCTCTCTGACTAAAGGATGAGAAAGTGCCTTGCAAGCTTGTTTAGCAGGGAATACACTAGGAAACAGAGTTCCTATCCAGGTGGAGCCCTACGTATAGGAGCCTTGTCAGAGAACGAGAGGACGGGGAGGAAAGTGTTTCCCAGATTTGTGTTTGGATTTTGTTAAACCAATATTTGTATGTTTATCCATAGTTGTTAGGGGCCACATGCATTGTACCCATAGGCAGAGTACCCTGACACTAGATGGTGTATTTGTGTTAAGGACCCCCACACACACCAGCACACACACCCTCTTAACAGCTTATTTCTGGGGTCATGTTGGAGCTCATTGCTGCTAGTCATGTGGAACAATATTGGATGCTTCTAACCTTCGGGTTTTCAGCCTTGGCATAAATAAAGGTTAAGTTCGTTTTCTTTATATGGATTGGGAAAGAAAATCAGATGTTGGAGTAATATGTTGATTTTAGAGGTTTTTCTAAAGTAATTGTGGGAAAAGTTACTTCTCTTCAATACATATTTGCATTAGAAACTATTCACCAGTTGAGAAGGGGGCAGGATCAGGGTTAAAATGTAAATTAGGGGGTTCTGTTTTTTAAAAGATACAGTAGAGGTCATTGGAGTGTGTTTCCTGTGGATGATATTATGATGTTGTAATTGGGAGTATTTTTAAAAAGATGATGTCCTGGGCAAAGGGGAGGTTGACAGCACATCAAGTTGAAATGTTAAAGGATATGGGGTTCTCAGAAAACTTCAGAACCGGTCTTCTCGCAATTACTGTGCCATTTCTCTGACCCTCTTCATTGAAGGGATTGTCTGCACTTGCTCTGTCCTTTGCCTTCTCCCATTCTCTCCTCACCCCACACCCATTTTGCTTCTGTTTCATCTGTGCTACTGAAACCCATCTTGTGAAGGTCACCAACAACTTCTTGTCCAATTCCATAGTTGCTTCTGTCATCACCCAGCTTGACCTCCCAGAGATGTTTAATACAGTTTAATCATTTCTTCCCTGCTCTGTTGGTTAGTCCTTCTTATTCTCTTTTGCTGGCTTCTCTGTCAACCTTTGCAACGTGGAAGTCCCTAGATCTTAGTCCTGCGTAGGGCCCTCTTCTTTTTTTTCCTCTGTTTTCTCCCTGTGTGATCTCATCCAGTTCTGTAATTGTAAATACCGTCTATACGCTACACTTTATATTCTCAGTTCTTCCCTGTGGCCTGGAGCCCATTGCAAAGTTGACATCTCTCCTTAGATGTCTGGTAGGCACTGTGTATTTAAGGTCCAGAACAGACTCCGCTGCTCTCCAGTATACACACATGCGCGCATGCGTAGAAAAAAAGAGAATGCTAACAGAGCCTACCACCAAACTGTTTAACCTCAGCTCTGTACTTTGTACCTTCCGGTTCTCTCACTTTTACACTCTGCACTTGAGCTCTGTGTTCTGGCTTATTCTGAACTGGGTGAAGGACTAGGCGGTGGAAACCAGGGCTCGGGGTGTAGACCAGGGTTTGAGAAGCTACAAGCCACAAACCGAACCCAGCCTACCACCTGCTTTTGGACAGCCTGTGAGCTTAAGAATAGTTTTTACATTTTTCAATGGTTGGAAATAAAATCAGAAGAGAAATAATATTTAGTGGCACAAGAAAATTATGTGAAATTCCGATTTCAGCATCCATAAATAAAGGTCGATTGGAGCACAGCCATTCTTGTTTGTTGAGGCATTATCTGTGGGTGTTTTGGTGCTGCGATAGCAGAGTTGAGTAGTTGTGACAGGCGGTCTGTCCTGCAAAGCATGAAATCTTTACAGTCTTGCCCTTTACAGAAAAAGTTTGTCAACCCTCAGGTATAGGCTTTGACAAATAACTCTTCCTTTTAGAACCTAGAGGACGGTTAATAAAGAAACTTGATATAGTTTAGGCTGTGTAGGCTCTTTTTCTTCTTGGTAACAATGATTTCTTCTCTATTTACAGCCATTCAGTTAAACCCTGACTATATCAGGGCCATATTGAGGAGAGCAGAGTTGTACGAGAAAACTGACAAGCTAGATGAAGCCCTGGAAGACTATAAATCCATAATAGAAAAAGACCCATCAATACAGCACGCAAGAGAAGCTTGTATGGTAAACCAATTTTTTTCTTTCTGTTCCTTGTGTTGCTACTCAATGAATCTTAAATAATCCTATGGGACACAACCACATTCCATTTCTATGCTTTTGAGGGGCTTACCAAAACATGTGGGCGAGAGAACTGTGCATGGTGGCCACAACCCCACTGTGACCATGTACCATTTCATCTCCATTCTCAGAGTGTTATCTGTATAAACCTTTAATCTCTAGGGCTGACAAGAGCTTTATTTCATTGTTCAACTAGGAAAATCTTGTCCGTTGTAGTTGTACAACCTCACCAAAGTGAGTCTCAGTGTTACAGGTCCATCCTTTTTCTTGTTCAGGCACCACGTTTCTATTTATGTCATATGCCCAACACATTTCCCATTGAATATACCCTAAACTAACCTTCTGATCTTTCTGAAAATGACTTTTATTCTTGTCCCTGGCACTGCAAATCCTTTTGCTTCTAAACATGATAATATTTTTATGTCAGTTGTAAATTGGCTAAATGTTACTGGTTTTCTTTCCCCCGTTTGGAAATAACTCCAGATGTGTACGTTGACCTTGAGCAGCACTCCGTGATTGTCCAGCATGCACAGAGCAACATACACTCTAAAAGATGTACTACCAAATTGGATGCGCATATCCTGTTGCCCCCAAATGACGGCTGTTCAGATAAGCGTGAGAAACACTGGCTTTACCTACACAGGCGTCTTCAGTGCCAGACTTCTCAGAGAGCCCTTAGGGTGGAGGGCCTGTCATGAACCCCTTTATGCAGCAGAGAGATTACAGGCTGGCAGACAGGATGCAGAAAGCTACAGACAGGTTTTATTTAAGCGAACTTTTGGTTTTGTTTTTAAATTAAGGCCACTTGTCAACATTTAAAAACGGGAAGATTTTACTAGATAAAATGTAAGTCAGACTCCTCTTGAAAATTGGAAGATGGGGGCATAACGGGTTCTTGAATTGCACGTCAGCATTCAGCTGGAGCTTTGCAGTTCCACTCCCAGCCGTACCTCTCGCTGTCCCCTTCTGCCTATTCCTGTCATTGTTGCTACTTCCTGTCTGGCTCCTGTTCCACAGGATTTCCCACTTGTTTCATGGGACCATCATTCCACCGAGCAGACCCATGAAATGTTGACTGATCTTTTCATCCTTAATATCTTAGGTGGTTTGGGTTTGGTTTTGCTTTGTTTTTACACATACTTGAGGTGGATTCCTTCAATAATAACAGATCTTTTATTTATCTAGAAATGGAGTAATGGGAGGCAGCCTGCTTTGGATAATTATAATACATAAGCAATTTGAAACCAGTTTTAAGCATTTATCTGACTTTTAACGTATCTCTGAATGGTGGTGAGATTAACTAAATTTGACATGTGGAAAGGCAATACTTAAAAATCTTAGCTAAATTTTTGGTAGCTTTCATCCTTGTCAAATTAGTTTTAAGCCTTCTATGAGAGGGAGCCTTTTATTCTGGTTGTTACATGCATAAAGAATTTATTTATAGGGCTGGCCGAGTGGCTCAGTTGGTTAAGAGCTCACTCAAGAGTTTGAGCTCTGAGCAACAGCGGTTCGAGTCCAGCCCGAGCTGAGCAGCCGCTGAGCTGCCAACAGGTAGCAGGATGGCTCAGCTAAAAAAAAAAAAAAAAAAAAAAAATTTATTTATTTTGAAATATTATAGTAGAGTTATTACTGGAATTCCAGAATACTTGGGGCCAATTACAGAACTAAAAGCGGCCATAGGAGACTCGAATCTAGATTAGTGGTTCTCAGCCGGAGATGATTTGGTTCCGTGGGACATTTGGCATGTCTGGTGACATTGTCAGGACTGGGAGGGTACTACTGGCATCTGGGGGTAGAGGCCAGGGCTGCTCTAAACATCCTATAGTGCACAGGACAGCCCCCAAAACCAAATTCCATAGTCCAAAGTGTCAGCAGTGCCAAGGCTGAAAAACACTGAGCTAGATGATGAACATCCAGTCGTGATCTGACCCTTTCTCAGTAAATTAAGTTATATAAAGAAGTTCAAAATATAAATGAGCAAAAAGATTAAAAACATAAATATCACCCATAATCCTACCACCTATAGACCACTGTAAACATCTGGTAGGTATCCTTTCAGACATTCTTTTGTGTATATATTTATTCACCAAATTTTTATTGAGGTCCTCTGTGGACCTCTGTTGCCAAGAACTGGGAGTAGAGCAGTGAACCAGACAAAACTCCTAATTCTATGTAGCTCACCCACAAACAAATATGTTTTTTTCTTTACTATCGCGTATCTGTACTTAACCTGACCTCACTTTCACATTACGTTTTTAATGTTTCTCAAATGCACAATAAAGCTGAGGGGTTTTTGACAGACCCTTGTTTTTCCTCTTTCTCCCTCAGAGATTGCCTAAGCAAATTGAAGAACGCAATGAAAAACTAAAGGAAGAGATGTTGGGTAAGTCTGCTCCCCTGCTTCCTGCTGACCCCCAGCTGGGGTGGGCGGAGCATCAGTATTTTTATTCACTCGGAGAGAACACAACAGTTGGAAACGGCTTCTGAGCCCTTCGTTTGTTGTGGCGGCTCCTGAGCCCTTAGTGTTTCCTCTCCAGAAGGAACTGTTATATACAGAGGGTACCAGGCTTTTCAAACAGTAAACTTCCGTTTTATTTTTCTTGGAAATTTCCCTGCCTTCAAGAATTCAAACACAGTTCCACCTCCCAGCCAGGGATACCCCCAACCTCTTAGATCATGAATTTCATAAAAACAGTTGAGTTTCTTCATTGAGGAAATAAGGTTTTCAGTGCATTAGGATGCCGTCACTACAAGCCGATACCATGTCAGAAGCAAGGAAATTGTTGTTTTGAAGATGCTTTAGTGTTTGAGAAGACATGAGAGGCCAGGAATTAGGAGTAAATAGTGAGGGGGAAAAGACTGTAGGTGGATGGTAGGGCAGATGGGTTTTTTATCTGTGTTTTAGTTACTTATTTGCCAAAGCATTTTATAGCTGGAATCAGAGAGCCCCTTTTGCAAACAGCCTGCTTGACTAAGGGGCATGAAGGTTCCTGGACAGAAACCTGTCCAGCGTATTCCGCTGAGAGCTTGTCTGATAGTTGCCTGCTCTAGATCTGCTATATGTTCTTCCTTATGAGCATTTTCTATCATGTGAATTGCATTTAATATATTGCTATTGCGTGAGCCTAAGGGAAAAATAATTTACAGTAAATTAGGCCTGGCCATTTATGACCTTTAGGCATCGGTATGCAGAGAACGAGAGCCAATTTCCCAGAGGCTCACCCTGATAGCAGAGTTGATTGAGGAGAGGTCATTAACCTGGACATCCAGAGCCCTGCTGGGTGGGGTCAGACTCCAAGAGAGCTGCTCCAGACTTCTGGGGCCTTCCCCCAGTTTTTCCCAAAAAGGCTCTTTCCCTGATTTAATTAAAGTTGACCCCATGTTTGAGCAGAAAAATTATTTTGGGAGGTACTCTTTCTTCAAAGAGGGAAAAGAGCATTTTCTCACCTATTTTAATAATGGTGCTTTCTTTTAGAAAAAAAAAAAAAAAAGCATTCTGAGGCACAGTTTCCTGTCTCCATGGTTTTCGGATTTACTTATATTGTTCCGTTCACATGAAATATTCAAGTTGAACTCATTCCTTCAGTTGCTTCTGTATGAAATCTCCTCCCATCAGACTTGAACAACTTAAGTTGCTTGCTGAATAATGTGTCAGTTTGTTGTTACACATTGATAGTTTGAATG
Source organism: Hipposideros armiger (assembly GCF_001890085.2). NCBI lineage: Eukaryota > Metazoa > Chordata > Mammalia > Chiroptera > Hipposideridae > Hipposideros > Hipposideros armiger. The sequence continues at coordinate 1,344,335 of NW_017731766.1, read as the reverse complement.
GCTAGACTTTGTTTTCTTGATGAACCTCAGGAGAGGTTCCCACCATAGGAGAGCCTAACGGAGAGCAATCTCTATGTGGGGCTGGTGGAACCTCCGCCCCAAAGGAGCTTTCTGGCATTCGTCCCTCCTTGTTACAGATGACATGACTGGTTCACGTGGGATATGAGGTCCTTGGAGGGTAGTCACTCTGAGTGTAAAATGTCTTCTTTAGAAGGTGAGCAAGCTTTTTGTAGCGGACCGCACGATTTTTGGTGCTAGTTTCTCTGGGAATGATGGTTTCTGCCGGAGGACTGGCAGTTACAGATTTAAAAATTTGCTCAATACAGTTTGTCATTGGCATTTACTAAGTTATGTGATTATTTAACAAAGTTAGCTTTGATTTAGGTTTTTTCATTAATCTTTGACTTGCTTTTTCTTTTCTCTCTGTAACTTGCTTTTTGTTAAAAGAACTATGCACCCCCTTCTTTGGGGGAAAAGATCCTGATTGGAATTATGAATGGGTAGAACATACTTGCTCCTTTCTTCCTAGCCTGTCATTTATAAATATCAGAACAGGAGTGGAGACCCAGGGGACATCAGTCCTAGTGCCATAGTCCTTGCTGATCACAGGACGATCAGAGTGGCTTCAGATTTGATAAAAGGGGTCAGCATCTGGAATGTTTGTTTCCTTTTGTCCTTCTCTCTAGGAAGATTAGCCTCGTGGCCACAAAAGCCAGGGAATACAAGGTTTGAAAGGACCTAAGGGTGTGGTCAATAGTGTGATAAGGTGGGAACACATGTCTCGGACAGAGCACCCCAAAACATTCAGAGCTTTTTTTTTTTTGAGCAACTTGTGGTTCTGGTGATGCCCTATTATTTGGCTTTGCCCTAATCTGATAATTTTCACATTTTTTAAAATCATAGAACTTTTTTGTTTAAAAAAAAAAAAACTTATGTGAAACCACAATTAAGGAAAAAAGTGTTTTGTTTGTATAAATTGAAATGTCTATCAGGTCTTTTCTGCCTCCACGTGGTCTGCCAGTAGGAGCTCCGTGTAGGAGGTGTGCTTTCTGCACTGTGATGGTGGTCTTGCTGCTTTTTCTTTTTCTGAATAAACTGTTTCTTTTGTGGGGAAAAAAATATATATATATCAATTATAATTTGAATAATTAGGCAATTTTGAGGAACAAAAAGTTGGAATCGGGTTTGGATGGCAGGCACAGCCTTATGAGGACCTGTGTATCTAATTTATTTTGATTTCACAATATTAAGTATGTTTGTTCACATAGATAGGTCAATATTAAAAAAAAAATTTCAAAGGAAAACTGATGAGACATTTTCAGAATCCCTGAGCTCCTGCTCAGCTATAAGATTCTGAGCCCAAATCCTTCCCGTATTGGTCTGCATTCAGAACATGGCTTTCCAGTTTCCCCAGGACTATTTATTGAAGGGCTTTCCATGTTTTTGGCTCCATCAAAAATTAGTTGACCACATACGTGTGGGTTTATTTCTGGCTTCTTAATTCTGGTTCCATTGGTCTATGTGTTTGTTTTTCTGCCACTACCATACTGTTTTGATTATTGTCGCTTTGTAGTGTAGTTTGAAGTCAGGGAGTGTGATGCCTCGGGCTTGGTTCTTTCTTTTTTTTTTTTTTTTCAAAATTGCTTTGCCGATTGGGGGTCCTTAGTGGTTCCATATAAATTTGAGGATTTTTTTGTTCTATTTCTGTGAAAAATGTCATTGGAATTTTGATAGCAATTGCATTAAATCTGTATATTGCTTTATGTGATATGGCCATTTTAACAATGTTAATTCTTCCAATCTATGAACATAGAATATCTTTCCATTTCTTTGTGTCTTCTTCAGTTTCTTTCAACAATGTCATGTAGTTTTCATTGTACAGGTCCTTCATTTTCTTTGCTAAGTTTATTCCTAGGTATTTTATCCATTTTATTGCAATTATAAAAATGGGTTTGTTTTCTTCATTTTTTTCCCCCTGATGTTTCATTGTTAGTATATAGGGATGCAATGGATTTTTGTATATTGATTTTTTATCCTGCAACTTTACTGTATTTATTGTTTCTAACAGCCTTTTGGTGGTGTCCCTAGGGTTTTTTATATATAGAATCATGTCATCTGCAAATAGTGACAGTTTTACTTTTTCATTCCCAATTTGGATGCCTTTTCTTTTATACCTTTTATTAGCCTGATTGCTCTGGCTAGGACTTCCAGTACTATGTTGAATAACAGTGGCAAGATCTTGTTCCTGACCTTAAAGGAAAAGCTTTCAGTCTTTCACCATTGAGTATATTAGTTGATGGTTTGTCATTTGTGGCCCTCATTACGTTGAGGTACTTTCCCTCTGTGCCCATTTTATTGAGTGTTTTAATCATAAATGGATGTTGTATCTTGTCAGATGGTTTTTATGTTATGATTTTTATCTTTTATTTTTTTATGTGCTGTATCAAACCCCAGTGATCTTAAGGAGGTGAAAACAAATGGCATTCCTGGTTCTTCTCAGGGTAAACTGACTGCACAGTCAGTATGTCCAAAAGGCAGTTACGCAGAATGAGTTCCTCGGGTTATCATGACGTACTGTTGCTTGGAGGCACAGAAATGCATATTTGTCAGAACTGCATCCAGTGACAAGCATTGATCTGTAGTTGTAAACATTCTTGTCCGAGCACAGGCAGTTTTGGGCTTTTCTCTTTGCCCTGGAAGCTCATGTAATACATGAGATTCTAACACTTAGGGACAGACACTTTCAGGCTGAGTGACAGTGTCACATTGGCTGCAGGTGGAAATAAGGAAACCTAACTGATGACTGCCCAGATGTAGGGGGCACAGAATTTGGCAGCCAGTGGACAGTGTGGCAGACAGGTTTATGTGGCAGATGATCCTATCTTGGGTACAAGGTAGCTGCTTTAGTCTCTGCACGTCCAACCTGACTCTAAACAGCAGCGGGGAAATTCATGAGTGTGATCTGCTTACGAACACAATCTCCACTGAAGGCACTTCTCTGCCATCATCTTAAACAGCAAAATGTGAATTTTTCAGACACCAGAAACTTACCACAAAGTTTTGCTGTGTTCCCTTATGTTCCCACTGCCCCACTTATTTCAGAGCTGCTTTACCCAACATCGTAGACCTTCAAATGGTTGCTCAGTGAATAAGTGGCCTCTTCCCATAATGTTGCGCTAACTTGCAGTCACAACCACCTCCAGGATCTCCTCTTCTGATTTACTCTTCACTTCACCACAGCGTTATCAGCCTTGAAAGCTGCTCAAACCAGGGGCCTTCCCTGTGGCACAAGCACCATCGATGGCTGGGCCTGGCTCAGGAGAGCCTGGAGCAGTGCACCTCCGCCTGCCTTTCAGCCCTGGACGCCTCACTCACTCCTGCCTGTCTGTACATTTGCGCAAACCATCTTGCCTGCACTGCCCACTCCCTCTATCTCAAATGGTGGCACTCCTGTCTATTCTTGGGTGGCGATTCAAATGCAAACTCTGCCCGATCTCCCCTCTCACTGACTCATAGCATTTTCAGCCTCAGCTGCATATGAACAGGCTTCTGTGTGGATGTCTTATTTTCCCCATCATATCTAAGTTGTTTCGGTGTAAAGACCATGTTGTATATTTTTGCATCTCAACTACATACAGCAGAATGCCACACATATGTACTTAGTACACGTTGGTTGAATTAATTAGAGTCAGGTAGCCTCGGATCTTCTCTAATGTGAAGACTATTTAATTATGGGTCCTCATTAGGTGTCTGCTGCCTGCCAAGTACTTTATGTACGTTTTCTTATTTAGCAAGCAGAACTTCCCATACTCTGTTCTGCTGTTCTGGAGATAATTGTGAAACTGTTGAGTTATAATGACAGGGATATGAGAATGGAAAGACAAAGAATGATTCCGTATGTGTGAGGTTGGGTCCCGAGAGAAACAGAAGCCAGGATTGGATTTGAAGTGCAGAAAATTTATTGGGAGAAGCAACCTGCAGGGGAAACGGGGCGGAGGGGTGGGGGCTGGAGGAGTGGGAGAGCCATAAGACCCCTGGGAGGGAAGTTGGGTGGGAAAAGTGCGAAGAAAGTTACAGTGGAGCCTTTGGGAAGCCAGAGTTAGCGGTCATGGCGTCCCTGGTCTGTCTCTGCACCGTCATTGACTGGGAGCAGCCGCAGGGCACGGGCCTCGGCCTGGAGTAGAGCTGTGCTCCCTGCATCGGGGGAAGAACGTGTTCATGACTGCCGCTCCATAGAATACACCAAGCTGAACGTTCAGGGCTCCTTGTGGCGGGCAGGTCCTTCAGCCACTTAGGCAAAGTGAGGGCCTGCAAAAGGCCCCCATTCTCCCGCTCCATCTGCAGATGGAACGCTTGTCCCCTCACTTTGCTGCCATCTCTAGGACACAGTGGCATGCTGTGATCCTGTGACTGCTCACTGTCCTTCAGAGCACTGTCTCCTGAAATGCCACCTTCCCCACCCCCCTGCACATCCTGAGAGCTGCACCCTTAGTCTTGTGTCTGTCTCCCCACTAGACTGTGAGCATCTCAGAAACTGAGAATAACTTATTCTTGAGATCCCAGTACCTCATATAGTAGATACTGAATAAAATGCATGGTGCAAAGGAGAGGGGCTCGGAGTGACCACTCCACCCAGGTACTGGCCCTCCAGCAGCGGCTCCTCCTGGCAGTGTGATGGGAGCCACTCGAGAGATTCCTGCTCGCTCAGTGGGTGTCAGAAGGGCCAAGCTCTTCACAAGCTCAGGCTCGGATGGATGGCATTGAAGTGACTGCACTCCTGATGGGGACCTGGGGACTGAGGTTTCATAATTTCAAAAGCAGGAGTTTCTTTAACTGCCAAGAGACACACTATATTTTGTAATCAGATAGTAAGGCAAGCCCACTTGGGGTCTTCCTGCTTCTGTTCATTCCTCGCATTTATTGGAGTTTTTGCTTTTACATTGCAGGTAAACTAAAAGATCTTGGGAACTTGGTTCTCCGCCCTTTTGGACTCTCCACAGAAAATTTCCAGATCAAACAGGATTCCTCTACTGGCTCCTACTCCATCAATTTTGTTCAAAATCCGAATAATAACAGATAACAAAGATAACAGTAGCTTTTAAAGCTGGCTAGTAAATTGTGTGTGCTGCTTGCTGTTAGCAAGGGGCAAGGCCCTGCCAATGTGTAACCTTTAACAACATCTTATCTCCAAGCCAGGCTACCCAGCAGAGCCCAGCACTCCCTTCTCCCTCCTGTTTTACAATCAGGGATAAATGCACTTCCGGATGTAATGAGCCTGATTTGATTTCCTTTTTAAGGTGGTGTCTGTGCAGTTGCTGCCCCTGGTTCTGGCTGGCCTTTGTTTTGTCCAGGAGGAAGCCTGCTTGTTAAGGCTGACCTCCCTGAACCTCACCAACACAAACCCAGTCTCGCCTGGACCCAGCCAGCCTGCCGGTCGGAGACTGCCCAGACATTATTGATGGTGTTCGCGCCTGCTGTCCCCTCTCCCTGATCACACTGCTGTGCGTGGGCTCCAGCGTCTTCTGATTTCCTCTGTGGTAATAAATGCTTTCTGTGACGGTCTGAGCTGGGTTGTGAATTTTGTCCCCATTACGACAGCTGAAGCAGGTTTCTCTGGTTCTGAGAGCAGTGTTGGTTTCAAGCAGTGCTACTGAGTGTTAACTGGCTTCTACAAATATGTCCGAAGTCTCAGTTGCACCTTGAGGATGATCAAGAGATGACCACTTACCATTTACTAGAATTCAGGAACCAGCTCACAAGCTGTGGGCCGCTCCATGTTTGCACAGATAACTAGGAAATCAATGTTTTTGACCAAGCATCGGTCTTAATAATTTCAACTTATAGCTTCATTCAGGCATGGCGGTATGTGAATCCCTGAACTAAACCATATTCTTTTCTACTCTTTGAAGCCAGAGATTTCAAGGATAGTTGGGGTTTTTTTGGGTTTTTTGTTTTTTCTAGTCATTACTTGATGCTGGCGAAAGCTTTCAATAGTTCAGGTGAGTGTCAAAGGCATTGACATGCAAGTATCAGCTCAGAAACGAAGCGCACACATAACTGTGACACACAGTGGTCCCGCTCCAGTGTTAAGGCTTGTACTGGTTCTTTGATCTGTTCTCAAAGCTGCTCAGAGCGTTGGTTTGGTAGATAGTGGAATGAGGTGCAGTATTAACTCTGTATTGGCTAAGCTTGTCGCCCAGATTGAAGTGGAAGTCTATGGATATTACGAGAGGGCGAGGGAGTGTGGTTAGTTTTGCTTTCCTATCTCTCTGGTAAATCTGGTGTCTGGTTTTCCTAGAAAGGTGTGAGAAATCCTACAAGTTATACAGAAGCCTTGCTGGAAGCCGTGGGGTCCAGCTGTCCAGTGCTTCCTGTGCAGCCAGTGTTCTGCTAGAGCAGTTCTCAAACCTTTTGATCTCAGGACCCTTTCACTCAGAATTTAAAGAACATTTTGGTTTATGTGGATTATATCTATTGATATTTACCATATCAGAAATTAATAAAACAAATTTCTTCAATATTTAGTTTAACTCCTTTAAGAATAAATGCATTTCATGTTAATATAAAAATATTTTTAAAAAAGTATCTTCCAGAGGTGGGGAAGGTAAAAAAAAAAAAAAGTATCTTCCAAAACGAGCACGTTAATAAGAGTGACATCATCTTAAATTTTTGCAAGTTGCTTTATTTAATGTGTGGCTTGATAGAAGATAGCGAACTTCTCATATCTGCTTCTGTACTGTTTGTCACATCATGTATAGGCTGGAAAATCCTGCACACTTGGGACAGAATGACAGTGAAAAAAGCAGATAACCCCTTAGCCTTCCTGTGAAAATAGTATTACAATGAAATGGTGTTAGGAACACCTGGAAACCTCGGACTACATTTTGAGAAGCGCTTTGGCAGATTATGACTTGAGTTCAACTGATGAGACTAAGCAAAGGACGGGGCTGCGATTCCTGAAGGACTAGCTGAGCTCCAAGGAGTAGGAAATAGACTTGCTTGCCTCGAAACAGCCTTCCTAAGACACCACCATTGCTGCAGGGTGTAGAGGTTTTGCTTCTTAGGCCTCCTCCCCTATCCCCCCTCCTTCACCAGCCACCATCCTGAAATCTTCCAGGATGCCAAGTAAAGCCCACAGTAAATGCTTCTAGTGAGTGGGCCAAGTAATGCATCTGGAAGGGAAATGAAGGAATCGAAGTAGGTGTGAGGTTGTTGCTTAAGCCAAGGAGTTTTTATCTACCACTGTTATTTATCTGCTTCCTAAATCTGGGAGAAAAGAAAGATTCAAACCTTTGAACACGTTTGACAATAGAAAAATCTTAAAAGGGTTGAAAAGTAGGAGGTGTGTAAGGGAGGAAGGTGGCCTGCATTTGCCTGCTGTTGCTGAGATGTAGGATTTCAAGTTCTGTGATGCCTTCCTCCTCCCACCAAAAAAAGGATGCCAGAATTTATGTTAAGGTAATTACACTGTGACATTGCACGTATTTCTATTCCAATGATACTGCAGTGGGTCAAAATAACGTTAGATCTCCTTCTAGAAGATTTTTGAAGACTCACAAACATGTATTTCTTTTTTTTTTAAATGCTATGATTTATTCCCCATCTGCCTCCATGAAACCATGAGCTTGACCATGAGCTTCGAGAAGGTAAGGGCCATATTCATATTTGTAGTATCACAGCACCTGCGGCTCTACTAAAAACTTAGTAAATTGGCATTAAAGGACATTCCTCAAGGATGGTCTCAATGTGAACAACCAGCACTAGCCAAGTCTTCGGATTCGGTGCCTTATTTAGTCCTGTGTTTTAAAATGTCTCCTTTACTACTTACCCATTATCTGCTATCTCAAGATAAGTAGAAACTAGTCATCTTGCTCAAAATTTTAAGATGCAGCAAGTGATTCAAATGTCAGCTTGGAAGGTTTATGTGCTGTGGTGGGAGGCAGGGAAAGACCATAGTTTGGTGTCACCCAGTCAGGGCCGGTGGACTGATCTGGGACTTCGCTGGGCACTACCCTGAGCAGCCTCGACAGCTGTGGACCCTACAGCCTGGGTCCCAGTTAACTCTCTGCAGTAGTGTTTGTTTGGATAGGTGTGCTGTTCTAGCCACTTGGGAGGGCTCAGCTAGGGATTTCTCAACCATGAATCCAGTAAACTGCATCCACGACATTTTGTAACCATGTAGAATGATGTCCTCAGATGGTGACATTCAACCTGGCCTGTAAGCATGTCTTCTGATTTTCAAATTCTCATTTTTGCATCTTGGATATTTGCAAGGATTTGTCTTGAGACTTTCAGAAATCCCTAACTTGTCTTCTAGCTTCACCTTCTCCCAGATCACACTTCCATGGAGCCTTGTGTTTTCTGTATGTATTTGCACACTGTCTTACCCACCTTTCCAACTTGTACACAAGCAGCTTTTCCATTCGCTGGCGCCCCTGCAGGCTTCCCCAGAAATTGGGACGGTTACTACAACAAATGCATGGCCGGCTGGTGGTGGTCTGTGTAGAGTGCACTGTGGATTACTTCCTTTTCCTCACATCATGGATCCAAGCTATGGTTCCATTGTCCTTAAAATCCAACCTCTTTTGCTAAGAACTTGGACTTTCCACGTTCCCCTCTATCACAAGCACTGCAGCTGGGTTTTTCTCCTATCCTCTTGCTCCGCATCCCACCCCCCAAAATGCCGTATCTTAATCATTTTACAAGTTATTGTGCTTATAGGAAGAGAGAATATCACACCATGCCAAGACGTAGAGGCTGGGGAGTGGCGAGTCTACTAGCTTAATAACCTGAACATTGCAGCCCTGGGCCCACATTTGAGCTTCAGTAAAATGTCAAGACCATCCACACTGGACCTTCAGAATTTCTCAGGTACAGTCAAAGCACAAATGTTTGTTTAGTCCATAAGTGACATGTCGTATTTCTGACAATATTTTGTGTAGCTGAAGGTAAGGAACTGCTTTCTGCTGTCCCTCGGGTCTCTGAGCTGGCCTCTAGACCACTGCTGAATTACGGTTCACACAGCTCTCAAGCTGGAATCTTGATTAAGAGCAGACATGGACTTTTGGGAGGCATTTTACTGTCTGATTAGACTGTCGTGGGCTGGGGAGCTGGCAGCAGGTGTTATCTGTAAACCTGACTGGAAGATGAATTTGAAGGATTGTCTGATCCTAAGAGCTTAGCAGAACTTGGAATGTCAAAGGGAAGGCTACAATAGGAGACCAAGGAGGATGGGAACAGCTGTGCGAGTTAATAGCTACTTTAATCTTGAGCAAGATCTTTAAAGGGAAGGGTCCAAAAACCCTCCAAGACCAGAGTGCAAATTTGCGATACACAGGACTGGAGAGATCAGTGACTTGTCCTCTTATCTGCACTTTCCCTTAAACTTGGCCTCGGCTTCAAGGGAAGGCCTGGAGCTGCTGGGGCTCAGCCTCGATGGTGGCTGCCAGCCTGGCTGCGGTGCATGTTGCTCTGTGATCACTTTCCCCCTTGCATCCTGCATTTCACCTCCTAGCTCATCCCTCCATTGTCTCTTAAGACACTGAACTCTTTCTGTAATCCTCCTGTTGGTGTGTATTATGTGCTAGATACACCCACACACACCCTAGTAAAACTTCCTGGAGGCAGTTCCATGAGATGTTTATGTCCTTTTCAGCCTGCCGTCCTGCCCTGTAATAGTAACCAGCTTAGTCGTCCCATCACCTAGATTTCCTTTTAAACAGGAAGTGTGTGCGTATTCTGCCAGAAGTGGCTGGAGAATCGGTTCCTTCAGGGAACTGCACAATTAAAAGCAATACAGAGAAAGGAGGTGATCATTTCCAGTCACTTACTTGTCTTGTATGGAAAGTTGCCCTGAGCCCACACTAGACCGAGTCCATCAACGCTCCTGAGACTGAGAAATGCACTATTTGCTTCCAGCCGCAAGAGGTAGGGCTAAAATAACCAGAGGGCGACTGCTGGAAACCCTTCAAGGGCAGTCAAAGAAACTGATGATAAAATTAGTTTACGAAAACTAATGAGGATGCCCTCAAATTTCAAAGCATCAAAAATGTCAATCTTCCTGGCTGTGAGTTGGTAATTTTTGAAGCTAGGCATGGGTACTTATGGTTTGTTATCCTAGTTTGCCTTTACAAATGTTTGAAAAATTCTACAATAGAAATACTCAATTTTCTCCTGACTTTCCAACAACCCTCTGAGGTCTGCCAGGTAGGAATAAGTAACTCCAACTAACTCCGTCATACAGGAGTTAAGTTCTGTCAGCTGGAACTAGAAATAGGACTCCCTACCTTCTTTTTCCTTTAACTCAAGGGGAAACTTGGGAAGCCCACAGCTAACAACTTGTGGCCGTGACTCAGCCCCATCTATTAGTTTCTGGCTTGCTGAAAAATAAGCCTACGAGATGGGCAATACCGGGCACTCGGGCTCCTAAGCCATCAGGCGTGGTGACAGCTGTGAAGGAACCACCCCAAAAGCTCCCCAGATGGGAGGTGCTAGATCTGAAGATACTGTAACCACATTGTCCCTCTGTGGGGTTCTGTGCCAGACTGATACCTCCGTCAGACACCCCACCTGGACTGCCCAGGCAGCCGCCTCATGCTGCCTGAGCAAGTCTTTGAGCAAAGTAAAGACAGACGTCCTCGGGGAGGCCAGGCATGGGAAGCGGGGTGGGGAGAACTGTGAGCATTTGAAAGGATGTAAGCTTTGGTGGGCTTTCTGTGGTACTTGGTCTCAAGTACACAAGACTTTTGTTGGGTGATTTGACAGCCCCAAAATAGCATATGCTGTGCGACACACCATTGTCGGAGTTTGCATCGGAGGCCAGGAGTTGTAGCTTCAGCTTGTGCTGCAAAAGCTTGCCCAGCCTGCCTCATTTTTCTACATGAGTTAAGACAGCTACATTGAAACATGTGAAGGGTCACCCCGTCACTGTCTTCTGTAAGGCTGCTTGTCTTTCTGACGCCCTGGTGCTTTTCTGGGTTTGGGACACATCAGGCTCCCACTCTGTACCTCTTCATATTGCTGATACGACTTACCTTCTCTAGATCACAGGATTGAGCTTCTACTCAGGATCTGCAAGAGGTAGGCACTGAGCTTAGCAGAATTCAGAAACAAGACTATAGAACATTTCACTCAAGGAAAAGTCTCTGACGTCTCCTGAGTTTTGGGCCTTGGCTACTTAGGACCTGAAAGGCCGACTGAGTGAGACACTCCTTTTCCACACCCCATTTTGGCCATGCTGCCACTGCACGAGTCTTCTGTCAAGGCGGTCACTGAAAGCTAAGATCAGAATCCACGCCTCCTAGACTAGTGCAGTTATTTGCATAGAAGCATCTTCCTCTTAATATATCACCAGCTCACTTTCATTTACCTTAGAAGGCTGCTTCTACTCAGCAGGCCTCATGAGGGAATGATGAAAGGGGCTAACTCTGAAGTAGTCTTAAATTCTTTTTTTTCTTTTTTAAAGATTTTTTTTAATTGGGGAATTGGGGGATGGGAACAGCCATGGGGATTGGGGGAAGGGGAACAGACAAGTTGTTGTCCTTTTGTTCTTCAGTCTAGTTGTGGAGGACGTTGCTTCACAGGCCCAAGTTGGCACCATCATTGCGCTCTTCCCGGGCAAGGCAGATCAGTCGCCGGCTTCTGGACGGCCGCTCACTGCGGCTGCTGGCCCCTCACGCTGCCTGCTGGCTACACACGGTAGCCCATGGCAACCCACTGCCACAGGGGCTGCAGCCTACGCCGACGCCGACGCCGGCGATTCACGGCAGCCCAGCTCCAGGTTGAGCTGTTGTTCAGCATCTTAGCTGTGGAGGGCAGTGTCACTGGCCCTCATATGTGGGATCCGAACCGGGGCCCTCTGGCGTCCCAAGCCAGCTCTTAACCATCGCGCCACTCGGCTGGCCTTAGTCTTAATTCTTAAGGACAGTGACCTAGCCAGTGTTCGGCCAGCTCTTTCTTCCTCTGGCACCATATCCTTGCGTTGTATTCTCTTTCCTCCCAGGTTCATTACCTCCTTGATAGCAAAGTAAAGGAGTTGTTAGGCCATGAAATTTCATTGTGAGTAAGCAAAGATTTGGCAGGATATTCATCACTAGAGAGAAGTGTGCTTAAGAAACACAGTATGCTCTATTCAGAGTACTGATGGCAGCAGGATTACTTAAAAAGAGGATAAATGAGCTATCGGGTATAAAAGCAGGCAGACAGCTTACTTTTATCTCCAGTGTGTATGTAGTGACATACCCAGGGAGGTACTAGTACATAGTCCACGCGTGACTACAGGCCATGAATCTGAACTTGTTCCATTTCTTTATCTCCATGGCTTTCATCACTCGTTCCCTGTATTTTGTAGGAGTCATCGTCTATAAACATAGTGACAGGTGTACATAACACGATCAGGGATGGTACTGGGGAAGGGGGTCTCGTGTAAGCCTTGCAGAGAATGAGCATGGGGCTTGTGTACCTTCCCTGGTTCTCTAGTTCCTTTATCATTAGTAGGAAACTTGAGGAAAAAAAGATATTAACAGAGCCAGATTCCAGTGACCTCGTTTTTACACTCATTTAGATAAGCTGAAATGGGAGAAGGTTTGTGATTAAGGACTCCACATATATACTCTGGAATAACAGGCTGCCTTATAAAGGATTGGTTTACAAAAGTGGGGGGAAAAAAGAGTACACTCACCTAACTTTCTGGGTCAGTCCTGAAAAATCTCAACTGTGGTAGGTTTTAAGAGATTAATTTTTTCCTAACAACTGAGTGTTTCTGTTCAAACACTTGACTTCACTTGCACATTGGATGTGCTGGGCTTTTAAGGAAGCAACCATTTATGCGTAAGGGCAGGAATCCTTAAAACTGAAACAAATAAAAAAACCACCAGTAAATGTTTGTTTAATTACAGCTACCTCTGAAGGGTACGCTGTTTCCCATCAGAAAACAGTAATGTTTGTGCACAGGGTCCTAGTGATTCATCCGTCCTCTATCCTTGGTCATAAAAAGGTCCCATATAAAATCTTCCAGAGATTAAAACGAACAGGTTGTTCTCCTAAGGAAACAATGCTACTTAAAACAGCTTCCCTAAAGGACAGCTAGTGGTTGAATTTTAAGTTAAAAGAATAATAACCTTTAAAACCTAACTCCTAAAAAGTAAACAGTTTTTAAATAACTAAATTTTAAAAAAATCAAGACTTTATTGGATAATGTTACACAACATTCTTTAACATTTGTCTCAGCATACTTTAAATGAGAAACAATTTTTGTCATTCAAGTCTACAAAATGAAATAGGCTTCTGAAGATTTGAAATACAGACAAAGGTAGCATGAAGCAAAGCTTAAATATTAAGCAACTAAAGCAATGAAAGTGTAATAGCAACATGGTATGTATCTAGATTTTAAATACTACCAAGTTTCATTTTTTTTAATGAAAATCAGGTTTACAACAAAACACTTGAAAATTTGTCATGAGAAAGATACTTAAAACCTGATCCTCGCTCAATTCTTTTGCCTCTATATTACTTCTTGATCATTTCCATTACTCTATACAAATAAGGAATTCTAAAGCTTCATTAAAAATCTTGCTTATACACTCCACCATGGTTGGGAGTTACCTGGTTCTTGAAGTGAGCCTGAAAGGTACTGCTGGTATGAAACATCGAAAGAACAGGTTGGACTCAAGCCTAAGCCCTAGAGCTCCAGAAAGCGGGGTGCGGCAGAAGGACCTGGAATCTTTAGAACTCCCTGCTGGAACAGTCCTGAGCAGACTTTTTCAGATATGATCACATGTATAACTTCATGATAAAGACTTTTCCAAAACGACAATTTTAGAATGCAGTCAAAGCTTTTAATTACTTAGTGTAATTAGGATTTGCATTAAACTCACCGAAGCAAGACTGCCTACCTCTTCTTCTGGTGTTGTAAAATCCTAGTCAGGTATATAAAAATGTTCTAAAACTCTCAGCCAGAACCTTTTGTTAATCCTGAGTATGGGTCAATTAAGTAATTCCATTACCTATACAATTAAGATTATGGAAAGTTTTCACACTTGAGCCAAATGCTCAATTATCTGTAATGTTGCTTCAAATGAAATTTTTCTAGCATTTTTTAATTTTTTTTCATTAAGTAATCAATATGGATTATCTTGTTTTAAAAAATCAGTATTGCCACTAAAAAACTTCAGTTTTATTATTAAAAGTACAACGCCGTCAAATATAAAATGCCTTAAAAATGTAGTACTAACAAGTCAATCTGGTTTTCTCATTGTTTTCTCCACTCATTAAAAAAGAAAAATTAAGGTTTTTTTGGTTTTTTTTAATATGTATTTTCCAAAGACAAAAAAAACATTATGGTCTCCATTAATAAGAATTCATGCTCCACGCATGAAAAGTTCGACACCATGTTTATGGGTCTGTTCCTGCTGCTGCTTCCCCAGGGTCAAGTACCACCTGAGACCTGTGAAAATTTCTTGCTCTTAAACAGGAGGAGGGGCTTTCTGTGGCAAGAGGTCCACATCAAAATTCACCTTTTCTGAACTAAATCAGTAAGGATAGGAATAATAATGTCTTACCAGCTCAGAATGAAGAACTAGCTCTTAGAGTATAGTATACATATTCACTCCAAGACCAACACTAGCCTATCCACTTCGAGTCAGAATTTGAAAGATAAGGATGTAGTTATGAAAATGTGCACAAAATGTTAAATACTGGTGGCAAATAAATACATCTTAGTATGTTCTAACAAGCAAACGTATACTCAAGATAATACAGCCCTGCTTTATTAAAGAAAGAAAAGATCAAAATTCTCGGGGTGGGATGGGGTACCTTGCCATCCTTTTAGAACGACGTTATATCTTTTCTGCTGTTTCCACGGGCACCCTAAAGGAAATGCTGGCCTCCGCGTGTGACCACTGCAGTTTCTCAGGAGAGCCATTTAGAAATACCTTTGCTCATATCTGAACTGAGTAACATAAACCTTGGAGAAAGCACAAAGTTTTCGTATGAAAAATAACATTTCTGCCGTCATCCCATGCCCTCTAGGCCTGTCCAAACTACTGCTAAGAACTTCACGATCAAAAGAAGTTACAGTCAGTGATTCTTCATACATAAAATTCAAGTGAGTTCTTTGTATGCGAAAAGTATTTGACATCACTTTTCTCCTCATCTCATGCATAATTTATTGCAATAGTTTATATTTTTACCTTTTCTTCGGTTTACTATAGCACAATTTGCAAGTGCCCCTGTATAGACTGTTGGTTTTAACCACTGCCCTTAACATTCACTTCTTAGCGCAGCTTTAAAAATCTGAGTCTCCAATGTCATTCGGTCCTGATGCTCTGCTGTTCTCTGTCACTGTGGTTACAGGTCCATGGAACCAGCAGACTGCTAATGTCTTTGTGCTGAAATATAGTAAAGAAAAGGAAGAAAATGCAATTAAGCACAAGTCATTATCTGAGAAAAGTGATGTCCGTGTTGTTTAAATTAAGCCCTATATAGACTGCAGGATCACAACTAAATTTTTTCTTTTAAATCAAATTAAGCTTGACCAATATTTTTGGAGAACACAGCTTATTGCCATTGTAAACCAGCAGAAGCATTTATTTCATTTCTGAAGTATATCTGGACCAATTCGAACACAAATAAAATGGTTGTCATCTTCACATGAATGTGCACTTGAGTGTATTTTTTAAAATATTCATAAATATTTGCCTAATAAAAGGGAATTTTAGCTTTGTTCTTTATCCTGCCATTCCACAGGTAACAATACTACACATTGCAAGTCAGCTTAGCTGCAGGGGACTGCTATGTAGCACCAGCTGCCTTCCTCTAGCACAGGCTATAAGCTTAAGCAAATTTATATACGAAACCTGGCTATGTAGAAATCAGCTGCAGATCATGCTGTCTACATATACGCAAAAAGCAAGAGAGAGGAGGGTGGCGGGTAGCTCCCCAGAGGTAGACACAGCACATGAGAAGGCATCAGGAGCACCGTTTTGCTGCTGGAAGACAGTTTCTGTACACTGGTTAGGCTGGCCAGAGTCTCCCTTGTTATGTCAGCAAACCTGACCATCAGCAGAGGCACTCTGCACCAGACCTCCGGCAAAAGCAGGACTCAGCAGAAGATTTACAAAGGACAAGGCTTTTGAAAATTACTGCCAAGTAGCATGACCAGAGTGCCTAACAATACCGACCTCCCTTTAATACCAAGAAGTGGTAAGAACCCCATTGCAACCCTCTACAATCCTAGATCATGCCTCTCAAACCTGGGAACCTAAGTATCAGGAGGAGTCTGAATTCCAAAAGAGGTGATCAGTGGAGAGAAAAGTGAGTTTTTTAGGTCTAATGTATTTTTAAACCAAAGATATGACATTTTCAGTGGACTAACAGACAAAGAATGCAAAACAGAAAAAGGAAACCCCCACCCCCCATCCTTCCCAACATTTCAAAACAGGCAGACACCTTTTCCCACTCTGATACAACTCTATCTTACGTTAACTTCCAGCTGTCGCCGTGCCTCATTCACTTCCTGGATCAAGGCCTATAAAGGAATTTCACAGGGCACGCTATCACGTTTCGTGTCGAGCAATGAAAAATTACTTCTACCCATAAATACTGCACACATCAGAGTGGAAGGTGAATGTAGTCCTTGCTTCAGAAGAACCAGAATGATTTAGTACTGTTTATTTTAAAATTTGACGTTCAGCTAAGAAAAGTTTTTATTTTCTAAAACCGAGATATATCATTAATACTAATAAATTTAGACTCAGAACTTTGGAAATATCCTCATTTTATAAACTGAAGGAGAAAAAAAGTAAATAGCCAATCCCAAGTATATTTCCATTCCTTCTATTTATGACTCTCAACATTTGGCTTTTAACTAAGTGAGGCCTATTCAAGTTGGCAGGAAAGCCACGGACTGAGGCAGATCTTACTTTTCCTATGAGGTGCAGAAAACTAAAAAAACGCCATTCCCGGAAGAGATCATTGTAAAGGTAGCTACCACCCCTCTACAGGTAAGAGTCCAAAATATCCCAGCCTCAACCTCTGATCCAAAATGCCATTCTGACCCAGCTTGCAAATTACAGCTCATACACAATGATACAGCCCAATTACAGCTCTTCATTAGCTGCACACACCAGAGGGTTAAACAGCTTTAATTCAAGGAAGCAGAGATTGCATATTCAAAAGCAGCACAACAGAAATCCCTAAACTTTCCCTGCTGTCTAGGAGCCCAATATAAGCATTTCAGGCATTATCCAAACAGATTTTAATAAATGTACTTAAATAATTACAACTACATTTCAGCATTGTCTTTTGCTACCCTCTGAGTTTTTTGACTTGCCTTATGTAAATGACAAATGGTTCTGAGGTTAATTCACTAAGAATATATACATATGTTCATGTATGAATATATATTCTTATATATATATATACATTAAGTAATAACTAAGAAGTTAAAGTATAATGAATATAAAAGTGACCAAGACCGAGAGAGTGAAAAGATAAAGAAATCCGCTATTTGTCCAGGGAGGCTCAGGTGCTATTTGACTTAATTCTGCAGTCCCAACTTCTACCACCAGAGGAGAAATTCCCTTCAGCTCATGGAAGCTCAAAGGAGGTTGGCTCTACTTTTTTAGCACAGCAGGTAATAGCAAATGAAAAGTTAGTTTCACTCATTAAAACTATCCCCTACATGAGGTATACGCAGCTACCAAGGTCAATGAAAACTAAGGAAAAAGAACTAATGGATTATTGCATGTCTAGCCTAATCTATTTTGGGAATGATCAAGTGATGACATGATGCCCTCTTCACTTTGTGGCAGGGCTTAACACAGACAGACCTGCCCGTTTCACTGTTAACTTCAATGCTCCCAGTCTGAATCCACAGTGGTCTGTCAGACACTGCAAGGGAGCAGCAGGATTCGTCACTGTCTGATGTAATAGCTGCCATTTGTTGAGACCTATGGTAGAAAAAACCAAGTTAACAAAAATAGAGCAGTCATTCGAGTTCTTTTTAATCCATTTTACCAAAAAATAATTTAAAAATAAGACCAAAATTCAATTGAATTTTCATAATGAATTTATTTTGTCTAGATAACTTGCGGGCTTCACAGACAAGGAAGCTTTAGTACTAAACTAAATGAAAAGACTTGAGGTGTGTACACACCAGCCATGGCCAGGAGAGGGCACTCTCGGGCCCAAGTCAACTTGGCAGCAGCACGCCTTCAGGCACGCCAAGGTGCTGCCCTCCAATGCTAACTCACTTGTAGTGTGCCTGACAAAAACTTTTACTAGACCAACACTAGCCTAGCGTTGAAGTAATCCTGATCTTAGTATCCAACAAGGGCTGAAGCCATCATCCCTATCTGTATTACATTAAAGAGACCCTGTTTTGCAGAATGACCACGTGCCTGAAATCCCTTTCTCTTAACTCCAGTGAGCACCTGTGAATACTATGCAGGACCTGAGTTACTGCACGAGTTAGTACCTGCTTGAAGTAAGTCTAACAAGATAAGCTTTCTCAGTGAGGATTTCAGAACAGACTACAAGTGCTAAGCACAATTCAAAGGCTTGCTATTTTAAGCCTTAATTTTAAACATGTTTGCTTGTGTGCTTAATTCCCTGCTTTAAGTACAAATAAACAATTGATCACATCATCATAGTTAATTCTGGGTTCATTGATTTAGGTAATGTTCAGTCCTTATAATTATTTTTAAAATGGTAAGTTAAAAGCAGCATATAATCAACACATTAAAAACAGGCTTTTCTGACATTGAAAAGGAGAAAGTTTATACACCTAATCTATAAACAAATACTTTTGAATTTTAACTCAAAGAACTTTCTTAAATGAGGTTATATACCCTTTTATTTATGGGAAAACTTAAATATACTACTATACCCCAACAGCAATCACACCAAGAAGAGAAGGGATCTACACGAGAGAATTTCTTTTGACCCTCTCCCTCCGTAAGAATTGTTAGGTTTCAACAGTCATTCTACAGAATCGCCTTTCCGATTCTAGGCAAGTCAAGAAGCTGCATCAAAGAATGGCCTTTCCCTGGGGTTCCCCTCCAGCCCCCGAAACACCATGTGCGATACTAAGTAACATGCCGTCCCTGGGCCACAGAGCCGGGCTCATGAGTCTTTGTGCTAATGTTTAAGATGAACTTCCCCTCCCTCCAAGATTTTACTTTGAAATTGACCACACATACAGGATCCACTGGGAAAAGCCACGGAGCCCCGATGGGGATAGCCTATATGTAGGCACACCCTCCTGAAAGGCAGTGATTTCTTTGGAAATTATTTTGTCCATGAAGAGAAAGCTTATGTGCAACAATGGCGACTATTCCTGGGAGGCAGCACAGACACACAAGGGCAAATCAGAACAAGGCAAGTGAACACTCAACCTCCCTTCCAGAGCACATGACAAAGTAGAGGAGGTTCCGCTCTTAGCGCAAAGCCCAGAATTAAAAACGAAAGAATTAAGATTATATACACGTCCCTATTACCTCGCTGAATACTCCATATCATTTTTGTCTTTATACAATGTAGTATGATGCCACCTGAACAAGCAGGAAAAAGCACTGTTTTACAACAGACATTCTGGTTTCTAGCCTTAGTCCTCTTTTTCTAACCAGTTATTTTTCTAGGGTTTTAGGCAAACTGCACATAGCTCTTCCCAGCACACCAAGATTCACACCAAGATGTGCCCCTCCCAGCCGATTCCCTGCTAACAGCCAAACTGGCGGAAATCACCGGTTTGTAATCAGCACCTCAAGTGAGCCAAGGGGGAAAATGACCACAACGCACACAGATCAAGACCTTGGAATATGAAGTATTTCCCTCCCAAAAAGGGGAAACAATCTATTTAATCATACCAATAGCAATAAAAAAATTTTTTTAATGTTCAAATTAAAGTCCACTTTCTCACCATTTGGCAAAGGGTCCAAGGGGAACCCAGCATCTGTGCAAGTCAGCTAATTTACACTACTTAAAACTAACAAGTGTAGTTTTGTGCTTCTAATACTTGAGAAGCTCCCTAAGGGGACCTCTACTCGACGGAGCCCCACCAGCTCAGACACTCCTCATGCCTGTCTGAAAAGATTTGGGATGTGTCGGAACTTTGAACCAGTGACTGACTGGTCGTTAGTACATCAGTGTCTGGACCGGAATCACTCTTCCTCATTCATTCTCAAGTAAACTATCATTTATGCCATGTCAGGTCCTGTACTTGGCATAAGGGAAGAGCAGAAATCAGCCAGTAATAGACTCCTGGGATTTATGCGATACATGAATGGGGCAAGTTTAAATGTCAGTGTAGTTCAACCTTCGCCATTACTGTGACCTCCAACCCAGCTGCCCTCCAACCCAGCTGCCCTCCGCAAATGCCTGCTGGAAATAGTTCTTACCTACTTCTAGATATTTATGGATGATCATCCTATGATTATTTAATTTTCAGGTAGGAATAACATTGCTATAACATTTTTTTCATTTATACTCAGTGTATATTGCAGAAAGATATCAAAAGCTACCAGAATGAAATTTCTATGCCACACACAGGACGTGCTGGTTGTGATGATGATATTTATAAGTCTTGTGCCAGGTCCTTTATTGCTTTAAATATTTAAACGAGAAATTCCCTTATGAGGAAGTACAATTATTGTCCTCATTTCACAGATGATAGCATTGAGTAACCTGCCTAAGATCACACAGCTTGTCAGGACAGATTCAAGTTAGCCTCTGAATCTAGCAAATCTGGCTCAAGAGCCTGTACTTCCAGCCATGCACCTGAGAAGTGGAGAGTGATTCTCTGCTCAGTAGAAGCCTGAGATGGAGCACTACTGGTGCCAAAAGGTTAATAAAAGCTCCAACTCACCTGCATCACTGGCAGGTTATATACTCACAACTGTCCATTTCTATCCTCTACACTGAACAGGATGACCCTCACATCTCTACAAAACACACTGCCCAGGCAAGCAACAAATTCTATTACATTTTATGGTGGAGGAAGGATTATATTCCTTCTAAGCTTTTTCAATACCTTTTAAGCCAATCTTTGTGTTGGAGACCACTGAGGACAAAGAGGATTACAAAATTACCGTAATATTTGTTTTAAAAGCCCATGCTAAAACTTAATATGCATTACAATTACAAGTTTTTTGGTGTGAGAACAGCTTAATTCTTTAGTTATATAGAGTACCTGATTTTCCTTCTAGATACTGTCACTATGATAGAAAAAAATATAAGAAATTTTAAATCATAATTTCTGGTTAAGACTCAGATTTCTAAGGCAATGAAAGGAGATCAACTGTCACATTCTTATGATACAAGGAAAGCTAAAAAAAAAAATTCATGTTTAAACTAAGTTTTAAGACATGGTATTTTAAATTGGCCTGTTTTCAACATCAAAGTTTTAAAAAAATTATTTTACAAACAAGTGTCCAACAAAAGAAAGCCCGTAAGTTAGACAACGTCTACTACAAACATCTAATTTATTCAGTTGGAAAATGAGAATTTGACTCACAAATTCACTATTTTGATAAATCTTGGTAATTTTTGAGTCTACAGTTTCTTCTTTTCCTTTACACCTCCCCGCAACCAATCTTTAATTTGTGCCAGAATAACAGGAATCTATAAGAAAAAATTCAAGTTTGGCAATTAGTTTTTCAGAGATTAGATGTATTAAAATTTGATTCAGCTCATCCCAAGATGGATTTAAAGACATAAAAACTCAGTATTTCCTATACCAAAGGGTGGTACACAAGACGATCTTAGAATTGTATTTTAATAGTTATCTAGGTGTGTGAAAGCACATTTGTTTACATTAATTGTAGTAACATAAAGTGGAAAAATAGTACACAAATTTGAAAATATGGCAAGTGTGACAGTAAGTTTTGAAAATTAACTCTATGACTAAAACATAAATGGTTTCCATATTCCTAAAATTGTCCAAAACAATTGTTTTTGTCAATGAGAGGGGTTAGTTTTAAGCTAAAATCTACTCTTAAGGGTATTTAATGGGTAAATGCATAATACTAATTCACCTAAAAATTTTACCAAGAGGCAGGCAGTTCTAGCCCTTAGAAGTGAGGGCACCATTAGCACTACGCAGAACTGTAGGTTGATTAGGAAGGCATCCTGGAAGCCAATGTCTGACCAAGAAAAACACTCTTGTGACTTAGTTTCTAAACACCTTCTAGAACAATGGCATCCTCAATTTAAAAGATTTCTATCAAAAGCCAAATTACAGATGGATGGTGATGAGGACTGCACAATGTGAATGTAGAACTGTGCACTCTAAAAAATCGTAAGTTTGATTACTAGGTATAATGACAATTTTTAAAATACCAAAAAAAAAAAGAACAAAAACAAATTAGTGTTCTATTAATATGACAAGGAGAAAATTATTTCCATCTAAAATCACAAGAGGAAAAATTCCTTGAATCTATAAATGTTGTCTTACTTGAGTAAAGATTTAAAAAAATAAGAGTTGAACTGTTTCCCTTCTGATCGGCGTGTCAACTATCCATGGTAGACACAAAAACATCCTGAAAAGCTAAAAATATATAGACTGTATCACTATGACTTTAAACTTCCTATTCCTTTATTCAAAATAGCATAACATTGCTAAAGCTTTCATGTTAATTCTATTCACTCTTTGTTGAATGAATACAGTCTAAGTATACACAAACTGTAAATACAGAATATGAAGAGGCTATTACCTAGGTCAGAACCAGGTAACTAATTAATGCAGCTTGTTTTATTTTCTCCTGGCAATAGGAATGGCACCAGCCTCCTGTTCTGTTTCTGAATTGCCTATTATATCAGGCATTTCAATGAGATTGTTTTATAGCAACCATCTTAATACAATCCTAAAGCAAATCCTAAATTTGCCATAACCTAGAAATAGGGTCTTCATTCTCCCTGCAAATTCCCTATTGGAGGCCATCACTGGGCCCAAATCAAAACAATATCCTGAATCAAAACATTACCAACTTTTCTAGACATTTGCCAGTCTCTTCTCTGCTATGTAAATATTTAACAAAAGTGAACAAAAGCGCACAAACCACAGAAAAATTTACAATTTAAAAGGGGAAAGCTAATTTTAAATCCAAATTATAGATTTCTGAAGGTATTTCCAAATCCCAATTGTTATTCTATTTAATATGTATCTATCTTAACATAATCAATATTAAGTACAACCTGCTCAAAGAGGGGTCAACTCAATATTTTGAAAATTTAGTAACACACACCCGCTAATGTCGATTCAGTTGATTTTAGTTAATTGTTCCATAATCTTTGCCTACAGTCCTTCAGATCTATACTCCTGTCTTGGATCTAAAATTACTTTTTATAGATCTCCCCACCAAATCACATGTATGTTAGCTATATTTTAATAAAAATCTTCTTTTAAAAAAAACCCATAAAGACACACCATAAAGTCATGCAAGTGGACTTCAGACTAGGAATTCTTTTACCTCCTCTTTTAGGTCTCTGGTTCCAAGTCTATAAATAGGATTGGATACAGATATTCCTTCCAAATGAAGTCAGCTTTCTGGCCTA
>NW_017731766.1:1284258-1315620 GCF_001890085.2 Hipposideros armiger | reverse complement strand
GTAGACCTTTCCAGTCTTGAATCAGAAAGGATACTAGATACCTTAATGTTAAACATCATTTCATATTATGTTTGCTGAACTATACAAAACACGTCCAATAAATTCAATTATAAATTTGTAACATACATATCTTCCCTCTGGTTATAATAGTTTTTTGAAAGCTTCACAAAACAAATTCAGCCATAACTACCCAAAAATACTGAATCAGTAAAATCCCTCTACTTAATTCATTGCTCAAGTTTCAAACACAGTTGCTCCTTCACTCTTGCATCCTAACTCTTAATCCCTTCATCCACACCACCCCCAACACACAAATATATATATATATATATATATATATATATATATAATATATATATATAAATACTAGAAATTCAGATATTTAAATTACCTCAAAAGCAGACAGATATAGAGCTGTGGCTTTCTAACTTTTTAAAATTACATCGCACATTAATATTTTCATATTGCAGTGCAATAAAAATGCTTATGTATATATACATGCATGCATCTATACATATATTAAATACACACACAACCAAGTTTCACTAAATACTTAACCTTATATTATGTGTACATAATGATAATCTTTTTCTATTCTAGTCTGTTTGTTTCAAACCTATTTAGATACATAAAATGGATTTCAAATCTCCGGGTCCAGACTCAGTTTGCAAAGTACTGCTATAGAACACAAATCTTTACAATTCTCAGTTTCTAATAAGACGGGCTAATAACCTTGTTTCTTATGTAGACTTAGAAGTACTTAATCTGTCTGGGTTCAACATCAGGAATCCTTAAACTAAACTCACTACTCAAGACTCCTACACATAAAAATAAAATCACACTACCAAATAATTTCATCATATACATGCTAACATGTTAATTTTAAACACGGAGTCAAACACAATATAATTATAAATCCAATCCTTTAAGGTAGAGGTGCTTAGAACCCAAGGATCAGCATCAGGATCAGCATCAGGTAGAACCCCTGACATCAGATGCAAATGTTTTGCATATCTGTTTTCCTGGAGCACTTGCTTCTCAGATTCTCTAAAATGTCCTTATGCCCCCAAAAGGTTCAGAATACCTTCCTTGGGAAGAAAATTTGAGATCAGGTAATTTACAGTGGTAGGTGCATCTAAAATCGGGCAAGGATAGAGGAAGAGCCACCACCAAACACCACCAGGATATCCGGATCTAACATCTAAATAGTTTTTTCCTTAAAATCGTTTGATAGCTTGGCTACTACACACCAACAACTTATAACAAATATTTAGAAACCACAAAGGAAGAGGAATGCTTTTTTTTTTTTTTTTTAACCTCGGGTGGGATAAGTTTGAGTCTAGGAAGGACACCCTCCTGTCCAACTTTGCAAAACGTGGCTTTTTATTCTAGCATAGCATCTGGTACCTAAGTGTTTGACTACTTAATTGCAAGGCACTTTGACATTTAGCCTTTCTTATGTACAGGTGCTCAATAAACACTTTTTTTTGGGGGGGGGAGGGGTCATAGAATAAGCATTTATTATCAGAGCACCAGTGGTCTGAGAAGGCAGCAGGTTAACACCTCCAAAAACTGCCTTCTCAATAAACACTTTTTCAAGATGACAGGGCAAAGGAGAGGCAATTTTTTGTGTTTTAATCTAGAGCTACATAAAACAATACAACTTATCTGAGGTAAGACCACTATTTGTACTAACAATAAAATTGTCTAACTCATAAGGAGCCATCATTTTGTCTCCATTACACTTTCAAATGTTTTCATATCTGAACAACAAATTTCCTTTCCTTTTTTAGAAATAATTCAAACATAATAATCTTAACATTTGAGATAAAGTTTCACAGCTGTTTCTTATCATCGTTGGGCATTACTAAACCTCAAAATTCAGTTCTCACATGCATAAAATGTTTTAACACTATCTTAAAGGATACAGGTCAATAAATGTTAGCCATTTTTCTTGGCTAAAATTTACTTCATTTAATGTACTTCATTCAAGTAATTTGATCTTACTTTCAACTAACAATTAACTAGAGTTTGGGATCTTTTCTCTATCTTTAATTTATAATCTCAATGTGAGGATGACCCAGCCAATTATTAAAGTTGTTTATAGCAAATAAGCTGTGGAATCTAATGTTTACCCTCATGGAGTTTCATTAACAACATTAATTTCACATCTGTTTTTTTTCCCCTTGCCTTTCCCTCTTAAGCAGATAAAATACAAGCATTAAATGTTTTTAATAACACAGGGAGGCGCTTAATTGTGTAATAATGAATGGAAAATGCAGGCACCAAAAGAAAAAAGCAAAATGTACAAACTGGTAATTCTGGGTGGTGGATGAATTGGCAAAAAAGCAGACAAGGTTTTAAATAATAAAACTTCCAGAAAGAGACGTCACTTTAAAAAGAAAAGGGAATAAATGATCTGCTCCATCTCAGTCATCACGCTGTCACTCACATGGACAACACTTAACACCACGGCCATGTTTCAAACTGAGGGTGGAGGTGCTGGTTGTGAAATCAGTTTCGAGGGTTGCAACTATGATTAAAATTTTTTTTAAAATCAGCGTAAATACAGGTAACTACAATGAATGTTTCGTGTATATATGGATTCACGTGTAAGATGTATTTGTAACTATGCTCAAAAGTTTGAAAGCTACTTAACCTATGAAACTGTAAGCTTAAGAATATCAAGTAGCCTCGATACTATGGTGTCTTAAAAATCCTCAAATCTAATTTCTCAAGTGTTGTCTGTGGAAATGTGCAACACAATACTCTGGTGTTTGAAAATGGAGATTCCTGAGCCCTGCCCCAAGGCTGAATGACAAGACTCTCCCCTAAGATGGACCCCACGGTCTGAATTTGTAAGCGAGCGCTTTTGCTTTAGCTTTTTCTAAAGTGAAGATCTTTTTATGTTCCATGTGAATGCTCACTAAAGGATGACCTCAGCAGAGGAAGATTTTAATGATCGGTGGAGAGATCGAAGGCTGATTAGAACCCTTGCTTGAGAGATTTTTCTAAAAGAGCTTTTTACAAATACTCCAGGAACTGAGTAATAAGACACAAAGTATATCTCCTCTTTCCCCCACCCGTTCTCGATACAGCATGAAGATATTTACTAATGTACTATGTACTAGTGACTCATTCTAATCCTACCCATTTCAGTCTTCTTTAACCACTACCCCAAAATTCTAAAGGAAAACTATTCAGGTATTATGGTTTAAATAAAAATAGCTTCTAGGGAAAACCAGACAAATTGTACAAGAGACCTTTCTGTACAATCTATGCAACTTCCTGTGGACCTATAAAAAGTTTCAAGTATAGCAATCTTCTTAACAATGTAGGAGTATTTAGGGCTAAAATTTTGAGGGAGAATATTTGGGCTTAATAGTTATTTTGTGTAAAGGCAAGAGAAAATCATTATAAAAAGAATCCTGAGCTAATATCAAGATGAAACAAATGTAGAGTGCTTAAGCCAAATTCAAAATGTGACTATTATAAGACGTAGGAGAATATTTTCTATTATTTGAGTTCCACTTTAGATATCTGAATTTTATGGATGATTCTAGCTTTGACTAAACAAAGCCTTTATTTCCCCACTAATAAGCTTTACAAAACAATGGGATTTGCTCAAGATTTCTAGCATTACCAATCAATCCTCTACCTAAACATGCATCACTTCTTGGAGTGAAGCTCACAAGCATCACTCAAATTCCTTTTCTCAAGGAATACCTCAAACAAAACTAAAAATGTTTACCAACAACTACTCAACTTTTTAAAAAGTCAGACATACTGATAATTCTTATCTCTTATTCTGAAAGTGTTTTTTAAATGCTGATATAGTGTTCATCAGCATTAACGTCACAGCAACGTCAACCAACTCATCTCTGACCTACGAGTATATTTTCTTCCTTTTTACGACCGTTTAATAGTGCACAACTGATTCTCATTTTCTTCCCTTCAATTCAGGTTGTTGCCAAGCTCCAAGTGCAGGAGATTCTTTTTAAAATATTATACACGAAAAATAAACTAACAGCTAAGGCATTACAAACCTTAGGCATGTATACTGAGGTCCTGAGGAATTCAACACTCAGAGAAAAAAGTCCAGGAGGGTAACTGAGACAGGCTGCTGGCTGGACCAGACTCTCTCCAATAAATGGATCAACAAGACAAAAAGAACACTTTCCCTCCCAGAATTCTTTTTCCATAATGAATCTACAACAGGAAAAATTTATATCCAGTTAGCCACTTAAGAAATATCCAGGGCCGGCCGAGTGGCGCGTTGGTTAAGAGCTGGCTTGGGACGCCAGCTTTGAGCAGCAGGGCCCCGGTTCGGATCCCACATGAGGGCCAGTGACACTGCCCTCCACAGCTAAGATGCTGAACAACAGCTCAACCTGGAGCTGGGCTGCCGGGAGTCGTAGGCCACGGCGTAGGCTGCAGTAAAGCTGCAGTGGGGCTGCCATAAGCTACCGTGTGTCGTCAGCAGCCAGTGTGAGCTGCCAAGAGCCGCTGTGAGCGGCCGTCCAGAGGCCGGCGACCGATCTGCCTCACCCGGGAAGAGCGCAATGATAATAACCAACATGGGCCAGTGAAGCAACGTCCTCCACAACTAGACTGAAGAACAAAAGGACAGCAACTTGTCTGCTCCCCTTCCCCAATTCCCCAACCCTGTTCCCCTCTCCCAATTCCCCAATAAAATCTTTAAAAATAGTAATAATAATATCCAAATTTTTATTTCAAGGAAAGGTTTTCAGAAAATACTTCTCCTTAAATTAGCAAGAGGTTAAATCATAAAGGGAGGAGAAAACTGTGAAGCAAGCTTATTTTGGTTTACATTTCATCTCTGTGAGATTGGTTATGTCAGAGTTTAACTTCAGCACAAATGAAATTAATCCAATAGCTATATGCAGTAGAAATTTACAAAATAAAAATGTACATCTATGCCTCAAAAACTAAAAATATGAGCCACTTCCGGATATATATCCAAAATAACTGAAAACACTGTCTCAGAGAGATATTTGCAACCCATGTTCACAGCAGCATTACTTACAATAGCCAAAAAGGTAGAAACAACCCAAGTGCCCATGAAGGGACAAGTGGATAAACCAAATGTATTATATATATACAAGGCAATATCATTCAGCCTTAAAAAGGAAACCCTGTCACGTTACAGCATGGATGAACCTTGAGAACATTATGCTAAGTGAAATAACTCATACGAGAAAAAAAAAAAGATACTATGATTCCACTTATATAAACTATCTAAAGTAGTCAAATTCATAGAAAGAGAAACTAGAATGACAGATGCCAGAGACTGCAGGCAGGGGGAAATGGGGAATTGTTTAATGGGTATCATTTTGGCTTTACAAGATGAAAAAGTTCTGGAGATCTGTTTCACGATGTGAACATACAGAACTTATACACTTAAAAATGGTTAAGATGGCCCATTTTATGTGCTACCTATGTAGAGTGGAAAGTTTGATGAGAAGCAGTATATTTTTGTGGTAGTAAAGGAATT
The DNA here is from genome assembly GCF_001890085.2 of Hipposideros armiger. NCBI lineage: Eukaryota > Metazoa > Chordata > Mammalia > Chiroptera > Hipposideridae > Hipposideros > Hipposideros armiger. Next base: position 1,310,105 of record NW_017731766.1, on the reverse strand, counting down.
AATGCAAGAGAAATAGCAGTAACTACACTGGCTAACAACAGGAATACACCCTGACCTGAGGGAGAATCCAAGTGACCATCACCGATAGTGCTGATGAGGGCGAATGACCATCAAGGTCCTGCCGACGAGGCACTGAGAACATGCTGCCTCTAAGGAGCGAATATCAGACAAACCTAAAGTGAGAAATAGTCTCTATTATATATGTTCTGTTTTGTACTGCAACGAAATGCAATACATGATCATTCACTGGAGGAGGGGAAAAGCTTTAAAGGACATTATTGGAAAAATTGAAAAAATAATGAACTATGGGTTGCAAATTAGCTAAAAGGACGGTCAATGTTTCCTGAATTTGAAAGCTATATATATTATTGGAAATAAGTGCTCAGGTATTAAGGAGTAAAGGAAGATGATATATGCAACCTCTCAAATAGTTTAAGGAAAAAAATGTTTACATAAAGAATGACAAAGCAAATGTGCCAAAATGTTAAAAAATAGTGAATCCAGATAAAGTGTGAGTTCTCTGCTACGTTTGAAATGATTTCAAAATAAAAAATTAAACTAGTTTTTAAAAGTATGATCTTAAATTTAGTGTACCTCAGCTCCACCAAAACTTTTAAGGTACATACAAAAAGAAAATTTGTCCTATTTAAGCATAAATGCCAGCAAACTCACCTCAAGTATCAGCAAACACAAAAATCTATATTCAAATGCAAGTATGCTTATTACAGTCAGACAGTATAAAACTAGGTTCCAGCCCTAGGCCCCAACTTCAGTGGGTGAGACTAGAATGCAAGTCATTGCCAAGAGGGTACAGGCTTCAGAGGGAAAGAAAGCACTGTGGATTAGTGATCAGGCAATGGGCTCTGCAGGAAATGGGGCTCCACCTAGAAGGGCCCAAGCTGATTAAGTGACAAGTAAAATATGGAGTGGTTGAAGTAACAGTGGTTACCCACTTTTGAATGTTGGTAACCAATTATTATACGTCGGTTTAAAAAGGTAAAATAGGGCCGGCCGAGTGGCACAATGGTTAAGAACTGGCTTGGGATGCCAGAGGGCCCCGGTTCAGATCCCACATGAGGGCCAGTGACACTGCCCTCTACAGCTAAGATGCTGAACAGCTCAACCTGGAGCTGGGCTGCCGTGAGTCACCGGCAACGGCATAGGCTGCAGCCCATGGCAGTGGGTTGCCATGGGCTACCGTGTGTAGCCAGCAGCCAACAGCCAGCGTGAGCGGCGAGCAGCTGCAGTGAGCGGCCGTCCAGAAGCCGGCGACTGATCTGCCTCGCCCGGGAAGAGCACAATGATGGTGCCAACTTGGGCCAGTGAAGTAACGTCCTCCACAACTAGACTGAAGAACAAAACGACAGCAACTTGTCTGTTCCCCTTCCTCCAATTCCCCAGCACTGTTCCCATCCCCCCAGTTCCCCAATAAAAATCTTTTAAAAAAAAAAGGTAAAACACCAAGCAGGTGTGATAAAAGCCAACAGATAACCAGATGCAGCATAGGACTCACCAGTCAGCAACATGATTCCCCCTCCACAGGAGACAGGTAAGGATTCAGAGGTTTAAACAAGCAGTAAAATAAAAGTAATCCATCTGGCAGAAAGAGGAGGATGTTGTTATGAGGGTTAGGTAAGTGTGCTGGACAGAGAATACTAGCCTCTTAACAAGACAAGCCAGTGAAGGCTTGATTATTATATAGTGATGAAATTCAAAGTGTCTAAAGCACTTTGCGAAGAACTTAAGCTCAGCTATACTAGCCTGGTCCCATCATTTAATAAGTAGAGGTGAGCACAAAAAATTTCCCTTTCCCTAACTTTGAAATGTGTCATTCCCAAAAGTGAGCCCTTTTCTATTAGGTTTGAAAAGCATATAGGAAGCAGAAAGACCACAAGGACTAAATTCCCTAATGAGACACAACTTTCTCTTCCTGACCAAGCCAATCATTTCCTTACAAAGCCATCTGCCTCGGGGGTTAGTGGGAAGACTGAGAAACATCTCCCACCCTCCATCTGTAAACAACTCCTAGCTATCTCATTCCCTAGTAAAATATAAATGTCATCCTTACTTATTAATTAAAAGGGCAAAGTCATACTCCACCAGCATTGCCTGAAGCTTCTACAGATTCTTTCAAGGTATTTTAAAGATGCAGATTATACTGTAGACCACAATACAACAGGATTTATTAGGTTGACTGGCTATTCAAGTAAACCCATATTAAGTGACTACACTAGCTGTTGTCACATTCATCCTAGTACTGCCACTTAGAAGCTACTTCATAAAGTAATAGTTAATACTTATATAGCACTTACTGTGTGGCATGCACTATTCTAAATATGTACTCATTTACATTAATTATATATAATCACAAAGAACAACCCTATTAAAGTGCTATATACTATTGCCATTTTATAGTTGAGAACAACTAAAGAACAGAGAGGGTAAGTGATCTTCCCAAGATTACACAGCTAGTGAGCAGCAGAGCCAGGATATGAATCCAAGCAGTCAGCCCAAAGTCATGTTCTTAACTACTGCCTCCCTCATCTCAAGTTACTTAACCCCACTCCCCGACCCGGCTTCCTCACTAAGGGAGGGGAGCAGTTAACAGGTCCATGCTCTTTTCTGGATCCCAAGGACACAGACAGGCTTCAGAATTCATCAATTTTCTGGTTTGCAAAAGATAATAAGCACCTTATTATCAAGCATATTAATATTTCAGAAGTAAAATGAGAAAACACTAAGTAGGATAAATGGATGTAATAGCCTCACACAATTTCAGGTCATGATTGTTTTTGCCAACATAAAAGTAACAAAAAGTTCAGTTTTCAGAGATTCTGGATTTTGAAATTGCAGTTAAGTTACTTGATATTAATAGAATTGTCATCAAGATTAAATAAGAATATACATAATTGCTTACCATTGGGCCTAGTACACAATAAGTAGGCGCAATACATGGTAACTATGTTAAAATTAAAATGTTAGATTTTATTAACTGTAAGTGAATGATGTTTTTAATTAAAAGCTCCAAGTGTTACAAGGGCAATCTGCGGGGACTATGGGTACCCAAATAGGTGAGATGGGAGGATGATCTTAGCACCATAAAAATAAAACACCAATTATGAACAAGGATACCAGGATATATCATTTTAAATTAAAAGGATGGGGAAGGGGGCTACATAAGTCTTAAAAGAATATCTCTCTAACCACAGAATTTACTCAATCTTTTAAAAAGTCTATTTAATCCTCTTAGAAAATCAGATAGCTTTTAGAGGTAAGAAAAAAAGAGGTTAAACACTAATATTTGATTTCAAGCTCCCAATCATGTACCTTCAAACAACTCTTTAAAACTTACCTGAATAACTAGGTTTCAAAATATCAGTAAAAACTACAGAAAACACTTATGCTTCAGTCTTTTTAAAAGAAAAATAGTAATAACATCTGTATTCAAATTACTTAACTCCCTAATAGCAAATTGTTCTTTTAAAATAACCATCCAAAAAAAATAATAAATGGTAATAGCCACAAAGTGGCAAAATATTTTTAAGAACAGGCACATCTTGACTTCACTTTGATACATCACTTAGGGCAACATACATGACATTTCTCCAAGAAAATGAACACTACTATAAAAGGATCTTTTTAATTATTAATGAAAATACTTATCACAGTTTTCAAACACTTGAACAGAATTCCCTTAGTCCTGGCTCTAAGATACCAAGAAGCAGTTTTAAGTATCCTATGTTTCCATTATGATTTCTATGTAGTCTTAATATTTCTTTTGTATTATGTCCAGTAGAGTCCATCAGAAATCTTAAATATTTCTCAACAGATGGACTTTTTAAAAAAGGCAATGGGGGAACAAAAATAAATTAACTACTGAAAAAAAGCAATGTATTCAATTTATTTCACTACCCCTGTTTTACCATAAACAGGCTGTCCAATTTACTGTGTTCTACTCTTTAAATCCTTTTTCAGTTCAATCATCCAGCACTTAATAAATGCTGAACTTGTGCTCAAGGAAATCCTCTCATTAACAAGTGGAATCACTGTTGCCAGGGCCAGGCCAGCCAAAGCAAAACAAATGATACCTAATTTAAGACCCAGGACCATATATGAAAAAGAGAAGAAATCCCATTTTCAAAATGCCCCGAGTTCACTACATTGAACTGGAGAGCAATTCATATTTTAAAAGCAGCAGCTATTGCCTGGCTAAGTGAGGAACAGAGAGCTCCATCATTTCTACCTACTACCAGGGTAACTCCTCACCAAAATCATAAGCTAAATGGTAATGATGAAAAACAGTTAAGTGTATTAGAACAGGGTTGTTTCCAAATATTAGAGAATCTTTCAAAAAGGCATTTTTAATATACCTATTAACAACTGCCACTTATAATTTTAGGCAATTTAATTAATCTCTCTGAGTGAGCCTCAGTATCTTTTATCTGTAAAACAGGGATTAGTAAAATTTAGTTCATTGGACTTCCCAGAGAGTAAAATGAAACAGCGTATACAAAGTGCTTACCACAGTTTGCATAAGCCTGGGAAATACATAGTAGCTATTATTAATCACAGAAAGTACAGTTTGGCAACTATCTTAGATGTTGGGAATATGCAGAAAAGTGAAATCAAGTGTTATAGGAGGTGTGAGTTTTAAAAAGCTAAAAACCACTTTCTGTAGCAAAGTGACTAAAATTGGTCCAAAGGAAGAGAGAGGAAAATTATGATCTAAACATCTAGTGGGCAACCAGATTTAAGAAACTATTTGCAAGTTTAATTATCAGTTCTATAACAAGGATTTACATCTGCCATCCAAGTGGCCCATCCCCACATGTGATGCTTACTTTGTAATTACATCCATTTGAAATTAACCAGTAACTTTTAAAACCGGCTTAACAAATGTATCATTCTATTTTGGCAAAACTACCCCTCATCTCCTAAAAATCAATTATCTCCAAATATGATCTGAGAATGATTTCCATCAGCATCACCTTGTTAAAAACACGAAGTGGTGGAAGGAGCTCAGAAATCTTAAGCAAATTTGTTGAGGACCACTGCCCAAAGTGTTTCACAAAAACACTCTATATTAAATCCACCCCATGTGTAACTTAACCACCACTTACTTTCTTGAAAGATCTGCAACTAGACTAGCAAGCTCTACTCTTCCGTTAATGTGTGCCTGAGCTAATTTGGGAATTGAGGTAGAACAGGGCCAATAAATACCAAGAAATAAGGATGCACTCCATAGGCACAAATAACCACTAAGAACATCTTTCATTTTTTAATCAGTGTGAAATTAACAGCCATAACAGAGATGAGCAAATACACAACCTCTTTAACAGCTCCCCACCCCAAATAAATAAATAATCAATCAATCTCAGGAAACTAAACCTGGTTGCATCAAGAGCTTTGCTTTAAAACAGTACACAGTGACATATGGTCTTATTTATACAAAAAAGGCTGAAAATTAACCTCATTAGAAACCCAAGTCCAATAAAACATTCCTGGTGTATAACTTATCTAGTTATCTAGCTTATAAAATTTAGTTATAAAATTTATTTTTAATACCATCATGTTACAGGTTCTTTACTCAGTTTCAAACTAGGTTTTTTAATGTCCAACTCATCATCACTTCCAAAGAAAAATCATTTAAGTCCAACATGCAATGGAAGAGCACACTCTCAATACAGTATATACACTGGTATGGTAGGGAGTGGCCTACAGCTGTCTGGATCAGAAAGTGACTGGCACTTTCCTCTATGTTCTTTTACTGTGGGAACCCTTTATCAACGCGGTGGGCTATAAGAATCATCACCGAAAAATATTTAGTATTTTAAACATGTACAATTCAATGCAATCATTCAAACATACTACTGAAGGACCTAGATGCTCCACCTGGATGCTTAGTATAAGCTACTGATACCACTACTCACTGCTTCACCAGAATGGCTGTATATTTTTCCCACCAAAAGTAGGGCTATTGCACCATACGTTTCATGGTCTCTCTGTAAAGAAAAAAAATCATTGTCTTGGTTTATATTTCCTTAAAAAAATTAAAAAAATAAAAACACAAGTAAATTTTCTACAAATTGCTTTAAGAACTTAGTGAAATCTGAGGTTTTCTAAAGCAATCACCTCAATTGTTTTTAGTGCAACAGTATCCCACATACACACACAAAAAGTCAACATTTATACACACACAAAATCAACATTTATAAAAGATCAATTCTGAAATATAACTAACTACAACCTTTAATAAGCATGTACCACAAAATTAAAAGGCACAAGGATTTTTTAAGCATAAGTATTTACTTCATGATTCCGTAATTCATATCAGGTTCAAAAACACAGAATTCAGAAACTTTTCAGGATTTCAAAGTAGCTTTATAACTATTTTTTTTAAAGCATGGAGAACAGTACTAAACAGTTTAAATGCTCCTTCTGTGTAGAAAGAAACAATAGGCCCAGTCCTTTGCCTTCAGGTATGGATCAAAAAGGCTGAGAAACTTTTTGCCTTTGCAGACGTTCCTGACTGGTTCTATTTTTCTATGTTTGAAATGACTCAAGTTGGAGGTGTATGTAAGAGATAGGTCTAAAAGTCTGCAGGCAGGCGGGAGAGATCCAGATCATTTCTACTAACCTAAAACAAGGCTTTCAAAAGAGGCCCTCACAGGACTGTGGTTGTTGTCTCTTCGGTTTGTTCCGGAGGGAAAAGAACTATTTTAAAAACGTTATGGAAATGCATCCAAGTGGATGCAATGGGGAAAAAATCCAGAATGTAGAAAATTCTACCAAACAAAGACTGTGGGTTTAACAAACTGCAAGGGAATAAAAGTAATGGCAGAACTACAGATGAAAAACTTACGAAACTTACCATTTCCAATGTAAACTTTACTTAGATCTTAATTTGAACAAAACGATGTTAATCGCGATGTTAATTTTGAGCCAATCTGTGAAATTTTAACACTGACTGGATATATGATGATATAAAGGAATTGCCATTATTTTAGGTGTGGTAATATCAGTGCGGTTATGGCTTTTAAAGTCCTTATCTTTTTTAGAGATCTATACTAAACTATTTATGGTAAAGTGATTATGTTTAGGATGTACATCAAAATAATCCAGTGGAAGTAGGCATACCACGAAACAAGTTTGGCTAACGGTTGATAAATGTCAAAGCAAGGGCAATACAGACATAGAAGTTTACTTCCCTGAATAAAAAATAAAAACTTATGGTACAATCACTGATTTATTATTCTGTCTAAAGTAATCATTAAGACCAGCGGTTCTCAACCTGTGGGTTGCGACCCCCTTGGGGGGTCAAAGGACCCTTTCACAGGGGTCGCCTAAGACCATCGGAAAACAAAAAGATATCTACATTACGATTCATAACAGTAGCAAAATTAGTTATAGAGTAGCAACGAAAATCATTTTATGATTGGGGGTCACCACAACATGAGGAACTGTATTAAGGGGTCGCAGCATTAGGAAGGTTGAGAACCGCTGATTAAGACAGTTTAGCAACTTGAAGAAATGCTTATTATATAATACTATATGAAGAAACAAATGTACCTATGTCAAAATTACAAAAGCATTAAGGGAAAAAAGGGAATAAGAAAACAAAACTGAATTTGTGGGTTAGCTGATTATTTTTATCTGCTAGTTTTACACTATTATCATTAGACATTGATGAATTCAGGAGTAGGCAGATAATTTTAAACTACCTAAGGTTGGGTATAAAATAGTGGAGGAGCCTAGAGTAAAATAGAGAATGTATGACTCACTTTAAAGATAGTTAATTGCAAATACTATGTACTAGTATGCTACATAAAATATTTTTAACCAGATATTCAAATATCTTCATTTGTAGGGTGACTGTCATTTACAGGCCAAAGCAACCTACTTTGAAGAGGAGGTAGTAACAATCGAACCAGGATGACACAGGAAAACCAGACCATCTGGTCACCCTGTTCCCTTTACACATTTAAGCTAAGGCATAATTTGTTTACTTGTTTGTGCTTAAGTGAAATGTCTAAAGTCAAAATGAATTATCCTCATAAGAACTAGAGAGACTGCAGCCTAGAGAGGCACAGGTTTGCCCAAAGTCAGTGTTAATTGGGAAGGCCAGTGCTGAGTCAGAATCCAAGTACCCTGACACAGTCCAGATCAATCTATTCAGTACCACTTTAGGTTTTTAATTACATGTGTCCTCCTCCTTTTTTCCACAAAAAGATTCTCCTCAGAAATGAGTTCTTCAATCAAGTAACTATAAAAATAAGGCAAAAAAAAAAAATACAAAGGAAGGGGGGAGAATGTCAAATGCTTAAAAAAAGAGCAGACTCTTGGTCAATCCACATATATATGAAATCCTGTACTCAAGCATCAAACACTTTTTCTATACAGTGAAAATCTCTTCCAACTTTAAGATGTTTTTGAACCATGCATAATGTCAGAATAAAATAATAAAGGTAGTATCTGGCCGTTTTGAAGAAAAGCACTAAGTAGTCTCCCAAATGTTAATTCTTTCTTGACTACCTCACCAAACAGGAAAGAACCAAGACTTCAGAGCCTACTGTGTATTCCCCAACATACAGCTAAGAAAATGGGTCCTCTCCCGGGCAGGTTCCATGGCTAGGAGCTGACTACAGCATCTGCTTGGCTCTAGCACCCATAGCATTTGTATTATCCCATACTGCTACTAAAATCAAGATAAACACTAAATTTCAAAAATTTGCAATTCTTTACTTACTGCTTAAAAGAAAACTTGCCAGCCCAATTAACTTTTTAATATGAAAGTCCAAGAGGTATAGGCTTTTCAGATTCAGATCAACCTACATCTGAATTCTCACCTTGCCATTTATAAGCTAAATGGCCAAATTAAATGAACCTCAATTTCCTCCTATATAAATGAAAATACCACCAGTTATAAAGACTAAAGCATGTGGTATAATGCCTGGTATATAATACAGACTCAATAAGAAGCTATTTTTACCTAAAGGTTTAAATTCAATGGCCAATTCAAATAGGATACAAAGTATTTTTAAAGCAACTGATTGACTATACTCATGGTCTTGATAGTCTATAAAGCATATGTCCTGGATAATCAGTTAACCCCAAAACTGCACTTGAAAGTATGTAATCAAGATAAACAGATTGCAAAATATGGCAGATACATTTTTCCAAATTATATTAAATTATGAAAAAGGGATACCCAACTGGTCAAGCATTGCTCCAATAATTCCTTGAAGTGCTAAAATGTAAAAACCATGTATTTTATTTCCTTACCACTTCTACAATGGGTGCCTCCCATAAGTTAATAACGGAAGGCAGGAACTGTGTCTCATACATACACAGGCATGCCTCACAGATATTGCTGATTCGGTTCCAGACCATCACAATAAAGCGAGTGTCGCAATAAAATGAGTCCTACTTTTTACTGGTGGAGAGGTCTTGCCTTAAGTTTATTTTTTTTAAAAAGTAACACCTGTGAAGCGCAGTAAAGCCAAGTGCAATCAATAAACGAGGTATGTTTTAGCATCCCTAGGAGGGTCCCTTACACACAGATGTACTCAATAAATATTTGTTGAATGAAAAGTTGACAATTCCCTTAAAGGCTTTTTAAAAAAACTTTAATGACGAGATCCTTTCAATTTAAAACATTAAAATATAAAAGATTAATACTAGCTTCTCCAACAAAAGAAATTGCTGTTGAAAAGCACTGTTAGCAAAATAGACCAAAACTCTAAAAATAAACTGCAATTCTCTAACAATTTAAAAAAAAAACAACAACAACACAATGAGCACCTCAACACAGGAAAGCACTATCCATTCCATTTCTAAAAACAACTTACCTTTTTGCACCTTCCTTTTGCAGATTTGAAATCCAGATTCTCACACAATCACCAGCCTTCACTTCTGTTTGATTCAATAGCATACACACTGCTGAGTCTCTTTTGCTAGTAAATACATCAGTAGAAAGCACACTGGTCTTATTCTGCTTTCTAACTATGAAAACAAAAGTGCCAAAGTCCTATCTCAAAATTCTTTTTAAAAAGAACTTTTAAAAAACATGAGATTAAACAACGTGCAGAAATAATTGCAAAGACTCTCATCTTTCCCACCCCCCACCCCCACCCCCAAACATCATACTTTGAGATGTTAATTTTAAATGGACTTTTTTCCCCAAATGGGAAAGGATTCTTGTTGTACCTTGCTGGGAGGGCAAGGAGGTAAAACATACTAAAATAAGCCGTTTCCAAACGGGTGAAATACCATCAGAGTGTGTGCTGTTGCGGGAAACAGAACGGAAAGCTGTGAATGGGAGTCTGCACTTCATATCTGCAAAAGAAGAGTAAAAAGGTTAACTTAACTGTAGGCTTAGATTCTCTTCTTTACCCGTTTAAAGCAATACCCATAAACATTTTAAATCCAAAGATGAAAATGTGCTGGCTAAGACAGGTTTGTGGGTGCATCCAGCCTTCTTGTTCTTAATACATAAATTTAAACTATACCTACAGTATTAGAAGTCAGTATTTGAACACTTCACACCATCTTGATATTCAAAGTTAAAAAGAAAACCCGATCTCTTCTTTAGACTTTCCGTAACAACTGTCGTAGTAATAATTAGCTAAACGTGTTTGCTGTTGAACAATTATCTACTAAGGAGAATTAGTTCTAAAGAGTCAGAATTAACCATCAAAAGGCTCCTTTTAAATAAATGCTCTTCCCCCTATAAGGAGTGACAGTTAACCTTTTGGGAACCCCCATGCGCACACCCCTTTCTCCAACCTCATTAAAATGAAAGGTTAATTGGAGAACAGAACTGCCTCACAAGCAGTCTCCCCCGACCAAGAAGACCGTTTCTCGGCGAAAATCCTCCGCATTTTGCACTAACCCTCCCGCCCCAGTGTGAGCGAGCCAGGGCCGGGTCTCGGAAGGAGGCCGGGGCCGGGGGTGACACCCGCGAGCCCGTCACGCACCCGCGCCCCCTACCTGGGGGCTCACCTGGGGCAGGGACCGCCCTCTCCCGGCCTCGCGCGCCTGCCCCACTAGGAGAGCGCGCCACGCGGGACCCGAGGGCGGTGCGGGCGCCGGGGAGGCGGGAGCCGGGGGTGAAAGGGCGGCCCCGGTTTCCTCCCTCCCTGGGGACCGAGCGGACCGGGGCGCCCAGGGGCGTGCTGGGGGTGGGCGCGGTACCTTTTGGACAGATCCATGAGAACCCCGGAGAAGAGCTTCTCCCCAAGGCGGAACGACACGACGAGCGCGTCCTCAATGATGTGGTCCAGCGTGACCCGCACCTCCGAGCCAGGGATGAGCTGCGACACCGCAGAGTCCCCGCCCGCCGGCGGCACGAGCGCCGGGGCTGCGGGCTGGGGCAGCGGCGGCTCCTGGCGCTCCTCGGGAGCCGGGGGCTGCTCCGGCGGCGGTGCAGGGGAAGGTGGGAGATCGGGCCCTTCCTGAGGTGCGGCTGCCGCCAGCTCCACCACCCGGGCGGGCAGCTTCTCCTCAGCCTCCAGCTCCGGCCCCGCCGCCTCTGGGTTGCGAGCGAGCTCCCCCGGCGGCGGCGGTGGAGGCGGGAGCGGCGGCTCGTCGGCCTGAGGAGAGGACTGCTGCCCGTCGGCCTCGCCTTCCGGCACAGATGCTTCAGTGGCGGTGACCGGGAGCGGGTCAGTGCCGGCCTCGCTGCCGGGGATGGGCTCCATCTCCGGCTCGGCCTCGCCGGCGCCCCCCTCCCCGGGGGACGCTGCAGTCGCTGCCGCCTCTGCAGCTACGGCCGCCATTTTCTTCCTGGCTTCACCCTCCTCCAACTCCGGCTGCAGCGGCGCTGGCGGCAGCGCTGCTTGGTTCCCTGGGCCTTCCCCTCCCTCCCGCAAAACAGTTTTGTCCCGCCCTTTCCCTAAAGCTCGTTATTGGCACCGCGCCATTGGCTCCGTCCTACACCCCTCCCGCACTTCTGATGTACCATTTGCCACATGTGGACGTCTATCATCTAGTCATTCCATCCCTCCCATGCAGAGTAGGAACTTCTCATTGGCCGGATGAGTTGTCAAATGTCGAATCTTAGAGGAGGAGTGGGGGCGGGCTCAAAGTGAGCGGGGGAAGTCACAAAAGATGAGCCATATACTTATCGACTCTTGCTATTGGCTGGAAGAGGAAGTAAAATTTTATGGTTGGCCTACGCTCCTGCCCATTATCGGCCAGGCTTTCAGAGGCGGGAGAAAGGAGGGAATCACGTGGCGTGCCAGTTCTTTCAAAGGAGACGGAGGGGAGGAGTAACAAGGGGATGCGAGAGGGGAACTGCTTCCCAAGAATCCCTGCGCAGAGGTCCTTAGAATAAATGTTATTTCTAGGCGCGGACCTGCTTGCGGCCGCTTGTGGGCACGACAAGTTTCTTTGGGAAGGGCAACTAAAGTTTCAAAATCTACAAGCGCTTGGAGCTCCTACTATGCTAGGCACTGTGCTAGGTACTGGGGATAAAATGATGTGCAAGACATTCTCCGTAGCCTCATGGTAGCCACTCCAACCTCCACACAAGATCTGTTTTCCTTCCCTCCACTTTCTAGGAACAACGCACCTATTCATTTCAAAGTAGGAAAATGCTAATTAAAACAGGAGGGACACCATGTTCACTGGATTAAGCTAATGAAAGTTCCAAAGAGCAGTCGTAAGGCATTGCTGGGCTCCCATGTGAACACTGCTTGTTTTCCAAATTCACTGGAAAGTGGGCCCACCTGTTTTCTTGCTTAAGCTTTTACTCTTTTCCTGGCCTCCCCTATGCCACAGGTACAAAAAGTTCCTCTCTTCAGTGTCCTAATGCCCCTACTTCTCTCTCTTACTTTAAGTCTCTTGGTTTGTATGTTGGGAAGAATCGACTAAATCCATTTCTCTCAAATTGTATCTCAGAGTCACCCTTCTCTGCAGGAGAGATTATAGGCACTTAGAATACCTACAGGAGGGAGGGGAGAAAAGTTGCCAGCTTAAAGGGAGTAAAAAATAAAATCTTGAAGAATAATTACAACTGACATTTATGAGTACCTACTGTGTACCAGGCACTAGTGCAAACACTTAGAATATCATCTCATTTAATCCTTACAATATTCCTATGAGGCAGCTACTATTATTATTATTATACCCATTTTATAGATAAGAAATTGAGGCACAAAAAGGGTGCCCAAGGTCTCTCAGCTAGTAAGCTGCAGAGTCAGAATTCCAGCTTTTTACACTGGAAGAACTGAAAATAGCAAAAAGTAAAGATCACTATTTGCTCTGACTATTTCAAGCCACAGGGCTCTTGAGAAAAGGCCAGTAGGAAACCCCTGTCAGGGCAGGTTCAGCATCTCCAAAGTAACAGAAGGAAATGAATTTACTGACCGTCCACTCTGTGCCAGAGATTTTCCCTTAAGCTCTCATTTAAAATCCTGTGAGTTAAGTCTTCTCCCTCTTCTACAGATAAGGAAACTGACCTTAGCCAGGTTCAAGATCTTGAAGGTCACACAGATGGCTAGCAGCAGATCCTATCTCACCCAGGTCTTTCCAAGTGCATGATCCTTTCACTCATTTATTGAGCAAATAATTTATCTCCCGCAGGCCTCATGCCTGCAGTAAACAGACATGGATCCCACCTTACAGAATTGTCACCATGATCACTTTATCTATATGGCTCACCACAATCAATTAATTAAACACAACAGAGTTCTATGAAAATCCTAGACCTACACTGAGCTCCCACATTGTATAATCTCCCACAGGGAAAAAAAATACAGTTCAGGTTCTGGGACCTGATTACTTCTTGCAGTAATTCATTGCAAGACACTGCAGTGCATTATTTAAATTAAGGATTTATAGCAGATTGTGGCATACCAAGTCACCCTTCTAACTCATTTTTCATCCTACCACTCAAGAGTCTACTAGCTCCCTATGTTTACATCAAATGCACACTCTTGTGCTTGTCTTTCAAGGTCCTCTGTGTTCCTACTCTTATCTTTCAAGGTCTGTTTTCTACTACTCTTCAAGCTTCCTATGCTGAAAAGATCTGGTCATGAAGTTTTCATCCATTTATTCAACAAATAAATGTTGAAGGCCTACTATGTGTCAGTTACTGGGCTAGGGAGGCAGAAGCCATGCAGAAAACACAGGAGTGTTTTCTGTAGTATGTGGTCTCCTGGGGCTTGTTTTTCTGGTTAGGAAGCTAGAAAATATCTAATGGGTAAACAAGATGATTACAGATTGTAAGCAATGCCTTAAAAGAGATAAACAAAGTGAGGTGATAGGGAGTAGCTGGGGGAGGGGCAGAGGGTATCTCCTTTAGATAGGGTGGTCAGAAAAGACCTTTCTAAGGACGGGACAGTTTAGCTCAGATGAAAAAGGTAAGGAGCCAGCATTGACATTGTTGGATGAACATGTGGGTCAAAAGGAACGGCAATTGCTAACATCCTGAGGCAAAAGAGGTCTTGGCTTATTCCAGAAACAGAAAGGAGGCCAGTGAACTGGAAAACAAACAGCAAGATAAGTGGATAAGGTAAAATTGGAAAGGAAGACAGGAGCCAAATCATACAAGTATTTTATGCACTGCAGATACAAAAACAAAAGATCCTGCCCTCAGGGAGTTCTTAAGCGAGTGGGAACACAGCTTTTACTCTCAATTGTATCCTGGTCACTTCTGTATTCAGCCTCCTCCTGGCATTGAATCAGCATAGAGGAGGTATTCCTGGAATGGATAGCCACGTGGTTTTTGTGTCTGGATGAACGGTGGAGGATTGGATGGATGGTTGGAAGGCTGGATGGTGCCTTAGTCCATTCAGACTGCTAGAACAAAATACCATAGACTTGGTGGCTTGTAAACAACAGAAATGTATTTCTTATAGTTCTGGGGGGCTGGAAGTACAAGATCAAAGTGCCAACATGGTCAGATGAGGGCCCTCTTCCAGGTTGCAGACTTTTCATTGTATTGGGTTGTCGGAAAAGTCATGACGCATTTTTGTAACAAAAAACATAGAAAAAATACGTCATGACTTTTCCGACAACCCAATATACTTACATGGTGGAAAGGGGCAAAGGAGCTTTCTTGGGTCTCTTTTATAAGGCCATTAATCTCATTCATGAGGACCCCTCCCTCAGGAACTAATCACCTCCCAAAGGTCCCATGTCCTAATATTATCGCCTTGGGAGTTAGGATTTCAACATATAAATTTTGGAGGGACACAAACATTCAGACCATAGTAGATGGATAGTTGGTTGATTGGACATGTGGATGGAAAAGGGGCCACATGTTAAACCTGACAAGCTCAGGAACTGAAAATAACCAGAGGACGGGGTAAACATAAAAATTCCCAACAAAGGTGGGCCATGGTAGGAAGTTACATCCTTGGCTTGTAGCTTCCTTGATAAAGGTCAATCTTTACCTTAAGCCTGTCTGTCATCTTTTTGCATCTAAGATAACATACCCTTACAATATCAGAGTAATTTCTTTGTCCAGACCCCCCAGGGGGCACAACCCACCACACCAGACAGAACAGGAACCAACAAAATCCCTCATTGTTATCTTGTTCCCCAAATACAATCTCTATGTGCTGTAAAATGCTATTAACTCTGCTATATATATCCAGCAATGTAAAAGAAGCATGTATCTCTTCATTTTCCTTTTTATCCAATCCCAGAGATTTCCCTGCTTTGCTTTCTCCTACCTCCTTAATCTACAACCAATGGATTTCATGTAACCTTCCTCCTTTGATTCTAATGTATAAAATAAGTTGCAAAACGGCCATTTTTTGAAGCATTTTCTGAATCCATTGAGACTTTGCTTCCCGGCAATTGTCGTCAGTTTGGCTCAAATAAACTCTTATAACTTTTCTTTTAGCATGGATGTTTTTCGTTGACAGACAGATCATTGAAGAGATGGGTGGGTGGTGGGTGGGTGGATGGTTGGATAGATGAATGGCAGGGATAAGGAATCCAGCTGACTACTCAAGGGCACCCTCACTGCCACAAGCAGACGTTGATCTCAAGCTCTGTGGACAGTACCATAGTTTGGTGGCTAAAAACTCTGACAATGGAAATGAATGAACCTGTATGTGACTCCCAGTTGGACTCACTAGCTGTATGATATGGGCACAACTTAGGCTAGTTGCTTATCCTCTATTTCCTCACTTATAAGTTACCTTAATAATAACTAACTTCCTATAGGGTTGATCTGTTTGTTTTTAAATTATGTAGCATATATAAAGTGCTTAACATAGGCCCTAAACCATAGTAAGCATAGCTCCATAATTATTAGCAACTAGATGTAGAAATTCAGTCTTATCATTGCATCTGGGGTCAATCATACTTCAGGGCTCTGACTCCCAATAATCAAACTTGTGAGGGATAAATATGCCTAATGATGGTTTAGTGGTAGTTTTTTTTCCTGGGCCTGTTCTCTCAGGAAATCAAACTATAGGCAGACAATAGCATGGGGAACAGAGACTCAAGACAAAAAGAACTGACTCACAGCACATGGCTGCGAAGCCATGGTGGCTGAATGAACTGCTTGTTTGCTTGTCCTATTCCAGGCCTATTTCTATCCAGGTAACCAATATTTCTCTTCTAAAATCAGATTGCTTATTCCCAGACCAAGACTGTGATGGATAGCTACTGACAAACATGTCAATCATCGGCTCTCTCTCCATGTGTCTCAGTGGTTCTCAATGTATCAAGGGATCTCTCTGAGAATCTGGTAAAAAGCTACCTTTTACATAGTGTGTGACTCCATTTATATACAGTACAAAAACAGGCAAAACAAACTTATGCTGTTAGAAGTCAGGACAGTGGTTATTCTTAGCCAGAAAGAGAGGACAGTATAGCTAGTGACTAATAGCGAATATAAATGGATTTTCTGGGATTCTCATAATTTTCTATTTCTTCATTTACATACTGATTACTCAGGTATGTTTGTTGCAGGATACTCGGACAGAGACATGGGACACCAAGGCTCTGGGCGGGAAGCAACGTTTATTGATGCCGGCACCAGCTCAGCGGATTCACATCCAGAGGCTAAGCCCTGATTCGGACAGGACTTGGAGCTATATACCCTGAGGTTTCCAGGTTAGCAGCTAGGATTCTTTATTAGGGCCTGTGGCATTGTGTTAGTTTCTGACTGGCTCCTGGGTGAGGTAGGAATTAGGAAATGTTAAACACGTAAGTCTTGGTGGCCATGTGGTCGTGGAAAGCCTTTGTCGAGGGCCCTCTGCCACATGTTCAGCTTATAAAAATGCATCAAACTGTGCATTTACATGTGCTTTTCGGTATCTAGATTTGTGTTAGTTATCTATTACTGCTAGTGTTTTAACCAACATGCATTTATTTAATCACGGTGTCTGTGGGCAGAAATCCAGGCATGGTTTAAATGAGTCCTCTGTTTAGGGTCTCTCTCAAGGTTCCAATCAAGATGTCAACAGGGGCTGCATTCTCATCTGAAAACTTGACTAAAGAAGGACCTGCTTCTAAGCGCACTCACGTGATTCTTGGCAGGGTTTAGTTCCTCCGTGGCTATTGGCCAGAGGCTGCGCTAAGCTCCTGCTACATGGTCCTCTACCTAGAACAGTTCACTATTTACAGTTTGCTTCATCAGAGCAAGGATGGGAGAAGAGCCCGACAGAAATGGTTCAAGCAAGAGAGAAGCCACAGTCTTTTATAGCCTAATTTCAAAAGAGGCATCCCATCACTTATGCTATATTCTGTTCAGAAGAGTCACTAGATCCAGCCCAAATACAAGTGGAGAAGATTATATAAGGCATGAGTACCAAGAGGTGGAGATCATTTGGAGCTGATCATTACACAATTTAAAGATGGAAAAACATATTTCAGATGTTTCCCCAAACTTCCCCTCACCCTCACATTCTCATCCAGATACTTGTTCTATCTGGATGCCTTATACCCCATACCACCTGCCCACTGGTAACAGACCCTCACCTCAGACCAGCAAGTAGAAAAGGCCATCATATTTCAAAGGTAAATCCCAATATTGAGGACAATCCCTATAAGGAGAGCGATCATTGATGCAACCATTTAGTGAGCCCCTACTATGTGCCAGGCAGAGACATCAGTCAGATGAGCCTGGAGAGATCAAGCATATCGAACGTGGGCACTGTCCTGCCACCTCTTCCTCTACAGTCTCAGGTATTCTTTCACATGTTCCCCCTCCCTTCTTTGTATATTCTCAACAGATGCCGTGTCAGTATAGTTTATTGAAAATGGACCCCACGAGCACAACTTTGCAGGGAGTGGTTCTAGGTTGACCGTCTTGCCCAGGACCGAGGGGTTTCCTGGGAGGCAGGATGTTTGGTGTTAAAAGTGGGGCAGTCCTGGGCAAACTATGTGAGTTGGCCAGGCTTCATGCTGTGTGTCTTGCAGAAATGAACACAGATCCTTGCTATCACCCAGCAAGGAAAGGGAGCCACAGAGAGGTCAAAGAAAGCTCCCAAAGCCGGAGACTTGGATTAGGATGGGAACTGGGCCCGTCAGTCTCCAAAGAATGTACTCTTGGCAACTTTGATCTTTTGGCTGTTTCTTACACTTCCTTAGCCATCCCTCAGGACAGGATCCTTGGGTAAATGGCATATCAGTGTGCATTTTTGTCCAGACTTCTAGTTCTAAGCCCACAGGTTAAACCTGATCTTAGATTCTACACACCCCTTATAGAGCTCACCCCCTCAAAAAATTCTAAGAATGTTTACTTATTTGACATTCCTCTCAGTTGGGCTCTCCCATCATTTCAAATGCTATTAGAGCATTAGACCCAAAGTAAGGATATTATTTCATAGTTTCCTTAGTATTGTGCTGGGCTGAGTAATAATACCTTATATTAATCAAGTGCTTACTTCATATCAGGCATTAAATCAATTAAGCCTTATTATATCTCTGTGAGGTACGTCCCATAATTATCACCATTACAGATTAGGGAAACAGAGGCACAGAGATGTTAAATGAGTTGCCCATGGTCACACAGCAAGTATAGGTACCGAAAGTAAGACCTATTTACTCATTGATTACAAAGACTATCATTTGCTCTGACAACCGTAGTGAAGCTTTCTGGAAAATGGTTGGAAACTTTAGCTAGAGAAGTATATGCGATATGAGAGCCACTAACCCAAGATCATTTTGACAGAACTGTTTCTGTGTCATCACATTTTCCCTTTATCTCAATTTCCTCATCTGTAATATGGGAATGATAATATTCATCTCTACCTCAAACATTGGGTTGTTGGAAAAGTCATTACGCATTTTTGCAACAAACAAACATAGAAAAATATGTCATGACTTTTCCGACGACCCAATAGTTGCTGTTAAAGGTTACCTTAAATTGGCCCATGTCTGTAAGGCAGTGATGATCTTATCCCTCCCAAAGGTCTGGAGGCCTGGGCCAGAGCATGGAGGTCACCTGGTTCATCCAGTGTAAATTCTGAGCCAGAAGGTGGGGGGGCCAGGCACTGGTCATAGCATGTACTTCATGACTGTTCACTTCCAAACAGCAATTCCAGGGTTTACCCCCACTCATTCCTCTGACTACTTATGCAAATACAAAAATTACCTGAATATTCAGTTCTAAGTTGCTTTGCTTTTTAACCAAATTCCTAGTCTGTGTTTTATTTGTATTTGTTTGTTTCAAAAACAGGAGAGAACTTTTATAAGGAAGGAATGTGTGTACAGCGATACATAGAAAAAAGCCCCTTGTTTTGTCTTTTTCATTGTTGCTCCTCTCTGCGCCTGGCATATAGTTGGCCTTCAAAACAATGTTTGTAGAATTCATAAGGGACTAAATAAGGGATTGGGATCACTGTGGGTTTTCTTTTCTTTTTGCCCATACACGTGTTCCAGTTCTAATTTTCTCATTTTTCTACCATTTTCTACCATTAACATTTCTTGAGGGAAATGTTAAAATTCTCACTTCAGCAAACAAATACATAAACAAGTGACTAAAATAGGGCCAGGGTTGTCTTGTAATAGGAGGAGTTGCAAACATGGGTGGGTGTGCAGAGCCACGGGGGCGGGACTGGGTTGCTGGGGGATCTGATGGGGAAGGGGGAACAGGAGAGACCCCACCCCAGAACCCAGAGGCTCCACCAGCCCGCCATTTCCATTATTCTTTCAGCCACAACACAGTTTTTGCGCTGGTGTGTTTGCTGCATGAAGGCGAGCAGCAAGTCTCGTAAGAGTTTTTCAGGGACTCTCCAGGATTCCTAAGGCGCTCTCCTGCCGCATGAGGCCGGGGTCTTGGCCGTCTCCTTGGCGCCGCTTTGGGAGTGGCGCCACTCCCTCCCCCGCTCTCCCCGCCCAACCTGAACCCCTAGAAGCGACCCCCTTTTCTGAGTTGGCTCCTGTATCCAAATCCGAATTCCTTCCAGACTCAACCCACTCCACCCAGGTCTGTGGGTGCTGACGGAGAAGGGTATAGACAAGCCAGTTTAGTTGTCGTCCTCTCTTTGTTCTCTTGACCTTGAGGCACTTAACTCAGCAGAGCTCGCGGTGCGGGGGAGCCCGGGCAAAGAGCTCTGGAATAAAAAGGCAAGAGCCCTTGGAGGGCTCTTGGAGCCCGCACTCGTCCTCTCTGCTTTGGTCACCATAGTGACTTCTCTCTGAAGCCTCACCCCTGTGGTTTTTGCTCGATATTCATTCATAATAAAGCCACCTCTGCGTTTTCCGCCCACTGGGGAACAGGGCACCGAGGGTATACGCGGTCATATGGCTGGCACACTGGGCAGAGAGAGAGAGAGAGAGAGAGAGAGAGAGAGAGAGAGAGAGAGAGACACGCGCGGGAGGGTGAGGTGGTCCTCTGTTGTGCAGAAGGAGGAGGCAGAGATGGGAAGGTATTCAGATCCCCTCTGCTCCTGTCCCCTCAATTTACAGAGAACAGGGGAGTTGACCAAGGTTTCTCGGCCCTTCCAAGGATAGCCCCGACTGGAGCCCCAGTGTCCTGACTCCTGGCTCAGTGCTCATTGCTCTCCGTCACACAGAGGCTTGCAGGGGCCACTGGTCTCTTGCTGGGTTTCCTAACTTATTGGCCTTTTGTGCCAAGCACCAGGGTCACACTTCCTGGGTGGGACAGTCACTAAAATTTACCAAAATTGAAGGTAATCAGACTGTGAGCCCCTAGTGAAAGGCCAGAATGAGCGCTCCTGTAGTGAGACAAAACACTTCCACTTCCAGTACAGGTTTGCAAGTAAATTAGTTCAGTTAATTCTCAAAATTACTCTGCAAAGTGACGATTATTATTCCCTTTTAAATTGAGAAACCTGCAGCTTCAGAGAATGGTTGAACGCATCAACTGGGAGTCAGGGATGAATTTGAGACGGAACTCTGCAATTTACTACTAATCAAGAATGGCGTATTCGCTCATTAGCTTATAGGCTCTGCCTTCAGATTCATTGAGATCTAGTCCTGCCCGGTTCCCCGCTGTGTGACTTTGGGCAAGTTACTGAACTTCTCTGAGCCTCCCTTTGTAAAAACAGCATAATAATAGAACCTATTTCTTAGGGTCATTGTGAGGATTAAGTAAAGTAATGCATGTAAAGCACTTCGCACTGTGCCTGACACTTAATAAGTGGTTTCTATTATTCAAACATCAGAAAATATCCTCCTGCTAGAACTGCTGGTCATAGACAAAAAGAGAGGATCTACATCCCACTTCAGGCTCACCCAGAGCCCAATGCCTTCTTTTGTGTAAGCCTAGGAACTAAGTACTTGGGGAAAAAAGACATTCCAAAGAGAGGAAAGTGAATTTGAAAGGTGATTTTCATAGCTTGATTTTGCATGTTTAAAAGATTCAAACAAGGGAAGGAAGGCAAGAGTTGTAATCGCTGTGTCTCTATAGCTTTGCTGCCATAACCTCCAGAGCTGTGCTGCCCCCCACGGTGGCCACCAGCCTCCTGTCGTTACTGAACACATGAAATGTACTGGTCCAAATGGAGATGTGTTGTAAGGATGAAACACACTATCAGCAGTTCTCAACCTTCCTAATGCCACGACCCCTTAATACAGTTCCTCATGTTGTGGTGACCCCCAACCATAAAATCATTTTCGTTGCTACTCTATAACTGTAATTTTGCTACTGTTATGAATCGTAATGTAAATATCTTTCTGTTTTCTGATGGTCTTAGGCGACCCCTGTGAAAGGGTCGTTCGACCCCCAAAGGGGTCGCGACCCACAGGTTGAAAACCGCTGATCTAGATCGTCTACTGATTATGCGTTGGAATATTTTATTTTATTATTTTATTTTTTTTTCACATGTTGGAATATTTTACATAAAATACATTATTAGAATTAATTTTATCCATTTGTTTTGATGTTTTTAATATGGCTACCAGAACAGTTTCAGTTATATATGTGGCTCACATTGTACCAGGGGTGCCAAAAAAAATGTATACACATTTTAAGAGATGTTATCTATGCTCAAGCGTAGTTCACCGTAATCAGAAGTGCCTGGATGCTGATGGTAACCACTTTGAGCACCTCTTGTAATTGCAGAAGTCTAATGTGACTTGTTACGGTATATCTTTTATTATTCGTATATATTGAGTATTACAATTAATACAGTTTTTTCCTTTCTTAAAATGCGTATACAGTTTTTTGCACCCTTTGTATACTTGAGACTGAGCTGGTACAGAAAAATGAAATTCCAGCTCAGCTGACCTGTGTAGGGCATCTCCTCACGTTTCTCTTCATTAGTTCTCACAACCATATTGTCTGGAAGGTATTGTTATCTACATTTTACTCCTGGAAGACAAGTTTATAAATGCCAACCCTTCATTTTACTAGGTAAATTTAACAGAAAGCGCTATTATTATGTACTACCATCATTTTTGTAAAAGATTGTTTTCAACACCAGCAAAATTAAACATTTCAACTAAGTAAAATAGTACATTGTTCCCCACAGCTGTCTCCCAATAAAAGCAGCTGGCATTTCTTAAGAGCTTATTACTTTGCAGGCACTGGGCTAATATGTGCTTTATCTCATTCAGTTCTGTAAAACCCATGAGGTCGGTACTATTATCCCCACTTAACAGATAAGGAGACTGAGGCTCTGCGAGCCACTTGGCTAATAAATGGGTGCTATAGGATTTGCCCCTACATCTGGTAAGCTCAAAAGCCTGTTCTCCATCACATTTCCCTCCCCGTAATTGTCCCAAGAAGTTATTGCCATTTGCATTTGGCTATAAATTTGATGTGTTTTGTTTTTTTTAAGAATCCCATTATGTACTTGAATTTGGGAAACAGTAAATCACAGTTGAAATGACAGGAATACTTCAAGGGAAATCAACACGTTTGCCTTCATCCTGCATAAAGATGGAAGAGGAGTTTCTCTCTAACCACCCTTCTCCTTTTCCCTTCTGATGAGAAATGTCAGGAAGCGGTGGCGACCAAACAGAGCCTCCCGAGAAGACCCGGTGCCCCCATCCAGGGAAGGCCAGGCTGTAGCTGGGCTTCACCTGCATCCTTCTAGGCAGTGCCTGAGGCCCTGGGGGTCAGGGGCTGCCAGGGGGTTGCCGCTCCGCTTCAGCCCCCTTTCCACATGATGGGATTTAGAACGGAGCTCCCCATACCTGAGTTACAATTGATTTCGGACTTGTCCACCTCCTGATTTTGGGCTTTCAGAGCTCAGTCCTCAGGGAGACCACACCTGATTTCTAGAGCTGAGGGGGAACCTGCTCAGCATTCATCTTCTCCAGCTCCAAATTCCAATCCCGAAATTACAAATTTAGAGGCATTAGGGAAGCTGGCATTTAAAGCCACAAGTATGAGAAAGTCATAATAATCATATATTTTAGTCATATTGGGCTTTGTGACTATAATGACTATTACTTGCTGGGTGCTTTGCGAACATGGTATCAGTCTTATTCATCATACATATGAGAAAACTGAGGCTAAGAGAAGTAAAGTGACTTTCCCAAGGTCACACAGCTGGTAATGGCTGAGCCAAGACCCCACACCTGGTCTGTCAGACTCCAAAGCTTAGACCTGTGAGCTAGTTTGTTCACGGTCACATCATAGCTAGTAAGTAATGGAGCCAAAACTTCAATTAAAACAGAAATAAGAGGCCATGCCTTCCCCAGCAAATTTGCAGAGATTAAAAAAATGACAATACCAAATATGAGTCAAGGTGAGATGAGATGAATATTCTTTCAGGAACTCAAGCCTCTGTGGTTTGATATTTCCCTTTTGAAAAGCAATTTGTAATATATACAAGGACCTTAATTTTTCAACTCCATTTCTAGGAAATAATTTTTTAAAACTTTATGTCTAAAGAAATTTATCACTCCATAATTAAAAAGGGGGAGGAACAACCTAAATTCACCAACAAAGACTGGTAAATAAATTATAGTATGGCCACTCAATGCTATATTCTGCAACTTGAAAAGTTGTGTTAAACTTTTGTTAAAGATTGTGTTAAAGATTTTCATTAACATGAAAAATGTGTATGACATAAGTCTAAAAGGATAGAAAGTATTACAACGTTTAAATGCATTTTAAAAATCCTGGAATAAATAGTCTAAAATTTAATAAAAGTCATATTTGAATATTAGAAATAGAAGCCATTGTAATTTTGTTTTATAGAGGATGTTCATTGCTTTGCTTTGTTTATTTATATTTATTTATTTATTTTTCATTAGTTTCAGGTGTACGAAACAATGCAATTGTCATACTTTTTACCCCTCAGGAAGTGACAAACCCCATCCCCCAATCCACTGTCCGACTCCCCGGCTCCCTGAAGCCATTGTAATTTTTCTTCATGATTAAAATTTTCCATAAGAATATTTTTGTCCCTTAATGGGTAAATATTGGCCACTCTAAAGAGTATTCAAAAGTATGTGCTCCGGCATCTGAAAGCTATTCCAAGAAAAGTAAAATCATAATGAACTCTTATCTTTGGAATAAGAGTAAAGCAGCTCAAAGTGACTAATTTGAAGGGAGCATGATAATCTATCCAGGCTTGGCACCTCCCCCTCTCCTTTCTACCCGCTTTACCTGTTTCATTTTCTTTTCATCACTGATCACTATATGAAATGATAGGTCTTATTTACTTCTGTACTTAAGTACTTAATTGTTGTCCCTTCAATACCCCTCCCCCGTTGTCCCCACCCCTGTGCCTAGAACAGTCTCTGGCAGTCAGTAGGCCTTGATAAAGATTTGTAAAAGGAATGAGTTCTTTCTTACCCTGACATTCCCCTAAGGCCAAAGTACTGTTATGTTCCCTTAAAATCAGTAGTTCAAAGAAGAGAAACTGAGAAGAGGACAGGAACTTAATTTGAATGGATCTCTGATCTACCTGGCAGCTGGTATAAGAACCATTGGCAGCCTGCAATGACTCAGGATTCCCATAATAAATTATGCCCATTTCCAACCTTACCAAAAGAATATTTCATTGTTAGCCAAAAATGCTTATAAAAATAACTACCATATTTGGAATGTTTACTACATGCCAAGGACTCATGTATTAATATCATTTCATCTTTATGATAGCCCTTTGGGTAGATAATATTCTCATTGACGACACTGAGTCTCAGAGGGGTGAAAAAACTTGCCCAAGGTGACCCAGATGGGAGGTGGAGAAGTCAGGATTCAACTTGAAAACTCTATGGTTTTCATTCCTGGCTAAGTATGAGAAAATGGGGATTTCCAGACTCCACCTAAAGTCACTCAGTCAGGACTTCCCAGAGTGTGGCCCTGGGGTGTATTGAAAAGTCTCCACAGGGCCGGCCAAGTGGCACGTTGGTTAAGAGCTGGCTTAGGACACCAGAGGGCCCCGGTTCGGATCCCACATGAGGGCCAGTGACACTGCCCTCTACAGCTAAGATGCTGAACAATAGCTCAACTTGGA
>NW_017731766.1:1277249-1282183 GCF_001890085.2 Hipposideros armiger | reverse complement strand
TCTCTCTTGCTGTCACCTCAGTCTGAAGACAATTCTAATAAGGCTCTAGTTTTCTCCTCCAGCTGAGAGACAGCTGTGGCTTCCACTCATGTCTGCCTACACCCTCGCGGAAACTTCCCTTGCTATTTCTAGCTCATCGCTCATCAGGTCCTTCTCCAAGGTAGCTGGGATACAGACCTGTTAGGCCTGACTCTCAATTTCCTGAGGTGGCCAAAGTAGGGCCTTGGCCAGGTAGACACATGAGGAAGCTGAAGAGGACAGAATCAATAGAAAATTTGTCCTGAGAGTGGGGACAGAGCCCCTGACTCTAAAGTTTCCACTTTTCATGGGTCCAAAATTTGAAAATTGATTGTAATTGCCAAAATCATTGTAACTTCTGCCACCTCCAAATTGCTTCCATTATTACCAAATCCTTTATAGCCATCCCCACTGCCACCACATTCTTCATCACCACGACTGCCACCAAAGCCACCTCCATCAGGTTCATACGGGTAATAGCATGGAATGTTATTTGGCAATAAAAAGAAATGAAGTACTGATCCACGTGTAACCTGGATTACGGTAACTGAAAGAAGCCACTCATAAAGGACCACATATTGTATGATTCCATTTATATGAAGTGTCAGGAACAGGCAAATCTATAGAGACAGAAAGTAGATTAGTGGTTGTCTGGGGCGGGGGGCGGGGCGGGATGGTTAGTGACTGTGAATGGGTAGAGATTTCTTTTCTGGATAATGAAAATATTCTAAAATTGATTTTGGTGATGGTTGCTCAGCTCTATGCGTACACTACAAAGCAATGAACCATATACTTTAAATGAATGACTGCTTTTTGAATGATTACCTCAAAGCTGTTAAAGAAATTAATAAGGCTTGTGTTACCATACAGCTTCTCAAGGACTCAGATCCTCATTCAGTCAGTCATTTAACAAATATTTATTAAATACCTACCATGTGCCAGGCACCATTCCCGTCACTGAGGATACAGTGGTTTACAAGCCAGACAAGGGCCTTGCCCTCACGAGGCTTACAGCTAGTGAAGGGAGGCAGAATATAAACAAAAAAATTTTAGAGGGATCATTTCAGATATTGGTACATGCTGAAGAGAAATCAAATGAGGGTTTTAAGATAGAAAGTGACTGGGTCGAAGGGGAAAGTGAGCTACTTTAAATAGGGTTGCCAAGTAAAGCTTTGAGGAGGTGGCCTTTGAGTCATTCATCCACTCAGCACACATCCTCTGACCTCCTACAGATACTGTGATGGGAACTCATTCCATTGCCAATTCAGCTTTAACCAATGCTTTTTCTGATTGACTAATATGTTTCCTTGCTCAAGTCGGTACCTATCTGATTTGTTTAATGTCTTTATGGCATCTTTCCCTTTCTCTGTCTGTGGGAGGGGGGAGGTAGCAAAAATTGCTTCCCCTTGGGACAATGAAATAAAAATCATTCAGCAGTTACAGAGAAAACCACAATATAAAACAAACATTTTTCTCAAAGTCAGCGCCGCCGACTAGACACATTCGTTTTGTTCAAGCCCCTGGGAATTTCCCCATATCTTACATAAAACCTGGTTGACAAATGAGAAATGGAGTCCCAGAGGGTAAGAGGCTGCTAGCTGGTCAGGCCATGGCCTGGGCTTAACAATCCCAGCAGGCCCTGGGGTCCAGGCTCAGGCGTAGAACAGTTCTTTGAGTTTCTTTAGGAGCTCATGGCTTTACCCCGCAGGTCTCTAACCCCAGTCTGGTGATCCGGTAGCACTAGATACTCAGAGACACCTGACACCTGAGGGCTCACCCCTAATTTGAATGCCACCGGAAGTGTGTATTTCTGAACTTAAGAGCAGCAAGCAGCCCATTCTCCAGGATCTGAGGCAGAAGGCACAAAAAGCAGACTGACCTCAGGACACAGTAAGAAGAATCAGTTGCCCAAATTCTGGTCCTGGTTCTGCCATCAACCAAATCTGTATCTTACTTAAGTTTCATCACTTTTGGGGACCTTAGTTTCTCCATTTGAGAAGCAATGGGGAGGGGGTCAGACCAGTTCTGGGATGACTAGGACCAGACCTACCTTCTGCCACACATACCTACTCCTGCATGGCAGATGTCACTAATTGATCATGAGGGAATCAGCCTCAGAGTCCTTTTATATGAAATGTCTGGAATAGGCAAATCTATGGAGACAGAACCCTTCTCAACACAGTGCCCTAATCAGCCATCATCAATGGGTCAGAGTTGGCACACAACTTAGAACCAACTAGCCATGTGCCTGAACTGGGCCCCTCCAGCTCTGATATTCTGATGAATTTGAGCCTCTATAGGTTTGCAATTACAACAGGAGGCAGGTATGGGAGTGTAGGAAAGGAAAGTAGGCATTAGAATCAGAAAGTCCGGGGTTTGAATCCCAGCAGTGCCACTTACTGGTTAATGCAACATTGGGTGAGTTAGTTCTCTAAAAGAGGATCAGAATTTCTGATACATAAGGGATTGTACAAATTAAATTAGATAATGCTTGTAAGGCACCTTTTGCTTGCACATGGAACATAAACACACAGCTAACGTGTACACCAAGAGACTTGTCTTCTACCCTGCTAGTGCTATGCTCTCTTGGTGCCACACAGCACAGAAGCCCTGACAAGCAGCTTCTGACTTGTGCTGCCTAGAGTCCCCTTCTCCACAGGCTGTCTCTTCTGTCAATGTCAGATTGTTCTCCGCCTTTCCCAAGCCCCCTGGGGCCTGCCGGCATGCAGGGAACTCAGAGCAGCCTTGCAATCTTCTGGGCAAGGCAGAAGCACCAGAGAACTGTCAGAGATTAGTGAACTGTAGGCTCTCCCCCTGGCTTTACACGCTTGGCCTCTGCTTAATGACAGCAACCGCAGATGCTGGGTGTGCAGGTGGGAATGCAGTTTCCTAGAAGAAGGGCTGTAGCTGTGCTGTTTTTTTGTCTAGGTGCCAGGGGCCACTGTGGGGAAAGTTGGTTTATCATTTTGTTAGGCCCTTGTGGGCAAATTCATGGCCCAAGTATCACCGTTTTTGTCACACACACCCTGCTTCCTCTCCATCACTATGCTGTCTTAGCCCCGGGGTTCTCTGGGATATACTCTGAGATTTGCATGCTGGAAATTTACTAGAGATGCTTTCAGAACCAACAGCTGTGGGGACGGAGGGAAGTAGGACGGGGCAGGGGAGAAATTAAAGTATGATGTAGGTGCACCGAATGTCCCAGTGCATCCTACTTGGGAGCTCAGGAGCTGGAATGACCTGTGCAGAGTTGCTTCCTATTGTGGCCCCTCCATAGCCAAGTGGGGAGGCATTCTTCAGCCAATGGCAAGGCTCAGAGACGGGCCCAGCTGAGTTGGCTCCTACAACGCCCAGCAGCTGGGTGAATGAACGACACAGTCCTGGAGCCATAAGCCTGCAGCACCCAGCAGGATCCACCACACATCTTCATGTAGACACTGCAGTCTTCCTCCCCACCAAGATGGGGATTCAGAATTCTCCCCAGACTGTGCTCCAGGCAGCCATCAGCAATCCATGAGGGCTGCCATGCCAGAGGAAATGTATTTGTCATCCCTATTCTAATCTTACTGCCTCATTTTACAGAGTCAGAAACCGAGGCTCAGAGAAGGAAAGGCACTCGCCCAAGGCCACACAGAATAAAGTCAGAGGCAAGACTAGAATCCAAGATCCTTGACTCAAAAACTGATGCTCTAGACCTGTCCAGATTTAGATTTAAATTTATCAAAGTTAAATAAAACAAAAGGCTTAGTTCCTCATTCATACTTATCAGTTTGAAGTACTCAGGTGATATGGGCTAGGGACTACCATATTTGAAGAGCTCAGATTTTTATAACATTTCCATCACCACAGTAAATTGCTACTGGACAGCACTGCCCTGGGCCCCATTACCCCATACTGCCCCCTTTATCCTCAACTTCAAAAGTTAGAGAATCCCCAGGCCGGCCGAGTGGCGCATTGGTTAAGAGCTGGCTTGGGACACCAGAGGGCCCCGGTTCGGATCCCACATATGAGGGCCAGTGACACTGCCCTCTACAGNGTGGACCCAGTGCTAATCATATTTTGTTACTGCCCCAGAAGAATTTGTTTGGTAGAACCACTAATGGTCTTTGTGAAGATTTTGGTCCAATGACCAACTTTTAAAATGTAACTTTGGGGCCAGCCGAGTGGCTCAGTTGGTTAAGAGCTTGCACAAGAGTGCGAGCTCTGAGCAACAGCGGTTCCAGTCCTGGCCCGAGCTGAGCTGCCGCTGGGCTGCAGAATGACTCAGTTATAAAAAATATATATAAAATAAAATAAAATGTGACTTTGTCCTTGGAGTAATGGAAACCAGCACATAGGCTCAGAGGATTCTCACAGAAAAGGTCTCAAAGCCCAGATGATCTAATATCTTCCGAGCCCAGGGAACATGCCTTTCACTCGGCCGGGAGCCCTGCACCCTCCTCCTGGCCTCTTTAGCATCTACTCATCCATCTTTCAGATCACAGTTTCCTACCTACTCATCGGAACTGTGTACCCCTCACATAGCCTTTTCCATTGATTTGTGTGATTAACCGCTTGGTGTTTCCCCTCACACTAGACCAAAGACAGCAAGGACCCTGCCTTGTTTTGCTCATCTCCAAACCCTAGCCCCAGTTCTAGCCTGTAGGAGGCACTTAGTAGATAATACCTAACCTTTATAGACCTCCAACTATGGGCCAGGGACAGTGATGAACACTTCATATATATTGACTCATTCAATACTTACAACCCTCCTAACCCCATTTCACAGATGAACAAAACAAGGCATGTGAAGGTTAAGTGGTTGCTTAAGTTCAAAGGGTTAGTCAATGGCAAAGCCCAAATTCAAACCTAGGCAGTGGAACTCCAAAGTAGAAAGTCTTCATTGAGAGTTCAGTTAATGGCCTGTAGAGCAGCCA
>NW_017731766.1:1241076-1273389 GCF_001890085.2 Hipposideros armiger | reverse complement strand
CAGTGAAGCAGTGTCCTCCACAACTAGATTGAAGAACAAAACGACAGCAACTTGTCTGTTCCCCTTCCCCTAACTCCCCAGTACTGTTCCCATCCTCCCAATTACCCAATAAAAATCTAAAAAAAAAAAAAAAGAACCTGGAGGAAACTTTAAAAAAGAAAAAAAAAACTAGGGTAAGGGAATGCCACTGGCATGTAGTGCCTAGAGACTAGGGATGCTACTCAACACCCTACAAGGCACAGGACAGCCCCCACAGCAAAGAGTGACACTCCCCCCGCCCCCACAAATGTCAATAGTGTCCAGGTGAGGAGACCCTGGGCAGGGGCTGCACTGAGATGTGCAGGTCTGGATCTTCAGTCCCACTGTCATGGACGGGGAAGACGAGCAGGAACACAGGAATTTATAGGCCAGTTTAGGGGACCTCGGGAAGACATTGAAGACTCTTAATGGATTCGGTGACAGGGTGAAATCTGCACTTTAGAAAGGTCCCCTGGTTCCTGGGTGAGAAATGGGCTGGAGGGTGCAGAAGCTAGGAGACCACTGGGAGGCTGGTGATGGTGGTGGCCATGGAGATGCCGCAAAGAAGGTGGCTCTGAGGGCATGGAGCGGCTCTGGGGCTCGGGGGTCAGCTGTGGTGGAAGACCAAGCACTCAGTCACAGCTGTGATTGAGTAACTTTGTGTAATTAGTGCTTAATGTCTTTCTTCTCTCCCACTAGACTGTAAAATCCAAGAAGCTAGGGAGGGCATATCTTTTGCTCTACTTCCTGGCCTTGGGTAAATTAATTCTTTTGAGCTTTGGATCCCCCGTCTGTAAAACGCAGATGATACTGATAACCTTAACTATTGTAAATATAAGATTAAATGAATGATCCAGCAATTCTATTCTGGGTAGTGTTTAAAAAACAAACTTCATCTGAGTAAATTTTAAAGATCTTATTGGCTTTCTTCAATGATTCATGAATCGGGTTATATCTAATCTAGCAGACAGAAAGAAGTTCCAAAGGAGTTGTACAAAATGGAAGATTTTTATAGGCAGAAGGGAGTGGTAACAAGGAGGCAAAAAGCAGATTGGTTGTGGTAGGGTCACATTCCTTTAGGGGGTGGCAGGGGCCTATCAGGCAGAATACCCAACTAGGTCTGATCAGGTGATTCCTAATGAATGGTTGAAGATTCCATTTCTGGGAGAGCTGAAACTGTAATTCAGTTAAGTCTTAGTTTGGTGACATGGGGCTTAATATAAGTGATTCCATTTTAGACCTGTTCTCTTATTTTTAACAATACATACCCAAAATAATTGAAAGCAGGGACCTGAACAGATTTTGTATACCCTTGTTTATAACAGCATTATTCACAAATAGCAAAAAGGTGGAAACAACCCAAATGACCATCAGTGGAGGAATGGATAAACAAAATGTGATATAGTCACACAATAGAATGTTATTCAACCTTAAAGAGGAAGGAAATTTTCATACATGCTACAGCATGGATGAACCTTGAAAACATCATGATAAGTGAAATAAAATGACAAATATTGTGTGATTCTACGCATATAAGATACTTAAACTAGGCAAATTCATAGAGACAGTAGTAGAATGGTAGTTACCAGGGGCGATTTGCACAACAATTTGACTGTACCTAATGTCACTGAATTGAACATTTAAAAATGATTAAAATGGAAAATTTTATACCACAACAACAGCCAAAAAAAAAAATTAAAGGAGATCATTGTATAAAGCCTCTTAGCACAGGGCCAAATATTCATTATTATCACTTCTTTCCTAGAAGTGTTCTAAGAAAGGGAGGCATCATGAGCTAGGGGAGCAGAAACATGCCAGTTGGCTAACTCTGTGTGTGGCCTGGGTCAGGGACTGTTGGTTTCATAGCTGAGGTGACTCTGGTGGAGACTTGGCTGCAGCGTTGGAGGGGGAAGATGGGGGAAGCCAAAACTGCAGCTCCTGTGAGCCTGAATCCACCAGGCTGTAAATCTCTAGAAGGCAGCTCCTGCCCTCTGCATGAGCTGGAGCTTGGTGTGGGTCACTTGGGTGGACCTCTCCCTGTGACTGCCTGAGATCCTGTCCTTTGTCCTCCTCACAGTTTCTGGGCCTGAGGCATTTCCATTCGGTATCTTGACTGCTGACCTGTGCCAGCAGCTGCTAAACTTCTGAGAGGCTTTCTCTAAAACCCCAGTGGGCGGGCGGAAAATAAGTCAGCCTGGCTCTCCCAGCTTTTGTCTAGAGAGAAGAGAGCCTGAGCACCTGCTCTTAGAGGCGTCAGTTGCCACCAGATCTCCTTTGTATGTTCGTTGTACGTATATATGATTTTAGAGGGAAGACCTTTAGGAGACTCCTTTGTCTACCCCACTCATTTTACAGCGAAGCCAACACAATGCCAGGGAAATAAACAGACTTGGAATGCAAGGGTCGTGGACCTAATCCTGGCCAGCCGCTTCCAAGCTTTGCAACTGGGGCAAGCTATTTAGCTTCTGGAAGCCACATTCTTCCTCAGTAAAATAAGGATAATAATACCTTCTTCTTGGAGATCTGAGGAATGAAAGCCATGGTAGAGTTGAAACTCGCTGACAGCTGGCCTGAGGGATGCTCAGTGGCACGTCCTCTGAGAGCACTTTCTCCATCAGCCACATCTCGTCACACTCCATCAATTGCCTGGTGTCATCGTCTCCTGACAGTTATCCTTCCCTGAAATTGTTTATATGTGTATTTGTTGGTTTCATTCTCCCCGCTTCTACCACTAGAGAGTAACTCTCACCCACTCTGGCCCAGCAGCGAGGGCTGTGTCTAGTACATTATTGGCATTTAATAAATGTTTGTGGAGTAAACTTCACTCTAGAGTCACTCTGGGATTAGATCAAGCCTTGTCTATTCAAATGCCACACAACAAATTGTCACTTTAGGTAAATTATTTCAGTAACTGTGGAGAAGCCATCAGCCTAAGAGAGATATATTTAGCTGTGTGGACCAGCGGTAGTTCATTTCTCCAGGGCCTAGAAAAAATGAGTAAATGAACTGAAGGCTTTTTCTATCAGCACCTCCTTTGCTGGAACCCAGTGTCCAGGTAACACAGGAGCAGTACTGGAGTTCTGAGGGTAGAGGTAGGAAGACAATGGATGTGAGGTAGGTAAGACAGAGAGATAGAGTGGGGAGAATAAAGCTACGCAGAGCTAGATTGGCTTATCTAGGATTTTGACTCTCGGCTGTGTAGGATGTTGGTGTGTTGCGTCCTTAGAAGCCATTGTGTTGAGCCAAGGGCAGCTTAGTGGTGAAATTCTAGGCTCTGGGTCCTAGAATTTCACCCCTATCACCTGTGATCTGGAGTTAGGTTTGCTTCCTCTCTGAGCATCCGTTTCCTCATCTGTAAAATGGGAAGATAATAATACAAGGTAGTTGATAAAGTTATCCCGTGCTTAAACAAGAACAGTCACATAAAGGTCGGCATGGTGCGCTGTTGAAATAAATTTCTAGGGGTGACTGGTTAGCTCAGTTGGTTAGAGCATGGCGCTGATAACACCAAGGTTGCTGGTTCGATCCCGCAAGGGCCACTGTGAGCTGCACCCTCCTTAAAAAGAGTCAACTATGCCACTGTAGCATGAAAGCAATGGGAAACCAATGACCATAGCTGTTCCCCAACAAAAATGTTAAAATAATAGTAATAAAAAGAACAAAGTTGGAGAACTTGCACTGCCTAATTTCAAAATTTGGGGGAAAAAAAAAAAAAGAAAGAAAGAAATTTCTAAGATGGAGCCACTACTGGCGGGCCGGCCGAGTGGCTCAGTTGGTTAAGAGCTCGCTCAAGAGTTTGAGCTCTGAGCAACAGCGGTTCGAGTCCAGCCCGAGCTGAGCAGCCGCTGAGCTGCCAACAGGTAGCAGGATGGCTCAGCTATAAAAAAAAAATAAATAAATAAAAAAAATAAGATGGAGCCACTACTGCAGGGGGTGCCAAGTCAGCAAACCAAAACTTAGATAACTTTTGTATCTCTGTAAATGTTCTGCCTCTCCAGAAATTCAGTATGTCCAGTCAGCCAATCCCCAAACGCCAAGCTATCTGGGCTCTGTAGCTATTTCCTTGTTCCTCATTCATTTTCTATTTCTCTCTTCCTTGTTCCTTATTCTTTGTTCTATAAAAGCTTCCTGTCTTCTGCCCCATCTTACAGTTCTCTGGGTCCTTGGGAACGGTGGCTGCCCGCTTCATGAAGTGTTAAATAAAGTTTGTGTCACCTACCTTGTCTCCTTTAATAATTTTTAACAGTGCTCAGCACAGGGGAGTGGCTGAATAATTCTTAGCTACATTTTCATCCAAATGAAATGTTGACACCCAGAGACTAAGCTAGAACGCATTGTTTCTGGCTTATGCTCTTTCCACTCTCTGTGTGGCTTCCATTTCTTGTCCCCAAGGGCGTTAGCATCTAAGAGGGGAGCCTGAGTGTGTAAAAAAGAAATATCAGGAACACACAGGGGTGAGAGCACTGAGGCTGAGTATGTGCAGTACCACAGACCTGGACCTTGAGATTTTAGGATCCTCAGAAAGAACCCCTAACCCAGAGTGATGGTGATGAATATAGTTTAGTGAACATTTTCTCATATGTGCAAGACACTGGTTGAATGCTTTAAACGAATTATGTTATTCAATCTTCAAAGCACCCCTAGGAAGTAGGCGCTGTCATAGCTCCCATTTTATAGATGTGGAAACTAAGGCCGTAAGATGTTAAACCAGTTCAAGGCCATGTTAAGAAAGTTCTAAGCACAGTCTGGGGAATATAATCAATAATGTTGTAAATATTTTTTAGGGGGCCAGATGGACTCATGTCTTGTTAGGGAGACCACTTCATAGTTGGTGTAGAGGCCTGACCACCACACTGTATTTCTGAAGCTGATGTTGAATAATATTGTATGTCAACTATAATTATATATACATATAGTCATGGGACATGGAGTAGAGAGTGGGAATGGAGTCAATGGAATTGTAATAGATAAGGATGATATCGGGGGGGGGAGGGCAATAGATGGGGAAAGGGGGGTTGTTACTTTGTGACAAGTGATAAGGATACTTTGTGATAAGTGACAAGGTGAAAAGGATAACTATTGCATTGTTCTGTACACCTGAAACTAACAATAAAATTTTTAAAAAATTAAATTAAATTAAAAAAAGAGGAAGTTCTACGCAGAGCAATGCAGCGTCCCTTCCTTGCCCCACCACAGATTGAAGTTCCACTATTAGAAAGTCCTGCCTATGGATCATAGCATTGCGCCCTGTAAAAATGCAAGAGTATCTACTAAGACTCGCCGGTTACACACACATTCAAAAGGTGTGAACATGTTCACAGTAGACTCTCAGAGTTCAAAGGAATGTTAGCAAGAATAATAGCTAATGTTATTGTTGTGAGTTCAGTTAATCTTTAAAAACAAGACTACAGGGCCGGCCGAGTGGCGCGATGGTTAAGAACTGGCTTGGGACGCCAGAGGGCCCCGGTTCAGATCCCACATATGAGGGCCAGTGACACTGCCCTCTACAGCTAAGATGCTGAACAACAGCTCAACCTGGAGCTAGGATGCTGTGAGTCACCGGCGACGGCGTAGGCTGCAGCCCCTGCTGCAGTGGGTTGCCATGGGCTACCGTGTGTGGCCAGCAGCCAGCGTGAGCGGCCGGCAGCCGCAATGAGCGGCCGTCCAGAAGCCGGCGACTGATCTGTCTCGCCTAGGAAGAGCGCAATGATGGTGCCAACTTGGGCCAGTGAAGCAACGTCCTCCACAACTAGACTGAAGAACAAAACGACAGCAACTTGTCTGTTCCACTTTCCCCAATTCCCCAATAAAAATCTTTAAAAAAACAAAAAGAACAAAAAACAAAAAACAAGACTACAAAGTAGGTGTCGTTATTATTCTTGAGGCGGAGGGAGGCTGAGTACATGGTCCCTGGAGTTGCGTGGCTGGTGGCTGGTGGCTGGTAAATGGGACAGGGCATGGAGTCTGGGCCACAGGTCATCTTGTGTTCCTCACTTTGCACTGTCCTGCCTCGTGGTTGATTACCCGCACAGTTGCTTAATACCTTAATAGGCTCAGGTGACCCTTTGTGAATCTGAAACAATGCCATACATACTCTCTCAGACACATAACTCTTTGTGATTTTAGGGCGTTCCAAAAGCCTCTGATATTTACCAGAGACCTTCCAAAAGTTCATCTCAACTC
Organism: Hipposideros armiger; assembly: GCF_001890085.2. NCBI lineage: Eukaryota > Metazoa > Chordata > Mammalia > Chiroptera > Hipposideridae > Hipposideros > Hipposideros armiger. Next base: position 1,267,188 of record NW_017731766.1, on the reverse strand, counting down.
ACCCCAGCCTCTCTACCACTTATCTTCCTATAACGCCCCATCAGTGACCTTCCGCCTCGCTTGAACATCTGTAAGAGCGGGAGCTTCCTCCCTCTCCAGGCAGCTCATTCTTCAAACAGCAAGACTCAGCAGAAACTTCTCCCCTCTGGTGAGACGATATCTGCCTCCCAGAGGTCCGTGCACAGAGCCTGCGTCTAAGAGAACTAGTCAGTTCTAGGACTATTCATTTCCTCTGCAAAAGAGGTAGGTTCTCTTCTGATTTCCTTAAAACATGCTGCCCTCTAAGTCTGTCATTTCCTATTTCTAATGGCATCATAGAGGCAAGCTATCTAAAGTAATCAAAGAAAAAATGCCACGGGGTAAAGTAATCAAAGAAAAAATGCCACGGGTGAAGGAAAGTGATAATTGGCACTTGGTCTAAGTGGAGGGGACACAAGGAGACCGTGACCCACCCCCTGTCTACAGGGGCAGCTATGGGATGCCTATGCCTTTTCTTCCTGGGCAGCTGGCACTCGGCATCGCCCACCGGTGCCATGTGGACACACAGGCCCAGTATTAACAGATCTTATGAGCTTTCTAAAGAAGTTAGACACATGAATTTTTACGTGAAATCTCCCAATTTTTAAAATGTTGGCTCAAATTTTTCTTAAACAATGGGAAGGCCAAATACAACATGTTCTGAACGGTGAGCCGCCAGTCTACAATCTCTGGAGTATGTGTCTCTAAAGCTCCCTTTCTGCAAGAACATTCTGTGGAAGAAGTGAAGAGGGAAGGAGGACAGGAAGGAAAGAAGGACGGCAGCGATCACAGGGAAATCTCTCTGAGTCCTGATTCAGCCTCTGCTGAGCCTCTGAACCTCTGCTGGTTCAGCAGAAGGTGGGGGGAGAAGGAGAGTGAGACCTGGCCTGGCCAAGCTGTAAGGCTTTGTTTAGGTGAACCGTCCTCTCCTCTTGCTTCCAGCTCTCACTTGGGAGAAACGTGTACATTAGGAGTAATGGCCCCAGGCCTACAGGAGTGTCTGCGTGGGTCTGAACAGCATGCTTTGGTTTGTGGTTAGAGAGGCGGGGCCCTGGCTTCCAGGGCTGGTGGACGCAGGGGAGGGAAGGATATCATTCAGCATCCTAAACCAGAGGAGGGCTCTGGGCCCGGGTTTCAGGCTGAACTTAGGCTGAAGCCTGCTCCTAGCCTTGCATCTAGCTCTTGAGGAGGCCCGTATGCGTTTCCAACTGGGCCTCTGTGTCAAGGCAGGAGCGGATAGCCCATGGTTGACGTGGCTGACCGCCAGCCTGGCAGATGGCCAGAGCCCAGAATTCGCTGGGAAGGGGCATAAATAACGCCCCTGGTGGGCAGCTGTGACCCAGAATCTTCTAGGGGAAGAGCAGTTAGGGGGAAGGGAGAATCCCAGGGGGACCCTTCCCTGATCCCCTAGGCTACTCAGAACTCAGGCATCAGTCAGGGACAGGATGGGGCTCCCTGGGGCACCAGGCAAACAGCTGTCACATAGGAGGCTACCTGAGCCCACTTTTAAGGCGTCTTCCAGCTCCAGCTTTCTGAGACTGTAATTCCACCACTCTATGATTCAGCTTTTCTCACATGGTAGGCGTCTCTCTGTATAAAGGACATCTGTGGTTTTGCCTTGCCTGGAATCCACTCTGCTCCTTCTGTGAGCGGCACCGTGGTTATCCTTCTGGGAACCACCCCTCCTCCACTCTCAATCCATGCGGCTGAGGCTGACCTGGCCTTTCTACCCTTCTGGGACCAGGGTGGGCACAGCTGCCAGGCCTGGCCTGGCTGATCAGCCGATTTCTTCCCCTGCTGGGTCCAGTGAGACCCAACTCAAGGAATTTTGCTGCTCGTGGGGAAAGAGAAATTGCCAGCAATGGGCTTGGTGCACATCTGGAGGGGCTGGAGACCATCTGCCATGACATGGGAGGAGCTTGTGTGAGAATGAAGCCATCACAGAAGACAGTATGAAAAAGGAGGGGGAGAAGTACAGAGAGAGGACGAGAGAGGGGCGCAGAATGATCCGTTCACTGATGTGTGTGAGAGAGAGATAGAGCCCTGAGACTTGATGACACGGTTTGAGCCCCTGGATCCTGCTTTCACTGGTGAAGTTTTGAGTCCCTGGACTTTTCACTGAGGGGGCCTAGAATATGCCACCAGGGCATAAAAATTATTTTGAGCACAAGACATTTGAGTTCCTGATATCTCTTATCTGCCTAATAGCATAAACTCCCAAAAGAACTCAATTGTCATAAATGCCCTCCCTGGGGAGCACCTAGGGAAGATTGACTAGAGACTAGGACCCCCACACCAAAACACACATCCTCATAAAACTATCGTGTCTCCCATCTATTCTCCTAAGGGCCCATTCATCTTTCATAAAAGTCATTTGTTTTCCTGTAACTGCCCTTCTCCCCTCCCCTCTAAGATGGCATATAAACCCCCAATTTTAACCACCTCATTGAGTCACATTTTTCTGTAAACTCCTGTATATGTGTGATTGAATCTGTCTTCTTTTTCTTGCTAATCTGTTGTTATTAGTTTAATCTGGAGTCCCCCAGTTACAGAACCTAAGAGAGTAGAGGAAACTTTTTTCTTCCCCAGCATCAGGTATATGAGAAGAAAAAAAAAAATCCCCCTCTGACATTGGCTTCCATGCCTCCCATATTCCACACCAGCCTATGATTTACTGTATAATTCACCTAGGCACTAAATTCTGCTTTACTTTTTTCAGGGCATAGAGAAGCCAGCAATGACCTTGGCCTCTGAAATCAGAGGGATTTGCCCCTGCAGCCTCAAGGACCCCTGTTGCATTCCTTCTGCACCCCCAACACATGCCCTAGGCAGCAGTGGTCAGTGCCTTGACCTGCAAAAGAGAATGTTACAGGTCCCAGAGGTGTCCTTTATTCATTCGTTTGTTAATTCCACACACTTTTATGGAGTTCAGAAATGAAGTTCTTATCCTCTGAAATCTTAGGATTTGGTGAGAAAAAGAGACCAGGAAAAAGGATTTCACCAGAATGTGATTAGTGCTATGCTAGAAATAAGCAGAGAGAAGGGGAGAGTGGCAGGCATGTCATAGAAGCTTCCTGAAGGAAGTGACCCTGAGCTGGATGCCAGGGGACGAAGAGTCAGCCGGATAGAGAGTAGAGGAAACGCTTTCCAGGTTGGCAACAGAAGCAGCATGAGCTACAAACTCCAGGAGACGGCAGAGGCTCTGGCCTGTCCGAGGAACTGGCTGGGGTAGAGGTGGAGTGGGGGGCAGTACAGGGATTCCCACCAGGGAACAGGGTGGCTGGGCCACTGTCGGACAAGCTGGCTTTGACGAGGACAGCTTCCTGTAGCTACAAAAGCACAGACAGCAAGCAACCCAGCTCAGCCCCAAACCTGAGGCCAGGGCAAAGCCTGACTCAGGCCCACAGAGGAGAAAACAAGCTGGGGCCAAGGTCCTGGGTCAAGGGGTATGACAGAGCTCTTAAGCACAGATGCTGGTGAGCTCCTCGCCCACAGAGAAAGCTCAGTCTCATGCTCCTTTCCCACCATCCTTTGCTCTCCCAGAAAACACTCTCACCCCTTTCCTGCCAGCCTGGGAGCAGGCTGCTGGCCGTGCCGGCTTCCCATTGTCAAGGACGGGCTGGGGGGTGAGGGATATGGTGACAGGCAGGCCAAGCCACCAGTGTCCATGAGCCAGCGTGGGAGCTGCAGCAGCCCCACCAAAGTCCCAAGGCTGCCCACCAAATGTGATTTGGACCAGCTGCATCGTAGAGAGGGCATAAACTGAGTCCTACAGTTTAAAATCCCGTTGCTACCGCTGTGTGGCCTCGGTCACTTGATCTTTCTGGGTTTCTGTGTCCTTGTCTTTAAAACCAGGGTAATAACAGTCCCTGTTTCTCGAAGAAGTTGTGAAAATTAAATGGAAAAAAAATCAACCTAATATTAATATTCTGCTTAATATGTTCCAGGCATTGTTCTAAGCACTTTACAAACTATTAGTCCAATTAAACTTCCCAATAAGTCAAGGAGGGAGATACCATTATTCCCATTTTACAGATGAATGAACTGAGGTAGAGTGGTTAGTAACTTGCTCAGGGTCTTACAACTAGTAAGGGTAGTGCTGGGATCTGGATCCAGGCATTGTCACCCATATTAGTATGGTCCAGAGAGAGAGTTCAAGAGAAAGAATTTAATATGGGCAACTAGCTAGAGAGGGCCTAGGAGATGAAAACCAAGGAAAGGTGGGGCAACCTAGAGACTAACAACTGTAGGAAATCACTGCTTCCCCAGGGCTGAAGAAACAAAGTGAGGGGTCGATGTCACTGCAGCCCAGGAGCCATGGTGGGAGCTAGGACCCTGGAGGAAGGGGCCATCCTCTGGAGTCCCTGCCAGAGACTGCAGAAGTGTCTGCGTCCATCCTGACCTATCCCCACCCGCTGCTCACTAATCTGCCAGTACCTCCCATTAATAGGAAGCCAGTGGGGAGGGGAGCCTGGGAAATGTAGTTCAGACTCCCAGATGCTGAGCCCAGCAGGCGAAGGGATGGGCATGGGTCTAGGGCAAACAGTAAATGACCTGCATAACGCACCGTGACATACCGCCTCCTCATCAAAATGCAGGGCATGTGGGAATTAAAGACACACACTGTAGGGGCAAGAGTTTAGGTCCCTGACTCCTGGCTTAATGTTGTGTCCAGCACAGGAGTAGAACCCAGCCGTTATGGGCATCCTGTGATACCTGAGAAGCACAGGAGGGCCCCTGGAGTTCCTGATGATGCCTCCTCCTCTTGGCCTTTGCACATTTGGAAGCTTCTACAGATGGCTCTGCCCAGCTTGGAGCAAATCTGCCACAAGAAGCAAGCTCTGTTTTTCTCTTTCAAGGGAATGAAAGCAGCCTGAATTTCCCCAGCAACTGCTTTGGGGTCTGAGAGAAACAGATGCAGCTGCTGCTAAAAATCAGGAGGCAAATAAGCTCCCCACACCCTCCTTCTGCGAAGGCCATCATCTCTGTCCCTGCGGAGTCCCCCTACGCCCCCCACCCCCCAGCAGGCCCCTATATGACCTCAGTGAGTAACTGGGAAGCAGCCAGCCGCCACCTGCTGCCCTGGAAAAAGGCAGGATCCCACAGGTGACAGCATGAGCAAGGGCCAGACCCAGGCCAGGGCACAAGAGAGGATGTGCTCTGAGCCTGTCCTGCCAGGATGTAGTAGAGATGGTTTCGGGAACCCTTCCCTTTGACCCGGAATTCTGCCTCTAGAAATTTATCACACAGATAATCTTACACAAGCGCATCAAGACTTCCAGAAAAGGCTATTCACGGCAGTGTGGACTGCGATTAGAAGACTGGAAAAGACAAAACAAGTGGCTCAAAGGAAGCGAACTGACTAAGCAAATTATGGTGCATTTGAACAATGGAATGCTCTGTGCTCTTACAAGGAGCGAGACCCATCTGCGTGTGCTGAAACAGGCAGATCTTCAACATAAATTGTTAAGTGAAAAATGCAAGGGACAGAACAGTGTGTCCAGTATGCTCACATTGGGGGGAGAGGGGGTTCATGTATATTTACACAAGCATCTCTTGCTATCCAAATCTATTTGGTTCCTAAGATCAGACAGTGAGTGTTCAGAAAGCAAGGGGTGCTACATTTATCGGAATCTTGGACTCCTGCATTTTATTTCAGAGAGCAAATAGCAAGAGTTCAGTAGCAAATAGTTCTTCCATCCAAGAGGCTATCAGAACCCACTTCATCCCTGAGTTGGAATAGCATTGGGATAACCAGAGTAGATGGTAGGAATATCTCAACACGTAAACCTCTCACACCCAATATGTGTGGGTTCCCCCTAGGGAGATAGGCAGGAAATTGGTTACTGGTGGCTGCTGCCAGGAGGGTAATTCAGCCCTGGGGGAATGGGGTGGAAGAGAGACTTATTTTTCAGTTTACATACATGTTGTGGTGGTTTTAAACCATGGCCCCCAAATTCTTTGAGAGATGGGGTCTATGTCACCCCTGTTTGATCTGAGCGAGTCTGCATCTGTTTAGACCAAAAAAGAATTGGTGCCAGTGACACTATGTAAATTTTAAAGCTAGGTCATAAAAGGTCTCACAGCTACACCTGGTTTCTTGGCTTGCTTGCTCTGGGACACTACCTCTCATGCTCCACCCACCATGCTGGGAGAAGCCCAAGCCACACGGAGTGGCCCTGTGTAGGCACCACATCCATGGGAGTGAGCCGTTTTGGAAGTTCAACCCCAGTGAAGCATTCAAATGACTGCACCCTCAGCTACCATGGGACCACAACAACGCCAGGGGCCCCAGGTGAGAACCACCTATATGAACCAAGTCAACATCCAGAACTGCAAGAAATAGTAAGACATTGTTGTTTTAAGCCACGAAGTTGTGTGTGTGTGTGTGTGTGTGTGTGAATATTAACTGGAAAGTATATATTATCACCCATTTTACCTATTCAAAATTAAGAGTATCTTCCTTGTAAAATTACACGGGATTGTGCTAAATGTTACATGTGCAGCATCTACTTTATCCCTCACAAGGTCACTGCCGTTATCTCCACGTCACAGATGATAAAACTGAACCTCTGAGGGGTTCTTGGGTTACTTGCCCCAGAGCACACAGCTCTTAGGAGGCAGACCTGGGATAGGAAACCAGGAGGCCTGTCAGTCCCAGGCAAACTGTCACTCCTGGGACCCACTCTCATTTCTTGCCCACTGTGGGCCTCAGTTTCCCCAAGGAGGGGCTTGGAGCAGGTGAGGGTGGAAAGCTCCAAGCCCCCAGGGGCCTGAGCAGTCACAGAAGGGACTGAAGTGGGTGAGGTGGGCTCCCTCTGGAGCAGCCTCAACTCAGCTCTGGGAAAGCCAGATCTTCGCACTTTGATAGAGCCAGAAATCAGATTTTTCTGTGCAATCTAGTCCTGTTCTAATGCTGGCAACAAATTCTTTTTTGGTTTTTTTTTTTTTTCAGACTGAAAAACAAAACAAAAACAAAAGTGGCTGATTCGCCTCGCCTCTCTGGACTAGATCTCCGAGGAGGCTTTGGCTCAGATGTCCTGACTTCCAGCAGAGCCTCTCTGGGGAGACAGCTCAAATTGCACTCCCAAGAGGCTCAGAGCTGAGAAAGAAGAGGGAGTGTAAAGATGGAGATGCCCAGCCTCTCCAGCCACCCTCCTCCCCTCCCCGCAGTGTTGGGGAGGCAGGGGGTGCCGGGAAGCCAGGCCACAGGGAGCCCAGCCTTGTGGGAGGGCAGCTGGGCCTGTGATGAATCAGCTGCCATAAGCCGCTCGCCTTCCCAGAGCTGTGAGGCTGCTCCCTGGGGCTGCGGGAGAGGCCAGGGCACCAGGGAGACTGAATTCCCGTTGCAATGGGAAACCACCACTCCCACACCAGCCATACTCTCCACCTCTCCTCCCTGCTCCACTGCTTTTCCAAGGGGAACCCTGCCCCTGCCTCCTCTTCCAATCGACCCTCCTTAGCAGAGAGGGGATCGATTCAGTCCACAGCTGTCTTCCTGGGCCTTCCCCACCCCAGTGTCTTCGATTCCCTCCTGAGCCTGGGCCCACTCCATCTTCAGCTGACTTGTCTGCCTCTGAGACACAGCCTGGCAGAGCGCAACGGTGTGATTGATGAGCTAAGCCGCTCTGGCTGGCAGGCGGGTGGGCAGCCGGCCAGAGACCCAGCTCTCACAAGATAGCAGAGCCCCCTGGGGGGGAGCCCACAGCTACCAGGATGCTCCCTGCCCCCTCTCCCCACTACCCAGGCTAACGTGGTGGCTGCTCTGGGCAGAGCAGATAACCACAGGGGTCACTGCCCCTCAGTGCATGAGAATGTTCCCTTCTTTCCCCACTTTGAAACAGAGACCCAAGGAGATAAAGACGGGGAAATTCTTAATCAGCCATGCCACTTGGCCCAGGTGTTTATAATCTGTTCATTCATTCATTCACTCACTCATTTATGCATGCATGCAACATGAAGGCTTGCTGTGGGGGTCAACACTTCGCTATAATTGCTAGTGTGGTCTTGGGCGGAGGTGTGTGTGTGTGTGGGGGGAGTCAGGCTGGTTTAAATCCAGGCTCCATAGCTTCCTAGCTGTGTGACCTTGGGCAGGAGGTGATGTCACCTTTCTAAGCTGCAGCTTCTCTCTCAGGATTGCCACTGTGAGATCCAGTCAGATAATACATGTAAACACTTAGAACAGATCCTGGCATCTAAAAGAGATCAATACATTTTTTCACTGAGCAACCAATAACTGATGGTCTATGATGGGGCTGCTGCTATGAGCAAGGCAGATGAGGTGCATGCTCCCATTCAGTGCACCTGTGAGGGAGGGCAAGCTGACGATAAATAGCTGAATGAACAAACAGGGAACTACCAGGTAGAGCCAACAGGGCACAGAATGGCGAGTAATGGCGTCGCCATGGGGAGGGTGGGTGGGCACGAACGTCCCGCCAAGAAAGGGGTACCAGAATCGAGTTTGGACAAGGAGGGCACAGCCAGGTGAAAACCCGGGTAAAGAGCTTTCTAAGCAGAGGGAACAGCGCATATAAAGATCCTGAGGCAGGAATCAACCTTGGCATGTGGAAAAGTCAGAAAAAGGAGAGCGAAAAAGAGAGACAGCGACCCACCAGTGTGGCTAGAAGAGCAAAGAGAAGAGTATGAGATGAGCTTGGAGACCTAGACAAGGCCACATCAGCAAGAACTTGCGGGCCCAGATAAATATTTTATTTCAAGCACAGTGGGAAGTGACTGTGCTTTTGTTTTTGTTTTGCTTGTTGGTCTGCACAGTAAAAAGAAAAAAAAAGAATTAGTTGTCAATGTCTCAAGCAGGGGAGTGGTATGACGGGGGCACAGGAAGGAGCAACTGAGAGCTCCGATGGCGGCTGGGGCCAGGGCCGATGCCGGATGGTGTGACAGGGAGAGGGGACAGGTCTCTTCCCGGATACTCGGGAGGAAGGAACTCCAAACCAAGGTGGCCACAACAATGCCTGGGTTTTCCGGCTGAGCAGCTGGATGAAGGGAGTGCATCCTGAGATGGGGACGGCTGGACAGCCAGCGCGAGGCGGCTCTTAGGAATGACGTGCATTTTGCTTCATGCATTGAGTCAAGAATAGAGGCACGGCACTCACAGGAGCGGTGCCTGTCCTTAGGAACTCATGGTCTAGCCAGGGAGCCAGAGAAATGAGCAGGCAGTGACAATCCAGTGTGACAAGTGTTATCACAGGGAGGGAAAAGGGGGAGCACCTCCCCCAAAATGGAGCAGGGGGCCCTGGCTTCCTGGGGAAGGGCCTCTAGGCTGATCTGCTCCAGCCCCTCTCTCCAGCACCCCCCAACCCCCTGATCCCCACTGTGCTGCAGCCGCCCTGGTCTGTCTACTCTTCTAGCAAACCCTTTTCTTTCCTGCCTCTGGGTTGCTGTGCACACGCTGTTGCCCCTTCCAGGACTGCCCTCATCCCACCTTCTGTCTCAGCCCTTCTTTCAGTCCCACCTACGTTCATCTAAACTTAAATAATTAGTGTGTGTGTGTGTGTGTGTGTGTGTGTGTGTGTGTGTGACTGTTTACTTGACTAACTCCTCCATAAGATTCTCCAAGGGACAGGGACAGAGTGTGTCTTACTCACGTCTGGATCCCAAATTCTTGGCACAGCCTGGACATGGTAAATGCTCTGTAAGTGTGGGTCGAATGAAGGGATGAACAAATGAGTGAAGTCACGGCCTGAAAATGAAGTTGACTTAGACAGGCAAAGAGCAGAGGAGGTCAGACTATTCCAGGCTGAGGGAATGGCTGTGCAAAAGCCGGGAGGCGAGAGAACACGGTGCAGTCAGGAAGTCATAAGCACCGAAGAGCTGCAGCCCTCTGCATTCCTGCTGCGCCCTCAGCCTGGCACGCAGGAGGCACACAGGATGTCCTCAGGAAGCATGGAGGCCACCTGCTCTCCTCCATGTTGTGAACAGAAACGCTGCGGCAGGGCAGCAGAGCCCGTGGGCTCCTCAGGTGGGGACCGTGCTCATTCACACACACGGCCTCCCCCTGGCCCTCGGTGCCTGGCACAAACTGCTACATTGTAGGCACTCACTAGTTTGGGGACATTGAAGGATGTTGAAAGGACATTCACCTTGCAGCTGCAAAAGGAACAGGATTCGATAATTCCAGAATGTTAGCTCCAGCAAGGTCTTTACCACCCAGGCTGCCTCATGTTACAAATGAGGACAGAGGCCCAGAGAGGGGAATGGATCTGTGGAAGCTCACACAGCAAGTCAGTGGCAGAGCTGGGATGACAGCCCAGATGTCCTGACTGCCGGTTCAGAGCCTCTCCCTCCCGGTCCCCATCCCCACTTGTGTCAATCCATCTCCTTTCCCCTCCAGCCTTCTGCCTTTGAGGATGTCAGAAACCAGCAGATTGGAGCCAGCAGGAAATCCCCGAGTGCCTTTCACCAGGGTGAAGGCATTGAGTTACAGGCAGGGCAGAGGGGGACCCATTAGCAAGCTAACCCTGAGTTCCTGTCGGTTCCATTAGTGTCTCTGATTAACCCATTAGCACCCACCGGAACCAGGAAACACAGTGTCCCAGGAGGGGATGAGTCACGGAGTTAGCTTTGATGAGGCCCAGGGAGCAGGGTTGGAGAGGGAAAAGGCAGTCTTCCCTCTTTCCTTGGCAAGTGGGCTTCCTTAGAGGTGTCAGGTAGGTCAGGAATGACAAAAGCCAGGCAGGACTCAGAATCATGACATTTCAGAGCTCAGAGGAGCCCACTGAACTGACTCTTTGTATAGAGGTGACAGCTGAACAGCAGAGAAAAGCAATTTCTCTCTGAGTCACTCACAGAGAATCCAGGGTTCCTGTCCACCATACCCCTTCCCAGGACTCAAGTGCATGATGGTAACTACAGTAACGAAGATCAGGGCACCGCTAACTGCTGTAAATACATGATCTTATTTTATTCTCAAGGCAACTCTGGGAGGTATGTACTGTTATCCCAATTTACACGGCAGAACTGAGACTTAGGGTGGGTGAGTAATTTGCCCAAGTCACACAAAGGAGAGCCAAGATTTAGAACCAGGAAGCTTCATTGCCAAATCCTTATCTTTGTCATCCTGCCACCCTGCTGAGCAGCAAAAATAGACAGAGCCACCATTTGATAAATACTTCCTGCAGAGCCCTTCACACAGGTCATAATTTTTGTTTTAACCATTTGAAGACAATATATCATCATCCTATTTTGCAGGTGGAGAACCCAAGGTCCACTGAGGTCAAGTAACCCACCCAATGTCACACACACAAATATTGTCAGAAACAGGACGCAAACCCCTGTTTATCTCCCTCCAAAGCCAAGGCTCTCAGCCACTCCAGGGTGAGTGTGATGATCCCTATGCTGTGATGACTGTGTAACGAGCCTACTTCTACATTTGGCATCCAGAGTGATCCTTCTACTTGTCCAGCTATTCATTCACTCATTCAACAAATATAAATTGAGTGCCTGCTGTGTCTGTCGGCCAGGCCCTTACTTATGGGATCCCAGCATCGCCGCAGCCTCCATCCTACCTGGGGGACAGGACAGAAAGACAAGCAGGGTAGGGATGAGCACTGGGTGTCATGGCAGGGTCTAGTTCTAGGGGACAGAGAGGGCCACACCAAGTCTTACAGGCCAATCAAGAATCGTCCTGGCAAAGACAGGAGCTGGGACCAGCCCTTCCTCGCAGAAACCCAGAGGTATGAGAAAGTTCCAATTTCAGAGTGGGGGAAGGACAAACTTTCCTCTATCTACCCTTAAGGTTCTTTTGGCTGGTCTAATAATCAAATAGACATGAGATAGATTAGCAAAAGAAAAATAACCAAATTTAATACATACATATGCACGGGAATCCCACATACATGAGAGAGTCAGAGATCCCCACATGCAGGAGAGGTTCAGGGATAGAAAGGGAGCCTGTGTAAACAAGACTTCAGGAGCTAGGGATGAGGTAAGGTGCCTTGGGGGCTTCAAAGGGTCATTGCAAGATAAGAAGAAGGGCAGATGTTTAGTAAATAGAAGTTTGCCTGCCCTATAGGTGGGTCAAAAAGGTTACTCTGATAATCTTATTATGGATGAGTCCCTAATCCAAGTTCTTCCAGGTAGTTAAAGGGAGGGGCAGAGTTTCTCTTGAGCCTGAAGCTAAAATTGCCCTTAGCCCAAAACAATCTGCATACCACAGAAGCACATCTTTGGGGGACTAGCTCTGAACCCCAACACCAGCAACAGCTGGGGAGAAGCAGAGGCAGAACTGGAGATCCAAGAAGTGGTTGGAGCGAGGGACCTCATCCCTGGGATGAGACAATGGGGAGGGAATGCAGGAAAAGAAAGTTTGCATTTAGGAAGCTTGGGGTCTGCGGAGGGATGAAGTGGAATGGGGGTAAAATCCCTGGGGCTGGCTTGGTGGAGTTTGCAAAGATAAGGAGGGCCCTGGTGATTGATTAGATCTGGGAGTGAGGGGTTGGGCTGGAGCCTGGTTTCTGGCTAGAATGACAGGCAAATGGGGAGGTAGGTGGTGGTGGGGGGGGTTGGGGGGTGTGTGTGGATGAGAAACCAAGGAAGAGAAGTGTGGGGAGAAGGCTCATGGCCTGTAGACCAGCTGAGTGTGAGATGGCTGAGGGGCATCCTGGGGGTTCCACCCAGAGTGTGGCTGGACTTACTGGCCTGGGTATCAGGCCTTACTCGTCTTAAGGTTCTGCAGAGAACAGACTGTAGACCTTCCTGCCCTGTGACTCAGTTTCCTCACCTGGAAACTGAGGGATAACATCACTTCATAGAATTGTTGTAAAGATTAAATGGATAGAAAACATATAATTAATGTATAAAGCACTCAACTTAGTTGAATAACTATATGAATGGATGGCGTGGCTGATAGAAGTTATTTGGGAAGTAAGTTGCTTTGAAAACCTAAGGACCTTTTCCTCCCTCTTCTATTCAGGGCTGGGTTGTAAGGAAAGGGAGAAGTCTAGAAATGCAAATATAACCTGGAAAGGATTGAGTGGGAAAGGGGATGGTGCTATTAATGTTTTCTATCCCTACCCCCACCCTGGAGACACACACACACACACACACACACACACCTGGGAGGTAAAACCTTTGCTAGATATTGACTAACTATAAATCTTACAGACTGGGAGGGCTTTGGGGGGTTTGGAGGATATTCTACAGATGAGGTTCAATGGGTATAGGGGTTTTTGGGACATTGTTTTAGAAAGAGGAATGGACAAGGCTTTTCTGTGCTTTTTCTCAGTGAGGCTGGGAAGCTTTCTGCAGGCATGCACTTTTGCATCTAGGGAGTACAGGAAAGATTTCTAGGTAGGGCTCAGAATTGAGTTTGTTCATTCATTCATTTATTCAATTAATACAGTGGTTCTCAACCAGGGAACATTCATCAATGCCTGGAGACATTTTTGGGTGTCACAGCTTGGGGGCTGCTATTGACATTTAGTGGGTAGAGACTGGGGATGCTGCCAAATATCCCACAATGTACAGGAGAGTCCCCATTACTATAGTGTGAAGATGGAGAAATCCTGATCTATTGGGGTGTCGGAAAAGTCATGCTATGTTTTTTTCCATGTTTTTCGTTGAGAAAATGTGTCATGACTTTTCCAACAACCCAATAGCTAGTGTTTATTGAGAACCTACTGTGTTCCTACGAGGAGATACTACAGGGAAAGGAGACAGCTGACTTTACACACCACACTAAATATCAGGTGATGGCAAGTATCACCAGGAAAATATGAAAGAAGCTGGGGGCTGCAGTACGGGGAAGGGGCCGTGAGCTCTCTGCTGCAAAGACCTGGGGGCATGTTGCTGCTAGGGCAAAGGCCCTAAAGACTGTGGGAGATTTGGTCCTGTTTATTCTGAAAATACTTCGGAAGTGCTTCCTGTGTGCCAGGCACTGTTTCTTCCAGGTGCGGAGTATATAGCAGAGGGCAATAGGGACACAAATTCCTGCCCTTGTGGGCAGTGTGGCCTCTGACCCCTGAGGAGGCTTCATGATAATGAGGAAAAGTGTGCCCTTCGGGCGTGGAGAAGGTGACACTGAAACAAATGTTTCAGTGAGGGAGGTGAAGGAGTGAGCTTCCCAGGCAGAGGGGACCACCAGTGCAAGGGCCCTGGGGCAGGAATGGGAAGACCAGTGTGGCTGAGTCAGCAGCAGGAGATGAGTCAGAGGGGGGCCATGTTTGTGCCCCTTTCCCCCCAAATTCATATGCTGAAATTTTAGTCCTCAAGGTGAAGGTAGTTTAGGAGGTGGGGCCTTTGGGAGGTGATTAGGTAGAGGCCTAATTTGCGCCCTCAGGAATGGGATTAGTGCCCTAATAAAGAGGGCTCCAGCGAGATCACCAGCCTCCTTCCAGTTGTGAAGATACAAGGTATCTGTGACCCTGAAGAGGGCCTTCACTGACCACACGGGCACCGGGATCTCAGACTCCCCGTCTCCAGAACTGTGGGGAATAAATAAATGCCTGTTGTTTATAAGCCACCCAGCCTGTGGTACTTTGTTACAGCGGCCGGAACAGACTAAGATAAGAGGTCTCTACAGGCCACTGCAGAGACCTTGTCTCAAAGGGAAATGGGGGCCATGGCAGAGTTTTGAACTGAGTCATGACCTGACCTGACAGGTCACTCTGGCTGCTGTGGAGAACAGACGTCAGGGGCTCAAGGAAGAAGCAGGGAGACCGGCGTTTAATAACAAAATTTCAACCAAGGAAACGTAAAGATCTGATTGGCTTTACTGAACTATTCATGAGTTGGGCAGTAGCCCATCTAGCAGGTAGAAGGGATGTCTCAGGAGCTGTGCCAAAGGGAAGGCTTTTATAGACAGCAGGGGGAGGGGTTAGGAGAGGGACGGCCTCTTCTTCCTGTGCGGGGTGGGAGGGGCCTGTGTGCCACGTGACCTCATATGCTGACCAGAAAATTCCAGACTGACCCGTTAAAATTACATTTGGGGGGAAGGCTGAAACTGCAATTAAGTTAGGGATTCATCTTTAGTTTGGTGATGTGGGCTTCGCACAAGTGACTGGACTGTATTTGGGGCCTGTGGTTTCCTTTTTAACACCAGTGATGAGAATACCGTGATAATCTAGGGGACAAGTATGTAGGACTTACATGTGGGAGAACAAGGGAAATGAGTGCATTTGGGACATGTTTTGGAGTAGACAAGGACTCTGGAGAGGTCAGTTGTGGCCATAGGAGGGAGGAGAGGAATCCAAGATGACACCTTGTTTGGGCTTCAGCAAGTGGAGTTGGAATGCCATTTATTGCAATGGGAAGCCTGAGGAAAACGGGATCAGGAAGATGAAGAGAGAATCCTACCAACACGAAACTAGCAGACAGTCACTAGGAGGGATGCATGTTAGCTTTCTGATAATTACTAGACATCCATGGGGAGACGTCCTTAGTGGTTGGACATGGGGGAAGTCAGAACTGAAGAAAGAAAATGTGGGTGTGACTGATGTGTGCTATTTAAAGTCACAGCATAGAAAGACATTGCCTAGGAGGACACCGACATGGAAAAGAGGGGGTCCAAAGACTGTACCTGCGGGGAGAGGTGCATTACATTTTGATGACAAGTAGAGAGGCAACCTGTTTAGGAGATCAGAAGGAGTAGCCAGTGAAGGAGGAAGAATACCAGGACATTTTGGGGGAAAGAACAAAAACCTTTCAAGAAAGCATTCCAAGCAAGAGGAAGCAATACACAAAGCTTAGTAGTGGGTAAGCCTGGGAAAGGGAACTAGGTGTCTGGGGACAGGGCTGGAAGGAAGTGGGAGAGAGACTCATAGGGACAAGGGGTTGGAGGTCTGGATGCTTTTGAGGAGATGCTGGAGGGAAGAGTAAACGAATAGGAAGGAAAGGAGGCGCTGGTCAAAGAGCAAGGACCCCTGACATTTAGATTTTGGAGGAGGTGTGATGCTGGTGATAGGAGGCAAGGATATGGGTTCAGAACAGGCCTCCCCAAGATGTGCTGCGTTGGCGTGTGGATGATGTCGAGCTGAGACCCTGATTTAATTGCAGTTGCAAACTCTCCCAGAAATGTAATCTTTTTTTTTTTTTAGCTGAGCCATCCTGCCACCTGTTGGCAGCTCAGCGGCAGCTCAGCTCGGGCTGGGAATCGAACCGGCAACCCTGTTGCTCAGAGCTCGCATTCTTGAGTGAGCTCTTAACCAACTGAGCAACTCGGCCGGCCCCCAGAAATGTAATCTTAATCAACCAGTCTGAAATTTTCTGGTCCAGCACCAGCAAGGTAATCTGTCACATGGGTCCCCTCCATTCCCTCCCCTCAAAGATGGAAGAGGCAATCTACATGACAAAGCCCTGCCATTTCCCCCCACCCCAAAAGATACCTTGTTCTAAAAATAATCCTTTCTTCTCTTTTGTTAATAGCTCCCTTGCCCCACCTTCCTCCCTACAAAAACCTTCCATTCAGAGCGCCATTCTATTATAGTTGCTAGTTGGGGTGCTGCCCCATTCATGAATTGTTTAATGAAACCAATTAGATCTCCAAATTTACTCAGGTGAATTTTGTTTTCTAACAGATTGTGATTCAGTTATTTTTTTCTTGTTAATCTGTCTTATGTAGGTTTAATTAATAGACCAGCAGAAAGAACCTTAAAGGGAAGAGGAAAATTTTTTCCTCCCCAGCAGACCATGGGAGGAAGTGGCTGAAGTGAGTGGAGGGCCAGATCACAAGGGGGGGTTAAGAAACAGGAGTGGCCAAAATGTCAGTGGCCTCCTCTAGATGACCGGAAAGTGATGGTGACAGGGATTAAGGAGATGTCTTAGAAGGGAGGGCCACCTCTAAGAAGCTGGTGGGAGAGAGTAACAGGAGGGGTTGTGGGCTGCCTAGGCTGGCAGTAATAAATCCACAGGAATTGATGTGTTTGGAAAAGGGGCAGGGAAATGGGACCTTGCCCTCAATCCGGAGCTCCAGGGGTAAGTGGGAAAATTACCGACAGCTTCCCTTGAGGGGGTGGTAAGGGAATAGGGCTCTGGAGGGGTTGGGGTGGGGAGGCAGGTTTCAGGGCAGAAGGGGAAGGGAAGGTGCAGAGAAAAGGCTGAGGATCCAGCAGTTTTCTGATGAGGACTGAGGGCACCAGGGAAAGGTGGTCGTGGAAGGGGGGAAACGGGTCAGAGGAGGAGTTGTGCCGGAATGGGAGGGTTCAGGTGATGGAGGGTGGATGCAGTGGGAAGCTCGGGCTTCAGGTGGTGAACATCTGACAGTTACTCTCTGAACACCTAACCTAAGCCACACCCTCAATAAATGCTTGCTATTACTTTTATTATTTCTCCAGGCTATGAGAGAAAGGAGCTTTCTTATTCCTCCAGGGCGGGGCTGGGATCCCAGCAGGGCAGCTGGAGCCACTGCACATCCCAGGGCTGCCCTGGAGCAGCTCCTCCCAGTCCCTCCTTCCAGAGCTTCCCAACCCCATGGGGATCCCCTGCTGCTTTCTGAGCCCCAGGGAGCCGGGTGTGTCTTCCATGCTTTGCAAAATCAGAAAAAAAAAAATCGGGGTGAATCCTGGCCGGCCCAGGTAGCCCGCTGGCTAAGCACTGGACTGGGGTGCTGCACCCAGCTGGGAGCGGGAAAGTGGCGGAGGATGGGACACAGGTACCTCCCCTTTCCCTCCAGGGAAAGGTGGTGCGCCCTGCAGTGCCCCCCACCAACCCCCAGGTCAAACTGAACCAAAGAGGCCCCTACGGCCTGAGGTGTCAGCGCTGGCCCCCATGTCTCCTCTCGGACAGGTTTCCCACCTGGCTGTTAGCCTTGTGCTGGGTGGCCTTGGGCAGGTTGTCTCTAGTCTCTGGGCCTTAGTTTTTCTTATTTAAAAAGAGGGGCTGGACTGGGTTTCTCCAAGGTCCCTCCAGGTTGGAGCAGTCCCTGCAATGGCCCACCTTCTCTGGATTTGAGCCTCTTCCTTCCCCATAGCCTTCAGGTGGACTACGGCTTATCTCCAATGACATTTATCCATTCTGCCTCTTTGGGGAGACAGAAGTGTTACAGGGTAGCTATGCTTTCTAGTAGGGGTCTGCACTCTTTTCCTGTTAAGGGCCAGACTGTTAAATATTTTAGGCTTTGTGGGCCATACCCTCTCTCACAAACATGTAACTCTACCCTTGAGCAAAAGCGGCCATGGATAACACGTAAACAAAGGAATTTTCAGTAGAAAGAGCTCAGTTTGGAGGTCAGACAGGCCCAGACTTCAATCCTTACTTAACCTCTTCAAGCCTTAGTTTTTAATTTCGAAACAATCGGACAAATGGACAGCTGCATATAAAAGGTGTTCATTCTTGTCCCTTAACCAAAGAGTCCAGAAAAGTAGTGTTCTAAGCTCATGTAGGCAGAACTAAACAACAACTCCAAGTTTGTTCAAACAGGAAAACAACGAAGGTGTGTAGGGCCTCTGGAAGCTGACCTAACACACAGTTCTAATCTCAGCTGAGCCTCAGTCTTCCTATCTGTGAAGTGGGAATATGTCATCTCTCTCCTAGACCTGAAATGACTCAATGAGATATTGAATGTGAGCACCTTGCACAATACCTGTCCCATAGTAAGCACTCAGGAAATGGGGGGAATGCAGGGCAAAACAAGACCATCCTAACCGCTAAGTCACCATCTTCTGCTGGGGACACACACCAGCTCCAACATAAAGAATGGCGTCATTCCTACAGCAGCTTCGTCTGCTGTCTGACTCATCCCACGGCCATCCCCACATTTGTCAGTATTTTGCAGAAGAGGAAACGGTAACTGGTTGTATAGGCCCCAAACCTAGGAGCCCTCCAAGACCCCTCCTTTCCTTTTACCCATGTCCAATATTACTGGCAAGCAGTTTTGATTCATCCTTGAAAATATATCCCGAATCTATCTATTTGGGGAAGGGAGGAGAGCCATAGCATTCTCTGTTTGGGGCTACCATGATTTTTCAAAAGTGCAGATCGGATCCTGCCACACCCCTGCTTAGAACCTCGGGTTTCCTAGTTCACTTGGAATAAAATCCAAAACGCTCCCTTGCCCACAGGGTGCTGTGCCAGCTAGGCCCTGCCCGTCTCTCTCCCCTGCCCCTCACTCATGCCCTCATCCCCTTCTCTCCAGCCTCTGTGGCTTCCTTTCTGCTCCTCTGACTCTCCAGGGTGCCATGTCCACTGCCCTTGTCTGACCTCTTGCATTTCCTGCAGGTCTTCATAGGGGAGATGACCCCAGGGACACCTCCCCAGCAGGCTTCCCTGGCCACCCTCACCTCTGCCCACCCTCTTATCACAAGCCTCTTTCCTGCAGTCATACTATCTGATATTCTGCACACTGTCTTCCCCCAGCGGAATGTTCCGGCAGGAACATTGTTTGCTTGTTCTCTCCTAAATCCCCAGTGCTCAGCCCATGTCGGACACACAGTGAGTGCTGAGCAAATATCTGACGAGCTAATGACTCACCACTGTGCCAGGATCTCTATCCTCTCTGTGGGAGATCACGAACTTGCAACAGAACCACCCAACAGATGTTAAACCCTATCATGTGTTGGCCCTATACCAACCAGCGGGGTAGCCACAGAGACATGACCAGTCCTGGGCTGAGGGACGCGCTTTTCATCTCACCCGCCATGGCAGAAACACGTGCACACACAGTAATGCCAGAGAAGGTAGATGTGCCCTGGTTCTGCTCAAAGCCAACCGGGTTCAGAGGTAGCTGGAGAGAATGCCACATGGCTCCTGAAACCTATAAGAAATCTGTACTCTCTCTGTCCCAGAGCTGGGCCTCCCACCCAGGACTCCCTCTGCCTGCGACGCCCTCCTCCACTGTACCCCCGACCCTCCCTGGCTTTGAATCACTCTTCAGACCCTGGTTTTCACATCACTTCCTCCATGAAGCTTTCCCTGAGCCCTCAGGTCTCCCGTTGATGGTATCTCTTTAGTTGATTCCAGTCCTAGCACTTATCACTGTGCATGGTCAGCCTGTTCCTGTCTGTACTTTCATATCCCTGTCCGCCACCCAACAGGGCTATTTGTTCCAGGGAAGCAGAGACCTTGACCAGCACCCAGTGCAGTGCTGAGCACAAAGCAGGAGCTCAAGAAATACTTGTTTTTGTCAGGGAGTTTGGGGCCTGGAGAAGGGACATCCCCAGTTTGGCTCATTACACCAATTCTAGCTTCAAACCTCCCCCAAGAAAGGTGTGAATATGGTCAAAACCTCAACGACAGCCCCTCTCTGCCCAAACATTTGAATCCAGGTAGTGTTAGGTTAAGGCGAACGTCAGGAAGACCCAAAGGGAACCATGGCAGGGCTTGGGGTTCCCTAATTCCAGGAGGCTCTCCTAGGGGACTGGCATCTTGTTTTTGTTTTCAATGCTGGGTGGACAGCTCCATTTTTGAGTTATGACCGAGTTGAAAAGAGTGGGGAGAAGCAAGATATCTCCAAGTCAAATCAATATCCTATTTCCCATCTTAGGACAGTGGAAGCATCTCCAGCCATTCCCATACCCCCTTGCTGCTGCAGACCTCATTTATTCATCATGGTACCTTGTCTATTAAGCAATGCATGTTCCTGCTCAAGGTAAAACCTATTTGTCACCCCTGCCCTACAGGTAGCTCTACCTTAGCCTTCCTAACCTCACGAGGTAGCCCACAGGAATGGTAACCCCTGTAGTTTCACAGTGTGGTGGCCCTGCCGGGGTGGAGACAAGGACCTGGAGGCCCCAGAGGGAGGATGGGAGTTGGGTGGAGGGTCCTGTGTATTCTCTCACCCTGCTTCAGCCTTAGGCAGTCCTACCTTTATCTCTTACAAGGTGGGCTTCTCAGTAAAGACAGCATCTGAAACCGATTGTCTCATTGCTAACAAGGACACATCCTGTGAAATCCCATCAATAGAGAGGAAGTGGTGAAGCTGCAGGTTTTAGAGCCTGAATCCCAGCTCCACCTCTCACAGCCTGAGGGACTTGGGGCAAATAATACTACCTACCTCCCAGTGTGTCTGAGGAGACTAAGAGATAATGTAGGCACAGTGCGGCCCCATAGCTTACCGCAGGATAAATGGCAGAGTGACGACAATGGAACTGCAAGAAAGAAGACAGTACTTTCCAGCTCTGATGGTGAAATCTGGGCAGGGTCTCTCAAATCTCTCAACCACAGCACTGTTGACACTTGGGGCCAGGTCATTCCTTACTGTGGGGGCTGTCCTGTGCCTCCCAGGGCGTTCAGCAGCATCCTGGCCTCTATTCACTAGATGCCAGTCACGCTCCCTCCCCAGTTACGATAACCCAAAATGTCTCCAGATATTGCCAAATGCCCCAGGGAGACGCTAGGCGGCATCTTGGCTCTTACAGCTCCTCTGCAGGAGCCAAGAGGGTGAAGGCAGTAGGAGTCAAGAGGACAGAGTGTGGGAGGCAGCACAGGCTGCCTCACCCCCAGGAAAGTCCACAGTGAGCACCACGAGCTCTGTCCTTGGAGACTCCTGTCTTTGCTGGAGGCTTCCTGGTGACAAGGCTGCAGAAAACTGTTGGGGGTAGAGGGGTGGGGAAGGAGCCAGAGAGGGAAGGGAGAGAGAGAAAAAAAAGATAGAGGGGGAGAGAGGTTGGAGCATAAGAGATTGCAGATGGATGGGGAGAGCCAAGAACTACAATGAGGATGAAAGCCCCTCTGGCCCCCAGGCCCCGAGATACAGCCCTGGGGTCTCTGGCAGTGGACCTTCCTGGAAGGGACCCGAGGGGGATGGCTCAGTGGGCCCCATACCCAGGGTGGGAGGGGTTTGAGAAGGGGAAGGCACCCAGTCTGGTCTCAGCTCGCCCTCTCCCCTCCCAGACAATCCACCAGCAGGTCCTGTCCACCATGCCTCTAAGATGCACCAGAACCTGACTCCAACCCCGCCCGGGTTCAGCCACCATCTCTCTGTGTCTGGACACCTGGAGTTGCCTCCAGGCCGGCCTCCATGCTTCCACCCTCTTCCTATCCTTTATTCTCCATGAAGTAGAGGCATGGCTCTTTAAACATGCAAATCAGACTATGCCATCTGCACGCTCAAAGCCCTCTGAATGACTTCCTTGGCCTCTCGAATCAAATCCAAACCCTTAGCATGGCTTTCAAGCATACGTGGTCCCCGGCTCCCAATTTTTACTTGAAGTTCCTCTGCTCTATATCCCCAGTCCTATGTTCTCAGCATTAAGGTGTCTACACAAATGCTCCTTTGTCAGACAGGCCTCCTCGCCACCCCCCCACCCCCCCCCACCCGACTGAAAATGACCTCCTCAAGCAGTGGCACATCGTCCTGTTGTGTAGTCTTCACAGCACCGGACCATACGAATTACCTTGTTTCTTTGTTGTCTGCCTCTCTTTCCCTGGAATCTCAATTCCTAAAAGTCAGGGGCTGTGCCTACCATAAATTTCTGCATCCCGAGGGCCCATGTGTCTGGCACATAGTAGGGGCTCAATGTTTATTGACTAGACAAACAAGGGAACGATTAGATGGCCTCAAGAGCCCTTTTCCTCACCGTGCTCTGTGACTCACTGCAGGTTTTGTCGCCTCTGGCTGGGCAAGGCTCTTGGGCAGAGGCTCGTTGGTCCCAGGTGGTGGGGAGGTGGTGGGGAGGGGAAGATGCAAGGATGTCTCAGGTCCCAGTGGAGAGGGCATTTTCTGAATTTGTTATGCCTTTCCTATGACTCTAAAGATCAACAGATCATGGCTTCAAGAGGCCTTTTCCTTTCAACAGTCTCTTTGTGAGCGCCTCCATTGTTACTGTTATTAAGCTGGCTTTCCTCTGAGGAAGGATACTCCTAGGAGTAGTGGCAGGCCTGCCTGCCACCAGAGATGATAGTGGAGGAAATGGGGCGGCCCTCGTCCCCTGGGCCCAGCGCCTCCCCTGCCTCCCCAGGCCAGGCTGCAGAGTGTGCCACCAGAGGGCGCTCCAGGCCACACATCCCAACTCGGCGGCAGCCAGAGGTGGGCGTGGCTGGCTGCCCTATCTGCAGGGGCTCTTGCTCTCTGTCTCTGTGTCTCTGTCTTTGTTTCTGTCTCTATGTCTCTCCCACCAGGCTTCTCCCCACTCTTCATCTAAGGTCCTCTCTCGTCTCCATCAGCAAACCCACTTTTGGCCCCATCTTGTGGTAAGCCCTAACGTCAGACAAGGGACCCGTTCTCTGCTCACCAGGGAGCTCACAGCCTGGCCCGAAGCCCAAAAACAGCTTGGAAGAAGGAGGGGGACTGCTGAGGATTCAGGCCTTCCTCCAAGAAACACAGCGTGACATGGTCTTCTCTGTGGAGGGGGCGCTACCTCCCCACCCACCCTACCGGCCGCCAGTCCCTCTCACTGCGCCCCTCACTCAGTGACTGAGCCCCTCACTGCGACTCACATGCCACGTGACTTTCTGAGATGGAGAAGGTGTAGACAGTCTCGCTGCCTGACCTCACTGAGGGTTAAGCCAAGGCAGTGAGACACAGTGTTAAGTCTGGGTTCAAACCCTGACTGTCATTTAAGAGCTGGGCGGCTTTGGGAAGATTTCCTAACCTCTCTGAGCCCAGGCTACAGAAATACCAGCCTCTTAACGTTATAGAAGATGACACATGCCACGTGCTTACTAGCACTGTGCCTGGAGTTAGCCACTCATCATTATGAAAGTGGCCTGCCCAAGGCCACTTGTCAAGCTGAGGTGGCAGACCTGGGCCCAGAATATAAATGTATACATATGTGTGCACATATGCATCATATAGCTCTGAAGGATATATAAGAAACTGATCATTTTGCTCTCTGGGGTGGGGAATCAGAGTGGCAGGGGGCCTGGGGTGTGAGGGGAGATTTTCTTTGTAGCGTCTTTTGTTGCTCTTGAATATTGAAACGTGAATATACTACTAATTTTACAAATTAAATTTTTTTTTTTTTTTTTTTTTAGAAATCTTATTGGGGAACAATGTGTTTTCCCAGGACTCATCAGCTCCAAGTCAAGTAGCTGTCTTCAATCTAGTTGTGGAGGGCGCAGCTCCTTGGCCCATGTGGGAATTGAACCGGCAACCTTGGTGTTATGGGCCTGCGCTCTAACCACCTGAGCTAACTGGCTGCCCCTACAAATTAATTTTATAATTTTCTTTAATGAAAAGGAAATGGTGGCTAAAGAAAAGTTATAATATAATGCAATAAAGAAAAGTTATAATATAATATAATGCAATAAAGAAAAGTTATAATATAATATAATGCAATATATTTGAGTTGGCGAGAGGCAGCTGGGATTCCTTCTCCCCTCTCTATTCTCCTCTTCTTTCCACCCTTCTCCTCCCCCTCCTCCCTCTCTTCCAGGAGCTTGCAGTCCTGCACCAGCCCACAGTGAGCTTTCTCTGAACTCATTCATTCATTCACTCATTGATTCATTTTTCATCTACTCATTCACCAAATGTGCTCTGGTTCAGAAGCAGAGATAGGCAGACAGACACTCTGCTGTCTGTTGCCTATGGGGGCGAGGGGGGGGTGGAACAGGAACAGTACGCATATAACCACCCTACAGTGCCATTATAATTTGTATAAGTGCCTTTAAGGAGAAGTGGCTTGGCAGCATAGAAAAGGGAGCCTGACCTAACCTCCAGGGTTGGAAAGGCTTTTCTGAGGAAGTAACTATGTTTTCCATTTAATTCTTTTTATTTTAAGAATAAAAAGCAGGGCCGGCCTAATGGCACGTGGGTTAAGAGCTGGCTTGGGACGCCAGAGGGCCCCGGTTCGGATCCCACATATGAGGCCAGTGACACTGCCCTCTACAGCTAAGATGCTGAACAACAGCTCAACCTGGAGCTGGGCTGCCATGAGTCGCCGGCGACAGCGTAGGCTGCAGCCCCTGTGGCAGTGGGTTGCCATGGGCTACCGTGTGTAGCCAGCAGCCAGCGTGAGCGGCCGTCCAGAAGCCAGCGACTGATCTGCCTCGCCCGGGAAGAGCGTAATGATGGTGCCAACTTGGGCCAGTGAAGCAACGTCCTCCACAACTAGACTTAAGAACAAAAGGACTGCAACTTGTCTGTTCCCCTTCCCCCAATTCCCCAGCGCTGTTCCATCCCCCAATTCCCCAATAAAAACCTTAAAAAAAAAAAGAATAAAAAGCATTTATGTGAGTGAACAGGAGCTGCAGGCCGGTAGTCACAGATTTAGGTAGCAACCTAAATTGTGTTCCCTCCATTGTATTCTTGAACAACCTCTTAAAATCTCTTTTGCAAAAATCCAACACCGACAAAAGTAGACAGAATATTATAATGAACCCCATGCACTCGTCACCCAGCCCCCACCACAGTCAACATACCATCCTGTTTCATGTCTGCCCCATCCACTCCCCCACTTCATCCCCACCCAGCTATTTTAAAACAAATCCCAGGCATCCTATTATTTCACTTATAAACACTTCACTATGTATCTAAAAGAGAAGGACTCTTGAAAAGGAAAAATATAGTCCCAACATCATTATCAGGCCTACACAAAATTAACCTTTCCTTAAGAGAAGAAGTGACATACAAGCTGAGAGCAGGCCACACAAAGGGAAGAGCAAGTGCAAAGGCCCGAGGCAGAGAGGGGCACATATATAAGGACGTATGCTGATGGGATAAGAAGGCCCATGTGGCTGAAGCAAAGAAGACAGGGTGGTGAGCAGCAGCCATGCCATTTGGAGCTTTATGAGCTGAAGTAAGGCGGTTGGCTTTGAACTGGATTCTCATAGTGATGAATAGCCCTTTACATAATAGGCTCTAATCAATGCGGAGATTATCCGGTGGGGAGTGAAAAAAGTCATTCCAGCATAATATCTGGGCCCCCCATTGACCCTGACCTGTGCTCCCTTCGACAAGGTCAGGTATTGTAGGTGGAGCAGCTATTTATCTCCTCCAAGTGTTTCAACATCTGTGTTCCTGTTTGGTGACAGGGACAGAATGTGGGCTCTGGAATCAGGTCGCCTGGAGTTTAAATCCCACCTCTGCTCTTTATAAAGGGTGTGACTGTGGGGAAGTGTCTCTCCTTCTCTGAGCATCCTTTCCCTTATCTATAAAAAGACCCTGGGCGTCCTTGCTTTAGAGCTTGCCGGGGAGCTCACAGTGAAATTCTGTAGAGGATGTACAGTGACAGCACATCCATGTCTTTTCTTTTTTTTTTTTTT